>NC_133418.1:110782250-111095875 GCF_049350105.2 Macaca mulatta
TTTTAAATTTTAAAAGTATAAGTGATTTAGACTAAAATGAAGACAATACTAAAGTAGCACTTTAAAGAGGACCATGAACAAATAAAATTAATCAAGCTTAAAGTGATACTTGTAATTCTAGAAATTTTTTATCCAAACGTTAGAATTTTCCTATAATTATTTTATTGTTCTTGTTAGTCATTTAGGTTATAAAAAAAGATTAATTCACATTTATTTTATTGATATCATGGCACTTGACTTGGTATTTGTATTTTCTGGAATTTCTACATGCCTGATTTTGAGATCAATAACCAACAATTCATTCCAGATACAAACATATGAAAAAAATTCAGTCTCACAAAATGTGCATTAAAAAAATGAAATATCACCTCTCCTCAATGTATGATATGCATTAATTTTAATTGTATTTTTATTTTTAGTTTTAACATATACATGATTTTTGGCTTATGGAAATTAAATTTACACTATTATATATTATTTTGGTAAAATATATCAATATGTTAATGCTATTAGATATTTTAATTGTTGAATTACTCATTTCTTTTTTTAATTTTTTTATTATACTTTAAGTTCTAGGGTACATGTGCACAACATGCAGGTTTGTTACATATTGAATTACTAATTTCAACTGTAGATGTTAAGAAAAGAAATAACCAGAGGTGTATTAAAGTATATGTACATGGATACAAAGCAGTAATTATTTTTATTAGCGTATTTAAATGAATTTTGATCTTTAAGATATCTTTCTCAGCCTTATCATGTTTAATATACATTTTATGTAAAATATTATTGCCCTTGAACTTGCCTGAATCCCTTCTTACCTATTGGAAAGTATACTTTCATCGCATGCACAAGAAATGTAGCACTATTACTTATGTACATGCTCAGCAGTAGAGAATGCTTTTTATGTTATGTTACATTCATGCTAAACAAATATGTTTCAGAAATTAAATATGCTGCAGATTTATTTACATTAAAATATTTAGGATATTTAATGAGAAGCTGTGTGTTTATAGCACACATTCCACCATGAGCAATACCATCCCCAAGGGAGTGAAAACTTGGTTTTGGACGAGTGCCAAAAATCTTACTCTTTTTATGTGTAAAGCATAGATATACATATAGTACATAAAAAGATAAATGGCACACCTATGATATTAAAATTCATACTGCCTTTTTAACAACATGACTTTTTAAAAAACTATTGAGAAATGCTTCTTAAAGGGGTGATATTTAAAAAATCTTGAAAAATACTGGTTTAAATATAATGCTAAGTGCTAAAGAGGCTACAAAACTTGATACTTAGAGTCTCTCCCACTTTGGAGGATTGGTACAAGACCCCCATGGATAGCAATCTACAGATTCTCAAGTCCCTTACATAAAATGACATAGTATTTGTATATAACCTTTGCACAGCTTCTTGTATACTTTAAATTATCTCCAGATAATTATAATACCTAATAAAATCTAAGAGCTATGTAGATAGTTGTTATGCTACATTGGTTTTGAATTTATATATTTTTTGTTGTATTGTTATTTTATTGTTTTTCCCCAAAATATTTTAGATGTGAGATTGTTTGAATCCTTAGGTGTGAAACCCATGGATACATAGGGCCAACTATATTTGTGTGTGATACATTTACAAATATATACATATGCAATATATGTAATGAGCACAAACTCATCTACACACACATCCACTCAGAGAATGAAACTGAGAGTACTTTGCATGTATATATACTCACAAACACACACGTCTACAGAAAATTATTGTAGAATTATAGAATATTTTATAAAATATTTTAAGTGTTCCTTTTGTGATTTTTACTGATAATTTGTAAAACACACAGTTTTTTAAAAATAATTATTTTGAAAACCAGTAACTACCATTGGTTTTATCTGAGCCCAGTATCAGACTACATAGAAGATTCCATGTTATAAAAGATAGGCTTAGAACACTTGGAGATTAGCATGTAACGAGGAAAAGAATCACACATAAAATTACCAAACATAAACAATTAGCTTTTTTGTGTGCCAAAAGAAAGATTTGAAAGACAGTGGTTCCACAATTTAGAAGAAAATCAGTTCTGCTAATCTATGTGCTCAGGGAAGTGTTAGGACTTGAACTTGTCTTTGGAAGACAAGTATATCAATGGGATTAGGTTTGGTTTATTTCCATGGTATGGAAAAGTTGGGTAAAAAGATAAATATTCACTTTTTTCTCACATAAAATCTGTCTTGGCAGAGGCAGTCCAGGGTTGGCATATGACTCTATTGCCCTCAAGATATCTTTCTATCTTGCTGCTTTACCATCTTAATGTTTGGCATCTATCCTCAAGGTAACCTCACGAGGTACAAGTGATGCTGAAGATCTAGCTTTTATATCGAAATTCCAGGTAACAGGAAGGAAGAGAAGATCTCATTCTTTTCTTTTAAAAAGCCCTTTTGATAGGCTTGCAAAACACCTCTTCTTAAAACTCACTGGATAAAACTCAGTCATATTATGGCCACGTCTAGCTCCCAGTAGGACCAATAAAAGCATTCATATGCAAGGAGACAATGTCCTCTACCAAAATTTGGGCATTACTGGAGACATAAAAGTAGAATGGTTATATATTAGGCAATTAGCTGTGTCTGCGACAGTGCTGCCTTTAACAATGTAACAATCTTTGCATGTTTTAAATATAGAACACCTCTTCCCTGCCTCCCTAAAGAAATATCTCCATGGTCTTACAGAAGTTCTACATTCAACCCAAAGTCCATAGTCTCTGGATAAGATATATCTTTTCCACAGATCCAGAATGGCTCCTGATTATCCAACATTATATAAGCTGGAAATATTTATTAGCCTCCAAAATACCCAACAGAATTCATACAGAACAATTAAACAAGAAAGGTTATTTATAAAAGGAGGCGATTATATTACTGTGAGAATTGATGTACAAGAAGTACTAAGTGAGAAGGTCGCATAGAATAGGAGACAATTTTTTGTGACTAGAGAGATGCAGAAATGGCTCACAGGGGAAAAAAATTATCTGGACCACAAAGAATCAATAGGACTTTAAAAGAAAAATGATAATAATGAAAATGATAGTGGCAAGAATATTATCAATAATAATAATAAAATTAACTAATATGTTAAGTGTTTTATATGTTTTGTGCATTTTCCTATTTCTCTATATGTGTTAACCCATGTGTTCATTTTAACAATCCTATAATACAAAATTCATCCCTGATTTTTTTGTTTGTTTTTTCTTTTCTTTTCTTTCTTCCTTTTTTTTTTTTTAAATGGAGTCTCACTCTGTCGCCCAGGCTGGAGTGCAGTGGCGCGATCTTGACTCAGGTTCCCAGGTTGACGCCTCCGCCTCCCAGGTTCATGCCATTCTCCTGCCTCAGCCTCCCGAGTAGCTGGGACTACAGGGGCCTGCCACCACGCCTGGCTAATTTTTTTTTGTATTTTTAGTAAAGACAGGGTTTCACTGTGTTAGCCAAGATGGTCTCGATCTCCTGACCTTGTGATCTGCCCACCTTGGGCTTCCAAAGTGCTGGGATTACAGGCCTGAGCCACTTACCCAGCCTCATCCCTGTTTTATAGAGAAGTCTCGTGCTCATGCCCACACAGGTAGTAAGTGGCAAGGAAGTGACTTGTCATGCTCTTAACCACTAGAGTAGAATTGTACTGATGTTAGCATAAATAGAGGGAACACCTAATACTTTTTTTTTTGGTGGCTTTGCATGGAATGTACTAGACACCAGCAGGTAGTTTTAATTTATGCTATGGCACAAAGATGATTTCCAAAATACACATAAGAACCACTCTGTGTAAGTTGATGTGTGAATAGTATCTATGCTTTACTGTTTATAAAAACTTATTTTAGACACTCTGAGCTCTAATAGTGATGAGATGATTACAATACCAAACCAATACTTATTTCACAGACTTTATACAGAAATAGTCATGTACTTTAGACATGCCTACCTATCAATGCTAAAGCCAATGTGCTTTAAATGGAGATTTGCTTGACGTTAGAACAGCGCCATATTTCTACGTCTTAAGCAAAGCCAGTTTAGAAAGAAAATGAAAAATATAGTGCTAAAAATACTCTATGCTCATCCTCTTCATTTTTTTACCATGTTATTTTCAAGGATAAAATACCAATTTATGAAAGAAAGATATTCTGAAGTAACAATTTAGGAGTGCTTTATTCATATATTTTTGTTTTAACATCAAATGCTTGAGGAATGTAAAATGAAAGCAAACTGTGGCTTTGAAGTTGATAACAGAAATGAAATTTAAATTCACAGCATTTATCACATAGTGGATAATGAATATATTCTTGTTAAATATAAGTCTTTCATTATGCTGGTTCTAGTGAAGGAGATTCTTTCTAGAATATCACAGTCCAATAGTACTTTCTGTGATGCTGAAAATATCCTGTACCTGTGTTGTCTAAAAATGGTAGCTACTATTCAGTACCTATTGAGCACTTGTGGCTTGGGCTAATAAGAAACTGCATTTTTAATTTTATTTTAGCTAACTTATATTTAAATGTATACAGCTACATAAAACTAATGGCTACCATATTGGGAAGCACAGCTGTAGTAGGCATAAATCTTAAATAAATGTGATGTACACATCTAGAGGAACTACAAAAACAAGAGCAAAGTTTGTAAAAGAAAAGAAATAACCAAAATCAGAGCTGAACTGAAAAAAAATTGAGACACACAAAAAATACAAAAGGTCAATTAATCCAGGAGTTTTTACTTGAAAGAATAAATAATATTGACAGACTGCTAGCTAGACTAATAAAGAAAAAGAGAGACAATCCAAATAAACACAATGAGAAATGACAAAGGGAAATTACCACTGACCCAACAAGAATATATTAAAACAAACAAACAAACAAAAACCTCAGAGGCTACTACAAACACCTCTATGGACACAAACTAGAACACCTAGAAGAAATGGATAAGTTCCTAGAAACATACAATCTCCCAAGATTGAACAAGGAAGAAATTGATTCCCTTAGTAGACCAGTAACGAGTTCCAAAATTGAATCAGTGAAAATAAGCCTACCAACCAGAAAAAGGCCAGGACCAGAGAGATTCAGGGCTAAATTATACCAGATGTATAAATAAGAGCAGGTGCCATTTCTACTGAAATGATTTCAAAAAACTGAGGAGAAACTCTCCTTAACTCATTATATGAGGCCAGCATTATCCTAATACCAAAACCTGGCAGAGACACAACAACAACAACAGAAAACTTCAGGCCAATATCCTTGATGAATATGGACGCAAAAGTCTCCAACAAAATGCTAGAAAAGTGAATCCAACAGCACATTGAAAAGATAATCCACCATGATCAAGTAGTCTTTATCCCTGGGATGCAAGGTTGGTTCAATATACACAAATCAATAAATGCAATTCACTGTATAGACAGAATAAAAAAGCAAAAACCACATGATTATCTCAATGGATGCAGAAAAGGCTTTCAATAAAATTCAACATCTCTTCATGTTAAAAAAAAAAAAAAAAAAAAACCCTCAACAAACTAAACACTGAAGGAACTTACCTCAAAATAATAAGAGTCATCTATGAGAAACCCACAGCCAACATCAAAATGAATGGGCATAAGCTGAGTGCATTCCCCTTGAAAACTAGAACACCATTCCTATTCAACATAGTACTGGAAGTCCTAGCCAGAGCAATCAGGCAAAAGAAGGAAATGAAAGGCATCCAAAAGAAAGAGAGGAAGTGAAACTATCTCTGTTTGCAGACTATATTATTCTCTACCTAGAAAACCCCGTAGTCTCTACCCAAAAGCTCCCAAATCTGATGAACAACTTCGGCAAAGTTTCACAATACATAACCATTGTACAAAAATGAGTAGCATTTTGTATACACCAATCATATCCAAGCTGAAAGCCAAATCAAAAATGCAGTTTCATTCACAATAGCCACAAAAAATAAAATACCTAGAAATACAGCTAACCAGGAGGATGAAATATCTCTACAGTGAAAATTGGAAATGAGTCACACTAACATGGTGAGTGTGGACAGAAATTGTGACTTGTGTTTTGGCAATAGAATATGGTAAATGTGATGGATGTTTGCTGCATGTTGAAAGGCCAATTTCACTGATGTTGGAGACACTTCTTCTACTAGCAAAGAAGATTCTTTAGAATTTAGGGACTCATTGTCCCCTAGTTTCATCAGAGTCTTCCCACACATCTCCATTTCAAATTACAGGATCCTATCTTTCTGAACTAGTCCCCCTACATTAACGATAGGCACTCAGTGAAGCTGGAAGTTCAAACGGCTTTATAATTTGGTCAATCTTGGGATAAAGTTCTGTTTTTAATTTTCAGCAATTATAGCCCTGTCACTATGGGAGATAAACCTTTCTTTTCGGGTATACCTAGTAGCTCTCAGGTCGTTTTGATAGAGTGCATGAGCTGAACATTCAAATCCTTGAGCTCATACTTTTCTTTCACCACTGTAGCCAACTATATTAGGAGCAACCAACCAATGCAATTACATTCCATACTTTACAAAAAATGTTTAAATGTATTATATACATAAGTTACTTAACTCCTTGACTCTTATTAATGCTTGAGTATCCAATGCAGATATTTTGTGAATCTGTATAAACAGTTCATTCCATGAATTAGCAGTACTCTCTTTACTACTAAAAATAGCCATTAGCACTTTAATCAGACTAGCCAATTCCAGACACCACAGAACAAATTTAGCCAATATGTACTTATAAAATTTCACCCTATCCCTACCTTAATGCTTTTCCCTTCATGCAACAAAATTTGCATATATTTCTCCTTGCTTGTACAAATGAATACAAGCTCGTGTGTGTGTGTGTATTTGCATTTGTATACACACACTTGGGATTTTTTTACAGAAATAATAATAATATAATAATATAAAAAATATTTTTTCTAAATAATAAATAATGAACATACAAAGGTATAAATATAAATTTTCTCCTGATTTCATTGTGTTTACATATATGCAAACTTATATGTTATTATATGATATAAGTGCTTTATATGTGATTAGGGTGTTTAGTGTATCACTTTTTTGGTTTTACTTTTTTAGTTTTGCTTGTCTCGTTCTCTCCTCTCTTCCCCATCACTCATGGAATAAATGCCCTCACTTCTTATACATGTGAAAATCTGACATCTGTTACCTGTTCATAAATCATAAGTTTGCATATACAAAGTTTTCATATATATATATGTACATATATATATAGCATTTCTTCGTAGTATGCTGTAGAAAATTTATTTAATACGGTTCTCTGTATATCATTGTTTATTTACTCCATATTAGCTCATGAAAATTTCTCCGAGACTCCTGGGACAGTTGCAGTTCCACAATATGCTATTTAATAGCTGCATGATAGAGTCTATTTTTAGATCTAAGTATATTCAATCAGCATTAATTTTGTTGTGGTATTTGCCTTAAAATTCCCCATAAGCATATCTTTGTGTTCCAGACTGGTTTAGCAAACAGATTCCCTAGATTCCCAGCAAATTTTGCATAGAAGGTATATGCAGTTATTATTTTAAAAGCACGGCTGTATTGTTTTCCTGCCATGGGGTCATCCCAACTGAGTTCCAGTGACTAAGAATCAGAAATGAGAAGTCATCACAGTATCCTTTGTGAATTCCTGTTAGTCCTATGAACGTTATAAATTAAAGAGTTACTCTAAGTTTGTGTGTGGGTTTACAGCAGGAATAGGTACCAGGGTTAGAAACTGACTTCTGGAAGTGGGATGCTGCAGTATTAAAAACCTAAATATGAGGCATTCGTTTTGGGACTTGGAGATGGGCAGAATCTTGAAGGATCTTGAGGCAACTCTTATTGAAAACTGGAAAACTGGAAGGGCTCTAAGGTTCCCATTAGTAGAAACTGGAAGGCAAGAAGACAATTTTTATTGGACATTGGGGAAAAGGTGACACATATAATACGGCAGTGGAAAGTTTGTGAACAAAATCCCTACAATGAAATGGAAAGCAAAAACGCTATCAAATTATATTGCAAATCTGAGATTCCCAGGAAAAATGTAGAAAAGGCCCACAGGTAACTTCTAACTTCCTATGCAATCATAGAAAGATGAACGAAAAAAGAAACTGTCAACCTTTAAAGTATAATTTTTAGAAAATATAAAGCATTCAGGATGAGATGCATTCAAAACTAAAATTGTTTCTCATCTCTAATATCTCCTGGAAAAAGACTCTCATGGTAATGAATAATCCCAAAATAACTATCAAATCTATGATGTTACCTCGTAAAACAATCTAAAAGAGCTTCTGTAACACATTGCGTTGACACCACATACCTAGCACAGTTTCTAAGGTGTTGAGGGTCATGGCTTTTAAAACTTCTCTCCTAGGGAATAGGACTTCTAAGAAGCTTAAAGGAATGTCTTGTAGATTCTTTCAATTTGACAAAATGCTTTTGGTATCATAAAGGCATTGTCCTATGATAGCTTTAATCTCAGCCCAAGGTATAGAGATGTTTGTCTCAGAGAAACTGTATATGAACCTCGATTTAATCAAGCCAACGCCATTATAATTCATAAAAATTGGCAATTTAAGATAAATGTAGTAGCTGAAGCACCATTTGCTTGAAATAAAAAGGATAGAAAACAATCAAAATGCAAGAAGCCCCAGGAACCCCAACTTCTAAGGACAGGAGCTGAATAAGAAAATAAAACGCAACAGCACACACAGGCCACTTTCTGGGAGAGGCACTAGGAGAGCAAAGAGTTTTCCTGCATTTACTGTCTCTATGGGAGGCATCCTTAGGGGAAAGAAGGCAAGTGATCCATCTAACCTCCTTACCCATTGAAACTCCACTTAAATTAAGTAGTGATATTTGTTAAGAGGAAGAGTTCTTTTCTATGGAATGTCCTTAAGTAAGGTTTACTTACAGTAAATAAATTCAAACTCAATGAGGTGCATTCCTTGAAAATTGTCACAGAAGCTCTATGCCTCTGTGTAGTATAAAATGAAGACATTCATAACTCAACTATTCCCTGCTGTGTGAGATAATAACCTGCAAAACTCCACTTTGAGATTTCATCTGTTATTCTGAGATGGAGAGTAAGTATCTGGCAGGAGAAGCAAGGGCCTGAGGAGCCCAGCGGGGTGTCTCAGATCTCTCTGTTTTACCTGAGCCTTTACATGCCTGTATTCTTGAACTTCACAGTAAAGCTTGATTTCAGGTATATTCGTTTGTTAGGGCTGCTGTAACAAAGTACCACTAACTGGGTGGCTTGAAGAACAAATTTATTCTCTCAGTTCTGGCGACTGGAAGTTCCAAATGTAGATGTCAGCAACTTTGGTTTCTTCTGAAGGATATATGAGAAAAACTGTTCCATTTCTCTCTCCTAATTTCTGTTGATTTTCTGGCATTTTAAATTCTGAGCCTTTTTTTCCTTTCTGTTTTTGATTTTCAGTCTTATTATTTCCTATCTTTTACTTATCTTGGCTTCATTTACCTTATATTCACTTTATTTTTTCACTTTTTTCCTATAAAATGTAAAATCTTAGGTTTTTTATAGTATAAGAAATAAAAAGATATACTCTTTCTTTTTTAATATTATAAAGCTATAGCTCCACAGATATTTTGTGTTCTGTTTGTTTGTATTCAGTTAGAAATATTTCTAATTACCCTTGTATTTTTGACTCATGAGTTCCTTACAATGTGTTGTTTAATTTCCAAATATTTGCAGTTCTACTACTTATTGAAGCAGTTCTACTGGCTTACTGAAATTAATAATTTAGTTCCACTAAGGTCAGTGAATATGTCCTCTGTATTTCCATCCTTTTGAAGTTTATTGACATTTTTTTCAGTGCTAGCAATTGATCTGTCTTGGTGAATGTACCATATGCAACTGAAAAACGTGCATTTTGCTATTGTGGCAGATAATTTTCTACATCTATTAATTAGATTAAGGTTGTTGATAGTTTTGTTCAAGTCTTCTGTGGTTTGTTTTTTTTTTTTTTTTAAATCTAGCTGTTTGAACGATTGCTTAAAGTATTAAAATCTCTTTCTGATTGTGGAATTTTTTACTTCACTCTTTTAAATAGTCCATTTTTGCTTTATGTATTTAGGAATTCTGTCATTAGACACACATATACATTTTTAACAGTCTTATCTTCCAGACGAATCATCCCTTGTATTATTAAGAGACCTACATTCTGAACAGAATGAAGTCATAGTAATCAGGGCTATGTGAACAATTGAGACTGATAATTGAGGCCATCTACTCCAAATGAGATTTTTGTAATGTTTTAGCATCATTATATATTTTGGTTTTGCTGATATGAACCAGACTACTAATAGCATTAATCCACAGTATTTATTGAGCATCTATTATGTGTTAAGATACTAAGTGATGAGGATATATCAGTGAAGTAGTTTTGGAAAATGCCTGCTCCTGAACTTAAAATATAAATATATCCTAATTTATTTATAAATTGTATGGCAATTATTTAGTGGTATATAAAATCATCTATTACTATTTTGTATATATGTTTATATACATGTATATATAATAAATATATATATGCATGTGTATATATACCTGATATATAATATACATTACATGATATATATTATCTGTATATAATATATTATATATAACATATATAACATATGAGTATATATTATATACATGCATTATATATAAGTATTATATGTAATACATAAACAGATGAATACACATGTTTTGCTAAATTTATTGCTCATGAGTGTTTTGTCTCCTTTTCTATTACCTTGAATCCTGATTCACTTGTCTGGCTAGAGCCTTATAAAGATTTTTTTTCTTAAAATACATGTTGTGGATAATATATTTTAACAATCTTTACATAGTCACTTTTTTTTCCCCCACTAAGGTTAATGCTATCTTTACTGGGTTTAAGATACTGGTTGAAGTCATTTCCTCTTCAATTCTATAGTTCTCTGTTCTGATTTCTATGAGAAGTCCATAAGAAATAAAAAACACTAGTCAGATTTTTTTTTTGCTTTTTGGTAAATATTTTTTATTGTTTTATAGATTTTAGAATTTTATTCTTTGTCGTAATTCAGGAAATTTACCATCATAAGTCTAGATATTCACTCTTTCGTAGCAATCCTGCTTAGACTTAATGGGATCTCTCAGTATCCTGATTCAGATCTTAGGAAAAATTAATTCAGTTACATTATCATTTACTATCTTTCTTCCATAAGTTAAAATGTTTATTTTGTGTGTTACTAGTATTTGTGTTAGGTCTACTGAATTGATGCTAAAAATATATCATTTTATTCTTCATCTCATTGAATTTTACTTTCTCATTTTAGTTGTTTCTTTTATTTCATAACCAAGTCCATTAATTCACATCTTTTCAAGTGACCAACCGTATTCTCCTGCAACGTGTCTATTGACATTATATCAGGAAATTGTATTTGTTTTGTGTCAAAGGTGCTTTATTTGGTGTATACACTAGTTAAATCTTCCTAAGTGCTCTTATTACAGCCGGAGTTCTGAGTGTGGCATCCATCCTTCCTGTCTCTGACTGTTGGCTTTTCTTCAGTGTCATATTGTTTTCACTTGTTATTCACTGAGGCTGATCTTCTGAGATGCCTTAAGGGACTGCATTGCCAAGGCTTCAGTAGACACAGCAGCCTCTGTCCCCAGAGGTCAGTAGAGAGCAGGAAGCATTGCAATCAGTTCATACTGCAGGTCCAGAGCCTTTCTTATATTCTTCTGCCATGAATCTATAATGGCACTTATTTCAAAGACTTTTCTGATTTTTTCTAGAAGTTTTCCTCTGTCGCCCAGGCTGGAGTGCAGTGGCGTGATCTCAGCTCACTGCAAGCTCCGCCTCCTGGGTTCACGCCATTCTCCTGCCTCAGCCTCCCGAGTAGCTGGGACTACAAGTGGCCGCCACCACGCCCGGCTAATTTTTTGTATTTTTAGTAGAGATGGGGTTTCACCGTATTAGCCAGGATGGTCTCGATCTCCTGACCTCGTGATCTGCCTGCCTCAGCCTCCCAAAGTGCTGAGATTACAGTCGTGAGCCACCGTGCCTGGCCTTCCAGAAGTCTTTATTACCTAGATACAGGTGTAGAGAAAAGAGGTGTTTGCACTTATTCTGAACTTGGATTTTGCCTTTGAGTTTGTTGGAGAGAGAGCAAGTTTGTGCAAATGAGGCTATCTATGTGGTTAAAGTGAGAAAGATCATGAAACCAATCCACAGAAGGAAGGAAGAAGCGAGATGTTTACTAGGGACAAAACAATAATTAATATGCAATCAAAAAGCAGACAAAATGTAGTAATTTGATAAGAACCCAGAAAGGTTGCGATGTTTCACTTCTTTGTAAATATTTGTAGGAATAATACATATGTATTCTCTCAGTGAATCAGTTCTGAAGGATGGCAGGAAAGAGAACAAATGGCCCACGTGTCTTAGTTGGCAGTGGGTTCAGAGGAGTTTATTGCAAGGTAGTGATCCTGGAACAAGGAGAAGCAAAGAGAGCAATGGCATGCATTTCAAAGGATTATTTTTTTCTTTTGAAGTTGGAAGATAACATTTTTAAAGGCAAATGTTGAAAAAGGGAGAAGGGAATGAAGTGTATGAGAATGTGCAGCCTGGCAGCCTCCTCTGAGGGATGCACATTAAGTTATCATCTTAGGGGAAAGAAGGGTGTGAGCGAGAAGGGTACAGGAGGCATTCAGCAAAGAGGATGCGTTTGCATGAGAGTTTCCTTTTTTCACATACTTGCATTGCATGGAGTAGGGTTTAAAATTTTGTGACAGAGAAGACATTAAGTCAAAGTTATATTGAGTCTCTAGCTTATGGTGTTACTAAGAAAATAAGAATTGCGTGTGACAGTGAGCTTATTTCCAGGTACAGACACACCTCAGAGATACTGTGGGTTCAGTTCTAGACAACCACAATGCAGCAAGTATCACAATAAACTGAGTCACACAGTTGTTTTGGTTTCTCAGCGCATATAAAAGTTATGTTTACATGGTACTGTTGCCTATTTAGTATGCAATAGCATTATGCCTTAAAAATAAACACATACCTTAAATTAAAATACATTATTGCTAAAAAAAAATGCAATGATCATTTGTATCTTCAGAATTGTAATCTTTTTGCTGGGGAAGGGTCTTGCCTCAATGTTGAGAGCCTTGCTCTGGATTAGGTTTTGACTTATGGGAATATTGTGGTTGGCTTAGTCTTGTATCCAGACCAATAAAATTTTCATCATATCAGCAATAAGACTGCTTTGCTCTCTTATCATTCCTGTGTTCACTGTAGCAGCACTTTGACTTTTCATCAAGCCCTTTTCCTTTGCATTCAACAACTTGGCTAACTATTTGGTGCAGATGGCCTAGCTTTTGGTTTCTTTCACTTTTTGACATACCTTCCTCACTAAACTTGACAATTTTGACTTTTGATTTAAAGTGAAAGACGTGTGACTCTTTCATGTGAACACTTAATGGCTATTGTAAGGTTATTAATTAGCCTAATTTCAATATTGTTTTGTCTCAGAATAGGGAGCCCTAAGGAGAGGGAAAGAGATGTGAGGAATGGCCCATTAGTGGGGAAGTTAGAACACATAATAATTATCAATTACGTTTGCCGTCTTACATAGACTCAATTCATGCTGCCCCAAAACGATTACAATGGTAACATCAAGAATCACCGATCAAAGATCATCATAAGGCATCTGATAATAATAATAATAAAAATAAAAGTTGGAAATATTGTGAGAGTTACCAAAATGTGGCACACAGACTGAAAATAAGCACATGATGTTGGAAAAATGGTGCCCATAGACTTGTTCAATGAAGGGTTGCCACAATCTTCCATTTGTAAAAAACACAGTATCTGCAAATAACAATAAAGTGAAGCCCAATAAAGCGAGTTATACCTGTATGTATTTGGCCGTTTGTGTTTGTATGAAAGTGTCAGGACGTTCTAAGAAAAGTATGGGAGTAAGGTTCAGTCATTTCTGTGGCTTCTAGTTTATTTTCTTAGAGCATACCTATTTCTCACTGAATTCCTGCTTATGATCTTCAAGGCTGTAGAGATCAGCTCGTAAAGAAATGCACAAAGAGAGAGAAAATAGTTTCTGAGTATATTTCTAAAACGTTCACATTATGTAAAATGTAACACAGACTTCTTGGAAGGATTTTTTGCTGCCTAGAATACCCCTTAGTGAAATCCTCATTTCTGCCTATTTCCAGAGCGAAGCAGTACTCACTGTAGTGGTTTAAATTATTTTAAACCACCCACCGCAGCCACACTGCTACCCCTCCCACTGTGGGTAGAGAATGCTTCTCACACCCATTAAGGTTGGGCTTTGCCATGTGACTTGTTCTAGCCAGTGGACTTTTAGTAGATGTGATATGAGCAGAAGCATTAGGTGTGCTTGCACTATTTGGCTTGACTTTTTTGCTTTCGTGATTTGTCACAGAAAAGCACGCCTCAAGCAGCTGTTGATCTTTTAGCCAAGCCTGCAATAAATGACCTTGAGCTTTACTCTGCTCCAAGCCTTGCTGACCTCCAGTCTAAATCAGAGCTGTCCTTACTGACTCACAGATCCGCGAATAAAAAAGAAAATAGCAACTTGATATTTTAAGACATTGAGTTTTGGGGCAGTTTGTTACACAACAAGATATGATTAATAGAATGCAATTGTCAAGTAAGTTAAGTGCTGAATAGGTCACTTGTTACTTTATTTTCCACAGACCGCTTCTCTTTTCTTATTTTCCCTTCCTTTCTACTTTTTGCTCTTCTGTATTCTCTTCTCTTTTCTTTCTCTTTTTCCTTCCTTCCTTCCTTCCTTCCTTCCTTCCTTCCTTCCTTCCTTCCTTCCTTCCTTCCTTCCTTCCTTCTTCCCTTCCTCCCTCCCTCCCTCCCTCCCTCCTTCCCTTCCTCCCTTCCTTCCTTGCTTTCTTATTTAAATGCACATACTGATTATTTTTTAAGATTATCTATCAAAAATATATACTATTCTCCTTTCAGTAGTATCTGTTTGAAATATTTGTTTGTTTGAAACTCAGTAGCTCTTCTCCCTTAGTTTTTTTATTACTTTGCATCTCTGTCTTTTCAATGTATTTTTTTCAATAAATTTATTTTTAATTGATAAATAATAACTATGTATATTTACAGGGCAAAACGTGATGTTTTGATCCATGTATGCATTGTAGAAAAATCAGAAGTGGTGAATTAACATATCCATCATATTACCAACTTACTGTTTTATTTTGTGGTGAGAATGTTAAATATCTATTTTTATAGCAATTTTGAACTATGATGTTACTATATTTTCTAATTATAAAATTAGAAATAATTATTTTAGACATTTGTAAGGTACACAAAATAGAAAGAATATTTAAGTTTATCTGTAATTACACTTAGAGAAAGGGGGTTTTAATTTTTGGTTGTCATTCTCTAGTATATTATTTCAGGATGTATTTCTTGTTTATAAAGTCATTGTTTATATGGAGCAAATTTGTTTTTAGCTCCTCCACATAGTTTTGCATTCTTATTTATAAATTAATATATAATAATTATTTTCAACATTATGAAATTTTTAATTTTAAATTCTTTAGATTCTCTCACAAGGCCTCACCATTCTAGTTGCCCAATCATGAATATACAGCATATTCCTTTCACCTTTCATTCCATCATCTCTGCAGTTTTACATTCATCACCAGTGTTTATTGATTGCTTAATAATGTCTGAAAAAAGAGCACGTATTTTTGCCATAATAGATAATTTGATCTCTGCATACAACCCAAAAACCCATTATCCTTACCTTCGTTTTGTATGTGAGAAAACTGAGGTTGAGGAAATTGATTTTATTGTCCAAGATCTGGAGGTTCTTATGAGTCATTGTTGTACAAAGAAGCCAGATATCTTGATGGTTTGCTCTTTTGCCATGCTGTAGCTGCCTCTACTTTGCATGCCTGTAAACTCACATCTAGTTAGAACTTTTGGTTCAGTTTCAGCCACAATCTTATTTGCCTGAACAACTCATCCATCACCGCCATTCAAGGCCCCCAGCCATGGACCCAACTGACCTACCAAGACTGCACAGGGCATGAATGTTACCATCCATATTAGGCAACCCAGTCTGAAACTGTGGTAATCACCTACTCTTAAGTGAATGCAATGCCTTGGAGGAGTTAGGGATTCCTGAGTTATATCTCATCTCGACTATTTAAGACAACTGAACTCCTTAAGAATGTCTACTGTGGTCAAGTAGAAAGTATGTAGAGCTTAAACTCAAAAAGCCCTCAGAACTGATATAGAAGATTCCGTGGAAAAGAGTCCTGAGACTCAGAGAGCAAAGATGGCTGGGCCAACGTGATGCTGCAAGATAGTGGTAAAGATGGTTAAATATCTTTGCTTCTAGATGGACAGTACAACATTCTTTCCTCCGATAGTTGAAACATAATTTGGGGTTCTATTCTGCCTAGGGAGCTAGCTTATTGTGGATTTAACTTTTTGTTCTTGGCATTGTTCTTCATGTATCTTCCCCCATTAGAATTGTACAATAGGTTGACTTTATTTCTCTCAATTGAGTCCAAACAATTAATCTCAAATGTGTTTTGATTGACAGATAAGAAATTTGAACCCTTGACTCACCAGAAATATTTGGTTATGTATTTTATATAAGCTAGATTTATTTGTTGTTATAATAGATAGTTTTAAAAACCTAGACACACATCTGAGGTGGTGTTTAAAAATTCTTGTGTTTCAGCCTTATAGTACTGTTAAGATTCTACATTTCTATTCAGAAGACTTGTGAGAGGGTTTCAATTCAGGACAGTTTAAAATTGTATTTAATTAAAATTCTACCTCACTGTTAATTTCAAAGGAAGACAGAACATGCTTTCTAGAATATCTTATCTACTAATCAATTCCTTTCCATTGCCATATGTATAAAAATAAGGATGATATTTTAAATGAATGTGTATGCAGTAATGCATAACAAGTAATGTATAACAATCTGCAGAAGTGCAGGTTATGTTTTGCCTCCCCTGGGATGGTAACCGTTGGCTTGCTTTGCTATTGTGAAGTTTAAATGGACAGTAGTCTATAAAATAGCTAGTCTAGGGCAATGACCAGCCAGTGTTGATAATAAAAACAGCAATTCTTTCCTGTTTCTTTTTCACTCATCTAAAAATATCCTCTATTCATTAAGTGACACCTCTAACTCTTTTCAGATTGGGAAATATTTATAATGTTATTGAACGGATTTGTGAGCAAGTAATGTCAACAGCTAATTCTTTGTCTATCTACAGCCTGGGATAAAAAGAGTGGAATATGTAAAATAGATATTATCAGGGTGCCAACATTACAGTGATGCTTCAAAACTATTAATTAAACAAGCTGATTTAATTCTTACCATAAGCCAAGCTCTACGCAAGAGAGCCCATACAGACACATGGAGCTCCAAGGCAGGTAGGTCATGGTGACTACCGTGGAGATGATCTTTAAGGATATTTCCTTTACCTTGTATATCCACAAACATCTCCCCTGCGTCTGTTTTTCACAAATGCTACCCTGGTAACTCATCAGTAGTATTTTCTCTATCAAAACTCAGACCTTCATGAGCGTTCATGTGGCCTCTTAGAGCTGTGAGGCCGGAGTCTTGAGATCTTAAGAGGTGTGTGTGTGTGTGTGTGTGTGTGTGTGTGTGTGTGTGTGGAGACTCACTTCATTTTTCCTTGTCCCTCCCGCATACAGGATGCTTTTCCATAACAACTGTTAAGGGGCATCTTGTAGGAAATAGTATTACCAAAGGTCCCCCACATACTCTATTCATTATTAGGGACTACAACAGAAGGTGTGAGAGGTTGAGTGGCTCTATAATGGGCACCAGGGCTTTTTTAGAACCAAATGACAGAAATGAATTCACCTGTAATATTGCTCCCTTCCCTCTGAGCCCAGCCATCATGAACACAGCTCCCCTCTTTGGAAAAGATTGAAATCTATGTAAGTGCCTCAATGTGCTGTGCTCTGTGGGTAACACTGAGCTGCGCGGAGCATCCGTCAGTTCCACCCTGCCTTTTCAGCACTGCCTTGGGCTGTAGAAATCCAACATCCACCACAGAACACAGCTAAGCCTGTCAGCACATCCACATCTTCTATAAGCCCCAGACTTGGATCTCTGTTCTGAGCTTATGGAATCATGAAGCTCACTCTACGAGGTGAACGCTGATGGATAAACACTTCTATAAATTATCCAGGAGAAACTCCAATCTGTGGATGATCTCTTCTTATCTCTCATGCATTTATTTATGTCAATGCTGCAGAAGCAGAAGGCTGTATAATCCGACAGCATACTGGTTTTGGAAAGGTTAGCTCAAAAGTTAGCAGAAAACTCTTCTTCACCTGTGTTACAACTTATTTGTTGAATGCTTCCAAAGATTTTTTTTAATCTCCAAGTTTAAAAATCGTATTGAGTGTTAGGAAGAGAGAAAGAAATTAAGAGAGAGCAAAACTAATGCTGTGTGTTAGCCTATTCTGACGTCTCCACATTTTCTTGGTATGCAAGGGTGATGGCCAAATGTGATAAAATGACCCCAGGTGGCCCCCGCCAAGTATGTATACCCACACACATACTTTATATAGTAATTTTTTTTGAGGGGAGGGCTACCCCAATGTAGAGGTGGATAGATTCCTGATGTGATGTCAGGGACATAAAATGAAGCTCCATTCTTATTTTCTTTTCGACTTTTTATTGATACCTAAGATCTCTTTAGCAAGTGGCAAAGCCTTTTGTTCTCTTATAAACAATGACAGTAACAAAGCAATAACAGCCACACTGACTTAAAATAAAATCATTGTTGTAGAAAATCATATTTATTGACATGATTTGGATGTTTTGTCCCCTCCAAATCTTATGTTGCAGTTTGATACCAAATGTTGGAGGAAGAACCTGGTGGGAGGTGTTTGGGTCACAGGAGCAGATCCCTCATAAATGGCTTGGTGCCATCCCCATGGTAACAAATGTGTTCTTACTCTGTTAGCTTTCACGAGAGCTTGCACCTCCCCCTCCTCCCACCCTGCCCAGTCTCTTGCTCCCTCTCTCCCCATGTCACATGCCTGCTACCCTGCTGCCTTCCGCCATGATTCTGCCTTCCTGAGACCTCACCGGAAGCCAAGCAGATGGCAGCATTATGCTTCCTATACCACCTGCAGAAGCATGAGCCAAAATAAACCTCTTTTCTTTATAAATTACCCAGTCTCAGATGTTCCTTTATGACAATGCCAAATAGACTAACACATTCATCTTATTTTTTTTTTCCACATTATATTTTAAATGAATGTTAGGTAATGTCTTAGTCAGTTGGGCTGTGATATGGTTTGGCTCTCTGGAATGACATGGTTTGGCTCTGCATCTTCAACCAAATCTCATCTGGAAATGTAATCCCCATGTATTGGAGGAGGGGCCTCGTGGGAGGTGATTGAATCATGGGGGCTGACTTCCCCCTTCCTGTTCTCATGATAGTGAGTGAGTTCTCATGAGATCTGAAGGTTTAAAAGTGTGTGGCATTTCCTCCCTCTCTCCATCTGTCTCCTACTTCACCACAGTAAGATGTGCTTGCTTCCTCTTTGCCTTCTGCAGTGATTGTAAGTTTCCTGAGGATTCTCCTGTTAAGCCTGAAGAACTGTGAGTTAATTAAACCTCATTTCTTCATAAATTACCCAGAGACTGGGTAAAACTCCAGGTAACAGGCTGCTGACTTCTCATTGTATCCTCATTTATTGAAAGAGCAAGCTAGCTCTATGACCTCTTCTTATAAGGTCACTAATTCCAGTCATGAGCGTTCCACATTTATGACCTAATTATCTCTCAAAGATCTTGGCCACAAATATCATCACATTGGGGATGATATTTTAACATAGGAATTTTGGGGGAACACAAACGTTCAGTCCACAATAGGTACCATGCTTTTTAAGTTGTATTTAACTTAAACCTTATGACAAGTATTTATATAAATAGTTTACATTAAATCAAATTAAATATCAAATAACAGTTATTTAACATTCAATTATAATTGTTAAATAATTTAAATAAAATTTAACTAAATTTTAATTGATTAAAATAATTTAATTGTAATTATAAATAACTAATATTTAATTTGATTTATTATAAACATTACAATGCCATTTTTAGCATTTTAATTTTACTGTTGATAAAACTAATGCTGAGAAAGGCTAAGCTCATTGCCCAAATTAAAATGCAAACACCTGTCTGTCTTACTCCAATATTGTTTTTATTTCATTATGATACTTTGCTCTCAACTATAGCCCGGGTATAAGCATGCTTTCTAGAGAGGAAAAGTAAAGCATACTTATCAGATAGTATAGTATGTTTTCACTTGATCTATTTGTTTAAAATATTTCCTTTGATTATTTTAGAATTCTAAATTTGTAGACTACAGAACCACTAGAACTTAGCTAAATTATACTACATAATCCCAACGAAATAATCTCCTCTTCAATGACTGGGTAAAGAAGCAAAAACAAACTACTCAGTTTTGCCATCAGCCAGCCATTTTTCCTCTCCTCTCTCTTGCCTGTAGAAATAAAGGCATTCTGAACTTGAAAAAACCATAACTTCCCTCTTTTTCTGAGATACATGAACAGGGAGCTTGAATCCAACTCTCAGTGCTCACACTCCTTAGTAACTGGCAAGGGTCAACGGCCCCCTCCTTCTGGCCTCCAGCAGTGAGATCTTGGAGCCTCAGCTCTTGCAGCCTGAATCTCTCCATCTGCAGTCTATCTGCATCCCCAACACAGCTGGGCTCTGCTAGGCAGGATTATTGCCAGTCATCTCCAACTCGCCAAACCTTCAGAAGGGCAGCTGGGACACAAGAACTTTCCTGGGAATTTCCTGGCCGCCAGCTCAGATACTGTATCCTTGTTTGCTGAGCTAAAACTAGTAAAGATTGGCAAAGATAAATTAGCAACAAATCCATGAGGATTCCATGTCTCATCCGAACATTTGCCCAGCACTGATTCCAAGTAGCATTCAACTTTGTCTCTAACGAGCTAACAGATGTGGGCATTACCAGAGGAAGTTAATGTGGGATTTTTCACAGAGCTGGGATTGGATGAGTTTCTTCTCTAAACTTTTTTCTGGAGCAACAGAATAGAAAATGTCATTCTAGTTTGACAGTCAACTCGAGAGAACATTGAACATTTTTTTTTTTTTCCTTTTCCTTGGTTAATTTCTCAAGGCCAGATGATTCTCTGGCCTGTATTTGCCTAGAACATACCTGGAGGCTAGCATGAGGCACAATGTTCTGTCATTTATAGCACGGGGCTTTAGGAAAAGACATCTATTCCTGGTATGAGATCCATTACCTAGGGCTAATCAGACACTTAGCAAACTGCCACAGCTATAAAGTCCGGCGGCTCTGGAGGAAAAGCTGAGCAGGCCAATCTCACTGCATGAATGGGTGCCAAGCTTGTGTACATATTTTAGGCATTGTAAGCATGGAGAAAGGACTTATATGTTGAATACCCTTATTTGGCTGACACATCACACTCATTAAATTTTCAGATAAACCTATAAAGAGAACAATAATAATAGTTAAGAAAAATAGTGAACATTTATTGAGTAGTTAATATATGCCAGAAACTGTGCTTAAATATTGTATGTATTTGATTACATAATAAAATCTACCTATGGTGTAGGTATTATAGGGCCTGCTATACAAATGGAGAAACTGAGACTCAGCAAGTCTGCATTATTTTAAAGTTCTCTCATACAGTAAATAATGAAATAGCCATAACATTTAACTTGTAATAAAGTAGAATGGAAGAACACAGGCTTCAGAGGCAGGTGGATGAAAGTTTGAACCCCTGCTCTGCTGACGTGTAGTAACAGCTGCTTGATGAGCTGTTTAACCTCCCTGATTTTCAGTTGTGTCGTTAGCTAAACGGATACTGAATGTACTTTCCAGGGATAAGGGAAGTAAAGTGCTCGTTGCACACTAGGCATTCAATAAAATGGTTGCTTTTTGTACTCTTTCTATGACTATTCACTTCAGTCAGGGAGGTAAGACCCTTTTTCAATATTTTCTGCCCCAGGAATGATTTAATTGAGATTGGTCTGAGGTCTAGGATTGGAGTGGCAGTTATGGTTGGGAGTGTAACAGATAGTTATAAGAAACGGAGCAGCAAGAAATGAAAGAATACAGAGAGGTTGGAATTCCCTTCTTTAATGGGTAATTAAATGTATTATTTTAGGGTTACCAAGGTGATGGCATGAATTCTCACTAGATCCTGCCCTTTGGGTAACTTAATCTAACAACAATTAAGATTTCCTGTTTCTTCTGATATTATCATATAAGGGTACATTGTTAGAATATACTTGATGTTTGGTGTGAAAGAAAAGAGAAGTTCAGGATGCTGAATTTTGAAGAGTGGAACTCCCTAGGGGGAAAATAAAAAGCCTTCAAAGGGAATAGTGATATATTATCTATGAGATAATAGTGATATATTATCTATCTTTTTGATATATTATCAAAAGCTTTTGATAAAGTTGAGCATATTGCTCAGAACATAACATTCTCCAGTTATTTGTCCAAGGTATTTTATCCTGACAGAATTTCTTTGTTGGGAGAAATAATCTGGGTCCTTCTACTTTATTGCTCACTATGTGAGCAGAAATTATTAACGTAAATAATCTTTCCCAATTGTAGACTAAGCTGTTTATATAAATATTTTAACTCCAGATCCAGGTGATCTGTGCCATTGCCCAGGGCAGATGAGGAACTGAGGCTTGGCGAGATTATTTGTCCTTCCCATGATCATGCAATTAGGAAATGTCAGAGCACAAGCAACTGTATGTGGGACTCCAAGTCCAAACTAAAGTGTTTGTATTTCCAGGTGAAAACATGTTCTTATGATAGCAAATGTATCATATATATGTACATATATACGGTATTTGAAACATTTACTAGTATTTTTTATTTTATACACAGTTTATTATACTAACCATTAATATATAATACAATGAGCTAAACCCATTTAACTGGTTTGACTCATACTCTTAAGCACTTTGCTAAAACACTGTCTGTGAGTACTACATTAAGAACAAATTTGTGGGCCGGGTGTGTTGGCTCACTCCTGTGGTCCTAGCATTTTGGGAGGCCGAGGCAGGAAAGGTGCTGGAGCTCAGGAGTTCAATATGAGCCTAGACAACATGGTGAGACCTCTTTCTTTATAGAGAATATAGAGATTGGCTGGGCATGGTAGTGCGCGCTTGTGGTACCAGCTTAAGGGACTGGCATGGGAGGATTGCTTGAGCCTGGAGGGGTGAAGCCTGCAGTGGGCTATGGTTGTGCCACTGCCCTCCAGCCTGGGTGACAGAGCGAGACCCCATATCAAAACAAAACCCAAAAAAACTGTGATCATAAAAAGCGCCGTAAACACCTATTTCAAACTATGCCACTCTATCTTAAATTTTCAAACAGCTATGTGCCTAAAATACAAGATTAAGTTTAGAAAAACAATTTTCAGTTCTGTTTGTTGCTCACATGCTAATTAACTGTATAACTTCTGTTTGCCACGTGAAAGGTTAAGAAACTAAAGTTCATTTTCGAATGAAAAAAATACTTCCTCCCAAAATGCTGGAATTACAGGCATGAGTCACCGTGCCCCACAAATTTATTGCTTCTAATGTGGCTTTATCTTTATATTTATTTTACAGTTGACTCTTGAACAACATGATTTTGAACCGCACAGTTCACTTATGTGGGGATTTTTCTCCCCAGTAAATACAATTAACCTTCCATACTGGCAGGTTCTGCATTCCCAACGAAATGCACATTGAAACTACTGTGTTCCCAGGCTATGAAACTCATCCCTGTGGAGGCCTGGCATTTCATATCCAGAGTTTCAGAAGGGCTGACTGAGGGCCATGTGGATACATGAATTTTGGTAACTACAAGTGGTCCTGGAGTCTCCCCACCTCACTCTACTGTACCGAGGGACAACTGTATTTTTCTCTTGTTTCCTGCACTCTGCCACCAAAAGTTGCCTCTCTTTATCTTCTTTTTGTCTCTTACTTTATTTATTCTTGAACATTATCCTCAGATAATGTAACTCGTCTGTAATATTTCTGAGGCCATAGAACAAACCATTCTGATACATGGCGGTCTCCTTTCTTCATTTCTTTGACTCCTATTTCCTCCATTATTTACATGCATAAGTTTTATGCTACAGCTTTGGTCATTTCTTAGTTAAGGGTCATTTCCATTTGGGTCACTTCTGTTGAAGAATGCCCTGGTAAGTAAAATGAGGACAATTTATCATTTTAAGCTGAGCCTGTATACTTGAGTATTTTTGATAAAATATATATTTTGTGTGTGTGCCTTGAGTACTGTCTACACCTGCGATCCAGAATTTTGGCATTATGCACAATGAAATCCCATAAATTATAAACTCTCTATGAACTCAAACTAATTGTCTTTACATGGTGTGTTTCTTTTCACCGTGCCAAACTGCCGTATACATTGGTCACATTATTGCTATGAATTTCTAGAATAACCATCCTGCAAGGTTCATTCTACAGATTAGGATGCTGATAATGGCATCAATGGGATACATAGGAAGAAGTTACGGAAACATATCAAAGTGTCTTATCAAGTGGCACTTCTGTGGTGGAATTGAAAATGGTACCCACAGCTGGGCGCAGTGGCTCACGCCTGTAATCCCACCACTTTGGGAGGCCGAGGCGGGCAGATCAAGAGGTCTAGAGATCAAGCCCATCCTGGCCAACATGGTGAAACCTAATCTCTACTAAAAATACAAAAGTTAGCTGGGCATGGTGATGTGTACCTGTAGTCCCAGCTACTCGGGAGGCTGAGGCAGGAGAATCGCTTGAACCTGGGAGGTGGAGGTTACAGTGAGCTGAGATTGTGTCACTGCACTCCAGCCTGGTGACAGAGCGAGCCTCCATCTCAAAAAAAAAAAAAAAAAGAAAAGAAAAGAAAAAGAAAGAAAATGGTACCCACAATGCATTAAAATAAAAACAATTTTTGGAAGGAGACATATATAGAAGGGGTTTGGGGAAATAGGGATTGATAGCGGTGCTGTAAATCTTTCAGGGTTTCATGTGGTTAGAAGTCAGATAGCTGTGAGAGATTCAGCTGGGCAAATTGAAGCTGAATAGAAATAGTCTTGTGTTCACCTAGGTCAAATCCAAAAAGGTTTCCTGGTCTTGTATATAGGAAGAGATGCTGTTATTAGATTATAGTGTTAACATTATCAACAACAGATTATTCCTTCACAACAATAGGAGATCTCTTATTAGAAGGAGACAGCTGGTATCTATGTTTCTGATAAGGATAAAAGGCAGAGGAGTACATGGTAATCATAGGTTATTAAAAATTCACATTGTTAGAGATTCCTGCAGTCATTGCACATGTGGAAATAATTAAAACGATTGTCACCTTGGAGTCCCAGTAGCTTGTCACTTCAGCCGGCTACTCTAGCATCAAATGTACACCTAACAGCTGCTTCTCTGGAACTGAAAAAAAAAAAAAAAAAAAAAAAAAAGGAAGGAAGGGAGGGAGAGAGGGAGGGAGGGAGGGAGGGAGGAAGGAAAGAAAGCAAGAGAAAGAATGGTATGCATTCTTTATGATTTTTCAGTGACAATCCAGGGTTTTTCATTTACTGGGTAATATTTTTCACTCAAATATGTAAATGTTTGCAAATAACACCCTATGAATATATCTCACATTTACTATAGCATCGTAATATAATAAAAGCAATTTTTAAAAGCATATTTCATATGGTATCTTCGTATGAAAAGTACTCCAGGGTAAAAGGCTAGAAAATTACTTCGTGCCTTGATGTTGTTATTTTTTTCTTACTACTGCTAATTCTCAGTTTTTATCGAGAGTCTGTTTTCCTATAGCATATAATAAACATGTTTACAACACTTTGCATCTTTTAAACAACATCGGATTAAAGTACATAAATAAAGATAGAATGAGGAGCACAGGTGTTTTCTGATTCAATTAGCGCTTCTTTATTCTAAACTGTTTTCTTGACTTGCAGTCTCTTTCTTAATTCAAAAGATGAAAATAAACAGTTGTTTGGCTATTAGGGGAGCCCATGGAGGGCTCATTAGCTGGGTTCTAATTGGGTTATTTCACAAATCTGTCACTCAGGATTGAAGGTGAACCTGACGCCAACAGCAAATGAGTGCCCTGAGGGCTATGAAGTGGAATGACTGAGAGTACTTACGAGGAATATGGGGGAATGAGATGAATTTAGGACTAATGAAATGCACTTTTAATATATTAAAAAAAGAGGTAGGAAGTCAAATAGTGAGGCTGGTGTTTGGAAAGAGTGATTTAGTTTGATTCTCCCTCACTTTTCCTTTATTTTCTTGACTGGAAAAAAGCATTTAACTAAACAAATAATGCTTCAGGACGTGTCTTGCCATCCCACCAACACCTAGATGTTTGTGCATGTCTGTATCATTTCAGGTAACGAATTAGACCTTGATTGTTTTACTTATCCCCTTCCCCCATTATGTGTGGCATATCTGGCAACCAGGGCTATCTCTCACTTACATTGTACATTTACCCCAAAGTAAGTTACCAATTAATGCTTATTGTGTCAATGAACCAATCAACCAATTGGCGAATGAGTGAATGCACTCTCATACTTGAGACCTTTCCTTCCTTTTGGCATTCCTTTATTTTTATTCTACTCCTGGCTACATCTTATTAACACTTCAAGGAGCAGTTTAAAGGCTAACTTCACTATGAAACTTTTCAACCATTCTCCAGCAAGATAGAGATAATAGCTTCATCTTGCCTCCTCAAAACACACAAGTAACATTCAGTATGTGACAGTATTCTCATACCCATTATAGTCCAGTATAATGACACATTAATGTACCTATTCCTCAGGAAGATTATGGGATATTTGGAGCATGGAACTAAGTACTAATCATATTTTGGGGCTTCTCTGTATTCTCCCCAACACTTGAGTTGGCACATAAGAAGTGTTACATAGACATTTGTTACGTTATGGGATATTTGGAGCATGGAACTAAGTACTAATCATATTTGGGGGCTTCTCTGTATTCTCCCCAACACTTGAGTTGGCACATAAGAGGTGTTACATAGACATTTGTTACGTGAATGATTTGATCCTTAAGTAGGGATGGGACACAAAATATTCCAATCAAAGTTATCGCAAAATTCTCTTAACTCAGTGCTAATTTCCTCTTCAGATGGCATTGTTAGTTATGACAGGATCAGTCTTCTAGCCTCAGAAACCAACAAAACCCAAAACTTCTATTATATTTTATTATATATAAAATATAATTTATTATATATAAAATATTAATATTATATATTATATATAAAATATTATATATAAAATATAATAAAATAAAATATAATAGCAAATTGAGATAATAAAGCAAGATAGCTACAATAAAGATAAGCTATAATAAAGATTAAGCTATGATTAAGATAATATACTTAAGAAAAATATATCTCTCATGTCAAGAAACATAACAGATACCTTCCTTGGAAAGCGGGTACCAAATCCTCAGTCAGCTCAGCTCTGGAACAGGAAACAGGGCGATGTGGCCCAGAATTCAATGACTGTGCAGGCGGCAGACAACTTGACACCCCCATGAAATCAGGAAGGCAAGGGAAAAGAAGAGGAGAAAGTAATACATTTATAAAATAACAATAACAAATCATAACTATAAAATTACATATTCATTAGGTATAACATATTCATAAACTATATTGCATACGTGAAACAATATATAGGTCATATAGAGATTACACTTTTTAAGATAAACTCTATAAAATGATCATAAAGCACTTTAATTTTTTTCAGAAAATGGGAATAAAATCTAGGTAATTATATGACCTTATGTGAGTTGAAACTTAAGAGAGATCATTAAAATAATAAAAATGCAAACCTTAACTTCCAAATCAGTAGAGGAGATAATAAAGACACCAAGAACTGGTCCCTCCAACACCAGTAATATTTGTTTGACAGAGGATCTAAAAATGCTACATCAGGGATATCAGCCGATTTCTTCCTTCCCTTTCTTCATTTTTTACCCTAATCCAACCTACCATCACTTATGACTGCTTTGACAGCCTCCCTTCACCTCGTTGATAAAGGAGGAACCCCATCCCTAAAGTGCACGATGGCCAAATCCACAGCACCTGACCCTGGATATATGCAATTAACAGCACTTTGCTAGTCACATATGATCACAGCCTCAGGGAAGCGGATTGCATTCCATGCAGAGCAATGCAGTGGGACACTTAGAAGCAGATAGAACCCGAAAAGATTGTCAGAGGCAGGCATTGTAGTGACAAGAGGGTGAGGTAACCCTTGGTTTCTACAGGAGAATGTGATTGCTTTTTCTGAATAATTTCTCAGACTAGTAGAAACGTGAAACCCATTAGCTTGAGGACGAGTTTGGTGTAGCTGATCAAACTATTAAGGAAACTAGCTTTGGCATAATCTGGGGAAAATTTCCCTCTGGGTTGGGTAGCTGCGGCGAGCAGGACTCAGGGCCCCCCCTAAACAAGGGGTATTTGTTCCAGGACTGCCCCCCACCTAAAAAAAAAAAAATCCAAACGTGCTGAAATCTCTTATAGAGTATAATGTTTTCATATAAACTATGCTACGTAAGTTGTTATACTGTACTTTTTATATTTATTTTTAGTTTTTTCTGATTATTTTCAGGCCGCTATTGACTGAATCTGCTGATGTGAAACTCGCAGATACAGACGGGCAGCCTTTGGTCAGCAAAGAGTCACGTCTACCCAGCTGGAGCTCCTGATCTACTCAGCCACAGATACTCGTGCTGTTTCCTCAAGCTCTGTCCATTGGGACTTCCAACCCCTTCGGGTGAGTGACTTTGTTTTCATGGTTGTAAGTTACACTTTTCCTAATGTTAAGGTTTATAAAAACCATTTGAGGTAACTTACAAAAATGAATACATAAACACAAGAAAGAGGGAAGAACAAAGGGTTTTTGATAAGGAGGAGAAAACTAAGCTGCAAAGAATCTGAGATGAGATATTTGATACAATTTATCGTACTTTATGGTTCTAAGATTCCTGGCTGTCTGAAAAAAAAAAAAAAATAACCAACACAACCACAACCAGAGAAACAAATTAATGTGCAACGTTTTATTATCTGGAAAATGAAAGAAAACTGCTCATTTCATGCTAGAATTAGTTTATAATAGATGTTACAAGGTATAAACCACTCTCTGCTTCTATAGTTTACCAAAGTTGTAGAGATGTATATTTTTCAGATGACCTTTTTCTATGGCAATGCTTTCTATAATGGAATGAATATATATTAAGAGTGTATTTTGTATCCGCCACTGTGCTTTGAACTTGATGTACATAATTTTATCTAATCCTCATCCCAATGCTGGTGAACTATATACTACTTTTGAAATTTTATAGTTGAGTTAATGAAGGCATACAGAGGTTATGTTAAATTCTCAAAATGAAAAACCTTGACAAATTGAGGTCAAGATGCAAATCCAGGGATACGTGGCTCCTAAAAGAATAAAATTTAATATTAAATAATAATGCAGTCATCTCTATTTAGAATTTAGGTAATGGCTTCCAGACATGCCACTTTTATAATAATAGTGTCCAGGCATGTGGAATTAGAGCTTAAAAATGCACAGAAATGAGTTGTTAAATCCTATTTACTGACTTGTATGCAAGTAAACCCAAGTAGGCATTGAGTGAATTTAGAATACCAGCCGACCTACATTGTGAGAGTTGCAAGTGTGTGCTTGTCATGCTCATACATACACAGAATTACCATTATTAATGTGAGATTGATGGCCTCCTATGTCCAGTTTGTTATCAAAACATAAAGCAGTGGGACTAACTATGTCCGGTGCATGCTAAGGGCCAGCCCACTTTCTGAGTTTTCTTTGGAAGTTTGAAAAGGTAAGGCAAGGATTTCCTTGCAAATGCTTAGGTTCTTCCCAATGCTTGAGCATTATTTATTTAAATTTTAAACAGTCTCATCTAAGTCTAAAACATGGGAAATAAAATTATAATAAGGTGGGAGTTAATTATATTTTGCTAAATATGATGACCTCCTGTGTTTAGTTTATCTGCGTTTCTAAAGCAGTGCCTGATGAACAGCATGAAGCATCACCAAGCCAGAAATTTAGTGCTCACGTTGTGGGGAAGATAACAGAATATTTAATTTGTAGCAACAGAACTTGGTAGCAATTACTGAATTGAAGACACAGGAATATTTTGTGCTGTTGCAAACTAAAAATTATCAGTTTCAAGGACACATCCTAAGCTGAAAGTCCCAATTTTGTGGGTATCTGAAAAACCACTATGCATGGTTATATGTGAATGACTAGTTAATATTATTCTAAAAATTAATGTTCTTAGCAATCTCATCTAATTAAAAAGCCTCCCAAATAAAAGAAATGAATGTTTAGCTAGCTCCTGTATGCTGGCAAATAATTTGTTGTCTAGCGAAGTTGAACAATCAGACCTCACTATTGTTCTAAGGAGGCAGGCCTCCCTCTTATCACAACACACAAGTAGAAATGTTGCAGCACAGACTCAAAAGCAAAGGAAATAAAGGTACCATAAACTGAAGGATACGTGGAGAAAATGCGTTTAGGGTCTTATTAAGTCCCAGGGATCTTTGGGTCTATCTGGGCTTTTATTTTCCTGTTTTCCACGCTTTTATTGTTATTCTTTTTTCACCCTTTCTCTTTCTGCCTTGGACCTGTGTCTCACTAGCTACTTGAGAAAGGAGTTGTGCATGGCACAATGTAAAGAAACCAGGGTCTTCGGATGACGCTGAGTTCTCATTTTGGAGAGAGTAAGATTAGGCACTTTCTTTTTTTTTTTTTTTAATCGAAGTTGTATGTCTAAGTTACCTAGGACAGGAAAAATCGCAAAAATCAGGAATCAGATTTGTGTAACTGACTGCAACTTTTATTGCATCTTGTCTCCCAAGGAACTCAGTAGGGAGAACTGTGTGCAGGATGATGAGAAATGACATTTCAAATGACCTTTAAGTCGACTTCCAACCTGTAAAGTGAGAGACACTGGCATAGTCATCAGATTGCCCTATTGCACAATTTTGCATAGGATTTTTAGACTCAGATGTATAATTTTTCATTTTCCATGTTACATTTCAAGGAAACATAACCTCTTGTTCAAGCCCGTCAAAAGCATTTTGGATCTGGGTTCTGTGGCATGGCATATGACCTAACAATCATAACTATACACCAGAGGTGAATTTGACAATATGTCACCGTGTAAAGTCCTCAACCAAGCTATTAGGGAAGAAAGAAAAAATTGAACAGATAAAGGACAGATACCTGTGGAATGTAAAACATTCCTTGTTCTCATTTGAAATGATCTGTGTTGGCTATTTACCCAATTCTTTTGGATTCAGGATTAATTTAATTAGTTCTATTTTGGTATTTTGACATGTTTACAGCAAATGTATAGATAAGCATAGAGATACATTAGAATATTTAGATACTGGGATTTCCTCCCATGAGCATATTATATCTTTACCTTTCCGTAGTTTTTATAATTTTCTATATTTTACAATTTTGTAACTCTTATTAGCACTACAGTGAGTCTGTAGATTTAGAGAGAATAGGCATCTTTATAACCATAAGATGTCGTATTCAAAAACATGGGCAATTTTGGACATAATTCCTAAAGAAACCTTATGTAGCTTGTTAATATTAGTTACCTAATATTAATGTAATATTAATGTATTACATTATACATAATGTATATAATACATTGATATATACTGTATTAATCTAATATTAATGTAACATTAGCTACCTAATATTAGTGTAATATTAGTGTAATATTAGATACCTAATATTAGTAATATTAATAAATGTTAGATAATATTAACTAATATGTAATATGCTAATATTACTAAATATAGGGTACCTAATATTACTAATATTACAGTAATATTAAGTACCTAATATTGGTGTACTATTAGGTACCCTATATTTCTGTCACTATCGAAAATATATGGTTTCAGATTACATATTCAGTTAAAATGTGTAGATCTGAAATCAACTCTCATTAACAAACTTTTTGTTAAGCAACCTTGCCATAATCTACTACTCATTATAATTTATCCCTAGGATATTTTAGAAATATTTTTTACACACATCAGATAATCAAGTTACCACATTTTTATTTTCTACCTCTTTTGTTTTAAAAAAATTATTTGTGTTGAATTTTATTCAATGCCTTTTTGGCATGTATTGAAATATTAAAATTGTTTGCTTTTTAATATGTTAATGGATGAGGTACATTCATACGTTTTCTAATGTTAGAACAAAAATTGCATTTCTGTAATAAATGTTTATTAGTAATTATGTTATCCATTTTATACATTGCTTAATTCTTTTTTTAACATAAATAACTTCTGCATACTGCCAGCAACCTTTTTCCAAAAGTCAGTTTGTCTTCATAACAGCATTTCCTGGCATATTATTTAGTCTTGTTATAAATGCAAAAATTATAATGCATAATATTTTAACCCCAATTCCACAACCCTTTTTCTTATTATAATAATGTAGTATAAAGCTCTCCTCTTTAATTAAAAAAACCCCTCTCAATTTAGGGTACAAAAACATCTTTAAAAACTGTTTGCTGATAACCAAACAATTGATGTGGGTATTAAGAAGACATTTCTTTGTGTTTTTATTTGGGTTCTTCCTCAAAATTGCTCCTTTTGAGGATGGGGAGCCTGGCATATTTGATTTATTCACAGATTCGGATGTGTTTGGAGGGTGAATTTTCTGTTGTGAGTTACTCCTCTGGGGATTAACTCCCCCATAATTTTGTGGTGTATTGCTCATGGCTGAGAAGCCTTTTGTGGCTTTGGAGAACACAGATCAGAGTAGCCCATACATATTTGTGTGATGCTGGCAAGTGCCTGGAACTGCCCACTACTATGAGATGAAATCTGATAGGTTGGGTTGATTTGGTTTGGTGTATTATAAGTGTATGCTCACTTTGTATAGGGTTATCTTTTTTAAATTATATCACTTTTAACACCTCCTTTACTTTTTTTTTCCAAATATTTCTTTTATATTTTCTTGTTCTTTTAGTATACAGATATTGGCAAAAATAAGTACTAATTATAAAAAGAAATATAGAAACATGCAAGAGAAGAATGCATGGCTGGGAATTAACTCACAATAAGGATGATACTCTGATGCTATCTTAGCACCAAGGGTACGTGACATCTGCATCACCTTTGTTGACATATGAGAGACTTTAGGAAACTTCTACATACCATTCGGTAGCACTAGTAATTGTGTTTGGAATATAGCTCAAAGACATTAATACACAGGTGTTGTTTAAAATTTTGTATTAATTTGGGGGAACATTGTTTACCATCTTTCTTATACAAACATAGATCGTGAAACATTGTGTTGAAAAATGTACATTCTATGAAATTTGGGGATTAAAAAATCATAGGCATTCTACTGGGATAATTTTATGTAAGGGCAGTATATAATAGACTACACCTTTTTCTTTAGAGTTTTGCATCCATGCTTATGAAAGTAGTCTCTAAATTTTATTTATTATATGGTCCACATCTAGGTTTGATATCAAATTTCTTACAATCTTCACAGAATAATTTGTAGAATTATTTTTGTTCATTACTTTTCATTCATTTTAATTCTAAGTGGTTTCTGTAAGAATGGAATTAATTTATAATTAATATAATTTACCATTAATATTTGATGGAGCCAACCTGAGAGACTTCGTTTCTTTTTTGTGGTGAGATATGTTAATGACATATTTACTGTCATCTCAGATTAAACCAGGACAACCAAATAATTTAACTACAGTTATCATGATTGTTTGTTTGTTTGGTTGGGTTTTTAAAAGAAATCTTTTCCACATTATGTCTACTAGTGTTTCATTGAGTTTACTGAGTCTGAGAATTGTTTTCTATCTCTTTGGTTTTTCATCTTTTGTCTCAGTTACCACTTCTGAAATTTCAGTTATGCATTAGCCCTCTCTCATGTTACCCTTGTCTGTCTTTCTGTGCTACAGTTTGTGAAATTTTTGTCAGGTACCTTTCCCAGGCTACACATTTTCTTTTCAGCTATGTATAATTTGCTGCTTGACTCCTCCATGGAGTCCTGTATTTTTTCTCCTTTCATTTCTAAGATTTAAATTTGTTGTGAGTTTCATTCAAAGTCTAATTGGTCATTTTTGATAGTATCTAGTTCCTTGCTGATATGTTTGGTCTTTTCTTATAATTATTTACTCATCATTTGAATACAATAATTTAAAAATCTGATAGAATTTAAAATTACTATTTTTTTCTCTATTTATTATCTTGCTTATGACTACTTCTTGCTTATGTGTTTCCTGATTTTTTTTATATTTAGGTCTAAATTAATTAATTTATGGCCATCTTTAAGTTGCCTTCTTCCTGAAAACTATTCATTTTGCGTTATAAAGATGTCTGTGGACACGGATAACCCAGGATCATTTAAAAATAGATCTAGTCTTACACTTTTTGGACCATATTGAAGTCTGAAGTCTGTTTGAGTTTTGGTTACACTTTTCCAGCGGAAACTTTTTAGTTTTTTCTTCCAGACATAGCCATTTTGTAACGATAGGAGGATTAGATTCCTGTTTCCCATATGAGAGTGATATTTCTAAGCTCATACGTTTACTGACCGTGCAGTTCGTTGAGGTCCTGGCTCCAGGTAGTAGTGGTCTGATTTCCCACCTCACGTAGATACTCAGCTTTTTCTCTCATATTGTGCACAAGATGGACAAAACCCACTCACGTTGGTAAGGGCAGATCTTTGTTCAATTCACTGACCCAGAAACCCCCTCATGAACATACTCAAGAATAATGTTTACCAGCTATCTTGCTATCCCTTAACTCAGTCAAGTTGACACCTAAAATTAAACATCACTATATACATATAGTGATTTTTTCTAAAAAAATTTAGAAAAATGTTTTTTCTGTATACGCACACACTTACATATATGCATATATTGATATTATTAAATTTTTGAAATTTAACCTATTAATGTAGTGAATGACTTTATTTATTTATTTATTTATTTATTTATTTATTTTGAGGCGGAGTCTCGCTCTGTCGCCCAGGCTGTATTGCAGTGGCGCAATCTCGGCTCACTGCAAGCTCCACCTCCCGAGTTCCCGCCATTCTCCTGCCTCAGCCTCTCAAGTAGCTGGGACTACAGGTGCCCGCCACCACGCCCAGCTAAATTTTTGTATTTTTAGTAGAGACAGGATTTCACCGTGTTAGCCAGGGTGGTCTCGATCTCCTGATCTCGTGATCTGCCTGCCTGGGCTTCCCAAAGTGCTAGGATTACAGGCGTGAGCCTCCGTGCCCAGCCCATGATTTTTAATATATTTTACTTTGTGTTAAGTCTTCCTTGCCTTTCTCACATAAATAATATGTGGTCACACATTTAAAAATTCAGTTTCCCAATATTGTTTTTACAGTCTTTGTATGTATATTAATGAAAATGCCTGGGAATTTTCTATTGTCAACCAATATTTTTCTGATTATGATATCAAGATGAATTCATCTTCTAAAGGACATAGATTTTTCTAACTTTCTTTTATGATAAGACATAACTTCTTCTCTTGAAAGCATCTATTTTACGAAAAAAGTCATTATTATTTCTTGTATTACATCTCTATTGTGGTTCACAGTTAAAGACAGCTGAAGATTTTGCAGCAGCTGCCCCAAGAATGTTGGCTTCTTCTTGGGAGTTTACAAATACTAACTCATTATCCCTGAAGTGTGTAATGTTGATTTAGGGAACTAACTGTAAAATTTAACAAACAAAAGCATATACATCACACGTTCAATGATGAATAATTAGCTTACAGACAGACTAACAAGTGTTCTGTAAATATAAGAGCAATAGAAATATCACTTCTAGACTTATCACTCAGAAATAAGCATAAATAACATTCTAATTTATGATATTGGGCTATTACTTTATATATATATACACATATGTGTGTGTGTGTGTGTGTGTGTGTGTATATCTATATATGTACACACACACACTGGCACTTATAAACATATGTACACCTTTAGTTCTTGGTATTGACCTATACATTTTCATTTATTTTTGTGTATCTATATTAATATATGCACATATTTAGTATTCAGTATTGGTCTATACATTTTCATTTATTGTTGTATATCTGTAAACACACACATATGTGATGATACAGGACATATTTTGAATTCTACTGTTTAATATAAATGATATCTGTCTTTGTATATTTAAATGTATATTTATACTATGATTTTATATTTTCTCAGTCTCTTTTGATTATGTAGTAATAGAATTCATGTAATCTACCATTTGGACATTTATGCTGATTCCAATTTTACCTGGCTACTTTAACGGCATTATGATGGAAATACTTGTACAATATCTTCCTCTGCTTATCTGATAATTTCTTTAGAAAATATATATATAAGCTGAATTATTAGGTATTTACACCTTAGGGATATGGATTTCTAAGGTAAGCTTTTAAGTTATCCTCCAGAAGAATTTTATTATTGATTTGTAACTTTGATATGTAAAGGATAACAAACTTTCTTATTTTACATGTGTAGCAATATTTTGCTTAATTTTTCATTATTTTTCAGTTTGGCTCTTTTATTTATTTATTTTAAAAAATCACAAACACGAAGCCATAAAGCCTATCAGCTATTTCCTTCATGGTTTCTGCTTTTACTGATATGCTTTAAAAAACTTTTCGTGGCCAGGCACAGTGACTCACACCTATAATCCCAGCACTCTGGAAGGCTGAGGTGAGTGGGTCACCTAAGGTCAGGAGTTTGAGACCAGCCTGGCCAACATGGCAAAAACCCATCTCTACTAAAACTACAGAAAATTAGCAGAGCATGGTGGCGGGCTTCTGTAATCCCAGCAACTTGGGAGGCTGAGGCAGGAGAATCACTTGAACCCAGGAAGCAGAGGTTGCATTGAGTCAAGATCATACCTTTGCACTCCAGCCTGGACAACAAGAGCAAAACTTTGTCTCAAACAAACAAACAACAACAACAACAAATTTTCGTATGTCAAGACTATAACAGGAATATTCATTATATTTTCATTTACTGCTTTTATACTTTTATTTTTAAAATAAACTACATTTTGTTTATTTTAGCTTAAATATGAAATACGTATCTGGCAAAATCAGTCATTTTTCTGCTAAACAGTGGGTGCTCTAGCCTCATTTTTGAATTATTCATTGCTTGAATACCAATTTTAAACGACATTTAAAAGCATTTCAAAATATAGTACAATGTCCTTTAAAGAATTTACTATGCTTTTCATGATGTGCATGTCTGTTCTCACATGGTCATGGGCCATATTAATTATTATGGCTGTTAAATATAATTTATTTTAGAAATAGCTTTGTATCCCAATTACTAGACTACATTGTGAATCATGATTAGAGATAAGATTACAGAGAAACATTGTCTCTCTCTACATAATTCAAATCTTTTATAACAATTGTGTATCATTCTAAAGAGCAGCAAAGATGTTTCTATTTAAAAATATACAACAAAAGAAAAACATAGTTTGTCTATTTTTAAAACTATAGTTTGAGATTTGGTTAAGATTACATTGCACCTGCAGAGTAATTTCAAAAGAGCTAAAATATTAACAATATTAAATCTTCTCATTTCTAGCCAGTCATTTGTCCTCTGAAGAATGAGTAATCAGACTGTTTCAGGGAAATGCAAAAATTGGAATTTGGTATAAATTTATTTCATACAGTAAGTCATCACAAGGGCAAAGATATTTTCTACATATATTTACTTATTATCAACTCAGACATGCCTATAGATATAGTAGTTGTCACTACAGAATATTGTAATAGCATTATTAATTATAATTATAGCTGAAATATTTTTGATATTACCTAATTCAGAGAGGGACATTTGATGTTTTAAATACTCATGAGAAAAAGACTGGCTAAGAACTTTCAGTACATTTTCAGACATATACAAATTATGTATAATAATCAGACATAACTGATTATGTATCATCGTTATCCATCCAAAAGTAAGAGTGTCTATTATATCCCAAACATAGAGCAAGTGAAGGCAATGCAAAAATGCATAGATTAATATAATGTGTGCTTCAATAACTGTATTAGTCTGTATTCACACTGCTATAAAGAACTACCTGAGACTGGGTAATTTTTGAAGAAAAGAGGTTTAACTGACTCATAGTTCTACAGACTTAACGGGAAACATAATTGGGAGGCCTCGGGAAACTTACAATCATAGTGGAAGGCAAAGGGGAGCCAAGGCACATCTTCCCATGGCAGAGCAGGAGAGAGAGAGAGAGAGAAAGAGGAAGTGTCACACTTTTAGACAACCAGATCTCCTGAGAACACACTCAGCACCACAAGAACAGCAAGGAGGAACAGCAAGGAGGAAGTCTAAATCTAAGATTCAGTCACCTCCTACCAGGCCCCTCCCTTGACACATGGGAATTACAGTTCGAGACGAGATTTGGGTGGGGACACAAATCTAAACCCTATCAGTAACTTACAGTATATCAAGGTAAACAAATCTAGAATCCATCTTTTTTTTTTCCTCTGATACATGTATTCCTATATGTTCAAAGTGGTAGCAGATTGTCCAGAAGAAGGTAGCTATTAGCATGTGAATCTAAGAAATATTCATACTATAATGTTTGAATTGTCAACTCTTTTTCACTCCTGAATATAGTCCAATCACCGCACTTCTCACATGAAGACAAAGAAAAAACATCTTTTACTAAACTAATCAATGATCTCAGTGTCCCTAACTTCATTGAATATTGCTATATATCTCCAACTATACCAGTGACTCCCTTGAACACCAGACCTCTGTATTCACCTAGCTATTCATTACTTCCACCTAGATGTATCAAAAACTCCTCAAAACTGACTGTCCAAACCAAACTCACAGTATTTGTCTATTAACTTGATATTCCACTGATGATGCTAATATCAATAAAAGCAACCAAAATCTATTTAGAAGAAATCACTCATTCCTGTTTTTTCTTTCTCTTTTTTTTTTTTTTTTTTTTTTTTTTGAGACAGAGTCTCGCTTTGTCACCCAGACTGGAGTGCAGTGGCGCGATCTTGGTTCACTGCAACCTCCGCCTCCCGGGTTCAGGCCATTCTCCCGCCTCAGCCTCCCAAGTAGCTGGGGCTACAGGAGCCCACCACCACGTCCGGCTAATTTTTTGTATTTTTAGTAGAGAAGGGGTCCATATTTTTAAACCCATGTTTTTCTGTACTACCATACCCAAGCCATCACCAATCATCACAATTTTCTTTCCTAAACAGCCCTCAATTCTTAAACTTCTTTACTTTCACTCCTCCCAGGGGAGTCTAAGCTATCAACGCCTCTCATCTAAACTACTGTAAAAGCCTATTGCAACAGCCCCCTCCATCATTTTTTTAATTGAAGTAAAATTCACACAACATACTCTCTGGACTTCAATTTTTTATTAACAAATTTGAGGGTCTATAACAGGTATAGAAGTTCTCTAAGTTCCTCCTTATTCTAAATCTGGAAATTTATCCATTTGTATGGAACATGAAATTTTTCACAGATAATGTTAACAATTTTTATGAAAATTGAATCTGAAGTAAATAGTTTTATTAAACTCTATGGTCAAAAAAATTGAGAGTTATAAAGTATGAAAATAATTATATAACTATGTAAAAATCTTGGCACTGTTCCTAGACATGATTAATACTTAATAAATATGTAAATGCATGAATATATATGTTATACATTAATGATTTTTCTCAAAATGTATTTAATTAAATAACTTTTTTCAGTTCTTTAAAATCTACTATATATTACTAACATATTTTTCTCCACAATGTGTTTAATTTATAAAGAAGTTGATATTTACTTTTAATGCATAAATATACTTAAGATTTTTTAAAGAAAAAATTAAATTTCAATCTGATTTAAAATATGATATTTTACGCAACCAAAGAACTAAGTGTTATGTATTATTTGATCGCAAATTGGAGAGATAGATATTATTATATTTTATGATGCCAGGCAATTGACTATACCATGCTTGGTAGGAAAACTGTATTTAAAATATTAAATAAAAGTGTTCTGTTCTGTTCATCGGTTCTAATAAAACAAGACTTTTATAAATTATCACAGAAAGGTGAATGAGGGGAAATAAAATGTTTACTCTATTGACAGGACTCCTATTTTTAATTGAGTAATTGAAAGTAAGATTGTACAAAAAAAAAAAAAAAAGCCTTCTGATTATAAATCCCCATAAATTTATCTAATTTCTTTAAAAAATCAAAATGTGATTGTGGATTTTTCTGGATTTTTATTTATGACCTAAAATCATCTTATAATTTGACCGTTTTCCATTTTTTAAAGTTTAATTTTAGTCGTTTTAATTTTTGAAATAAATGTTGAACTCAAAGGTGAAATCTCAGCTTCATTCAATTTTGAGGATTGTGTTTCTAGAGATTCAACTTTACTCTGTAGATGTGTTATAGAGAGGTTTTCTTCTTCATCTTAGGGACTTTGTCCTTTCTGGCTTCTAATGAAGAACTTCTATGTGTTCATTTTAAGAATGCGCTGTTTTCTACAAGTCTAATGAATGCTATATTATTTTGAAAGAGGATATACAGGATCTTAGGATATTAGTTGTATTTACAAACACTGTTATGTTAGAAAATGTCACGGAAAATTTTTCCTGTCAATAATCACTAATGTGAATAGACAACATATTTACATCATTTGTGGGCTTTTAAATGTAGGTATCAAGTTTGCCTTCTGAGTAAGCTTAAGATATAAGTATTAATTTAGTTAATCGAGTTTTAGAGCTACTCTTCATTAATTATCAATGTTTGCTAAATGTCACAAAAGATAGTTCTCGATGCCTTAAGCTGGTGAGAAAAGCTAGTATGTAGAAATACACTGATAATCAACTAGGGTATGTGATGGTGTGGGAACACAGGGGAGAAGCTGTTTGTTATAACTGCTGTATAGAATTGCGGGACAAAATAAGCCCCTCCCTTCCCCCAAGGTGATGACATTTAAACAAAATGGTTACAAATGGAAAACAAACAGCCAGATGTATTTCTAAAATGGCCTTCATCTCAGAGGGCACCAGGGAATATTCCAAGAATGAATGACTAGAAGACAAATATAAAGTCTATATGGCCAGTGATATATGAAAAAAAATACTCTTGCGTCATTTGCTGAAAATCAGTATAAATGGTCCTAAAATGTTTAGAATTTATTCTGTAGGAAAAGGGAGAATGGAGAAGATGATGTTTGTTGTTGATTTTATCTAGTGTGTTGATTTTATTATGGTAATAGTAGCTGGTCTTTATTGAGTGGTTGTTACGCGGCATTCTCTATATTAAGCATTTTATAGATGCTATTTCAGAAAACAAGATTATGTTTCAGGGAGTATGTGACTTAATAGAGTTAACACAGTTAGTCATAGAAAAGACAAAATTGAAAATTTATGATTTCTGACTACTCCTTCTACACTTTTCCACTTCCCCAAATCACCATTTAATTTATATTTTATAAATCCATCTAAATTCTGTGGAGATGCCTACTCCTGAGAGCAAGGACAGAGCACCCCAAGATATATCTTGGATCACGTGAGGAACCAGGATTCAGGGATCTAGCACTGAAATCATCTAGCTAGTTCTGGTAAAAGCTCAAACACACAAAGAAAAGGATACATGGCAAAGTACAAAGCCTAGCTCATTGTTTTGCCTAGTAGGGATAATATTTTTATTTGTAAAATTTTAAGGCTACAGGAATATAAAATTTAATGCAGTTTCTTCTGAATGAAGATGTTACAGCCTGAACACTCAGTGTAACGAACCCCCTGCATTCCCGAAGAGAATTCTTTCCATAGTTGCCTTCATTTTACACTGCACTGCTTCCAATCAAGAAAATGGTTTTAATTTAGAATCAAAATCCAGAGAAGTAAGAAAATTATAGCTGTTATAATATCATAATAGGCTCTAAAGGAAAGACAACAGTGAAACTGTTGCCTCCAGAGAATTCCACAGAGCATCATTGAATAAGCCAGAATTAGAATACAGTTATTAGATATTCATTTCCAACCACTGGATCACACAATTGCTTTTAGTTAGCGGTGCATTAGAATGGTCTCTAAAGAGTCTTAATATACTTACTTTTTATCTCGTAAAAATGTAAATGCTTTTAGTTCATGCTTTCCTCATTATATAGACAGGCTTTTGTTTAATTACAAAAATGATACCTAGTCAAAAAATAAAACAATGCAAAATTATGTAGAAGTAAAGACCACCTTTGTCTCTACATCAATATATTATAAATATAATTTTAATTAATATAATTAATGAATTTATGCCAAGTATATTTTTCTGTAACTTGCTTTGTTAACTTAGGACAATATCATAGTTATTTTTACTTTTCAGTAGTAGATTTAATTTATTCTTCTTTCGGCTCATAGAAACCTGTGGTAGGCATATAGCATAGTTTATTCAACCTTCACTTACAGAGAGAAATTAAGTTTGTTTACAATGATTAGCTATTAACATTTTAACATATATGCATATCTCATACATATTATCAAATATGTATATTTACAAATGCATGCACCTCTATTTACATACATATATCTTAATGGTAATCCTTATCAAAATATGTATATGTCTGTGTGTGTGTGCATATATGTGTATGTGTGTTTTACGTTTGATTTTTCCCTTAGATACCAAGAATGAAATGGATGGGTCAAAGATTAGGTAGAATCTAAATTTTGATAAACGTAGTCAAATAATTTGCAAAATGGAGTATATAAACAGTGTGAACGTTGTATTAGAATGCCAACTACCCACCCACTTGCTAACAGTGATTGTTAATTCAATTCACTATTATGAATATAAAGGAAAATAATATGTTATCTCATGATTGCTCATTACTTATCTAGGGAAAACTAGCTTATTGTTCTGTTTCCAAATATAGCAGCAGAGAATATAAAACTGGTTTTTGAATCTATGAACTAAGTATACTGTAATGTCTTTTCCTTTATGTAGTCCTGCTGGGAGAAATAATAATAATGACAATAATAAGAATAAGTGGCTGTGCACGGTGGCTCATGCCTGTGATCCCACCACTTTGGGAGGCTGAGGCGGGTGGATCACGTGGTCAATGATCCAGAACATCCTGGCTAACATGGTGAAACCCTTTCTCTACTGAAAATTAGCTGTGCATGGTGGCATGAGCCTGTAGTCCCAGCTACTCGAGAGACTGAGGCAGGAGAATCACTTGAACCTGGGAGGCAGAGGTTGCAGTGAGCCAAGATCACACCTCTGCACCCAGCCTGGGTGACAGAGTGAGACTCTGTCTCACAAAAAGTAAAACTAAAAAAAAAACCAAAAAATGATAATTTTCAAATTTATATTTATCGTACAGTTTACACGCTCTTGAATGTATCTGCTTCTTTGCATCCTCATAGCACCCGTGTTCGGTTTTCATAGCTGTGATAATTATTATATTTCTGCAAAAATGGAAAAGAAACTGAAAGTCAGAAAAATAAAATAACTTTACCAAGGTCACACAAAATCAAATGAGATGTGTGAAATTGCTTTTAAAATTGTAAAGATCATTGTATAAATTAAGAAATGGATCTGGAGGAGGCACACCCAAGATGGCTGAATAGGAGCAGCTCCAGCCTCCAGCTCCCACGGTGAGTGACACAGAAGACGCATGATTTCTGCATTTTCAATTGAGGTACTGGGTTCATCTTACTGGGGCATGTTGGGCAGTTGGCACTGGTCCGTGGGTGCAGCCCAACCAGTGAGAGCTGAAGCAGGGCAAGGTAACGCCTCACCCGGGAAGCACAAAGGGGAAGGGAATTCCTTTTCCTAGCCAAAGGAAATTGCGACACATAACACCTGAAAATTCGGGTAACTCCCACCCTAATACTGCGCTTTACCAAGGGTCTTAGCAAACTGCACACCAGGAGATTATATTCCACACCTGGCCCAGAGGGTCCCACGCCCACGGAGAATCCCTCATTGCTAGCACAGCAGTCTGAGATCTAACTTCAAGGCGGCAGCAAGGCTGGGGGAGGGGTGCCGGCCACTACTGAGGCTTGAGTAGGTAAACAATGCCGCCAGGAAGCTGGAATTGGGTGGAGCCCACCACAGCTCAAGGAGGCCGGTCTGCCTCTGTAGACTCCTCCTCTGGGGACAGGGCATAGCTAAACAAAAAACAGCAGAAACCTCAGCAGAGGTAAATGCCCCTGTCTGACAGCTTTGAAGAGAGGATCTCCCAGCACAGAGTTTGAGATCTGAGAACAGACAGACTGCCTGCTCAAGTGGGTCCCTGACCCCTGAGTAGCCTAACTGGGAGACATCCCCCACTAGGTGCAGACCAACACCTCACACCTCACACGGTGGGGTACACCCCAGAGACGAAGCTTCCAGAGCAAGAATCAGACAGCAACACTCACTGTTCAGCAATATTCTATCTTCTGCAGCCTTAGCTGCTGATACCTAGGCAAACAAGGTCTGGAGTGGATCTCAAGCAATCTCCAACAGACCTACAGCTGAGAGTCCTGACTGTTAGAAGGAAAACTAACAAACAGGAAGGACACCCACACCAAAACCCCATCAGTACGTCACCAACATCAAAGACCAGAGGCAGATAAAACCACAAAGATAGGGAAAAAGCAGTGCCGAAAAGCTGGAAATTCAAAAAGTCAGAGCACATCTCCCCCTCCAAAGGAATGCAGCTCATTGCCAGCAACGGAACAAAGCTGGACAGACAATGACTTTGACGAGTTGAGAGAAGAAGGCTTTAGTCCATCAAACTTCTCAGAGCTAAAGGAGGAGCTATATAACCAGCGCAAAGAAACTAAAAACCTTGAAAAAAGAATGGATGAATGGATAACTAGAATAATCAATGCAGAGAAGACCTTAAAAGAACTGACAGAGATGAAAACCATAACACGAGAATTACGTGACAAATGCACAAGCTTCAGTAACCGACTCGATCAACTGGAAGAAAGAGAATCGGTGATTGAAGATCAAATGAATGAAATGAAGCGAGAAGAGAAGTGTAGAGAAAAAAGAGTAAAAAGAAATGAACAAAGCCTCCAAGAAATATGGGACTATGTGAAAAGACCAAATCTACGTCTGATTGGTGTGCCTGAAAGTGACAGGGAAAATGGAACCAGTTGGAAAACACTCTGCAGGATATCATCCAGGAGAATTTCCCCAACCTAGAAAGGCAGGCCAACATTCAAATTCAGGAAATACAGAGAACGCCACAAAGATACTCCTCGAGAAGAGCAACTCCAAGACACATAATTGTCAGATTCCCCAAAGTTGAAGGAAAAAATGTTAAGGGCAGCCAGAGAGAAAGATTGGGTCACACGCAAAGGGAAGCCCATCAGACTAACAGCAGATCTCTCGGCAGAAACTCTCCAAGCCAGAAGAGAGCGGGGGCCGATATTCAACATTCTTAAAGAAAAGAATTTTCAACCCAGAATTTCATATCCAGCCAAACTAAGTTTCATAAGTGAAGGAGAAATAAAATCCTTTACAAACAAGCAAATGCTTAGAGATTTTGTCACCACCAGGCCTGCCATACAAGAGATCCTGAAGGAAGCACTAAACATGGAAAGGAACAACAGGTACCAGCCATTGCAAAAACATTCAAAATGTAAAGTCCATCGGTGCTAGGGAGAAACTGCATCAACTAGCGAGCAAAATAACCAACTAATATCATAATGACAGGATCAAGTTCACACATAACAATATTAACCTTAAATGTAAATGGACTAAATGGTCCAATTAAAAGACACAGACTGGCAAATTGGATAAAGAGTCAAGACCTATCAGTGTGCTGTATTCAGGAGACCCATCTCACATGCAGACACACACATAGGTTCAAAATAAAGGGATGGAGGAAGATCTACCAAGCAAATGGAAAACAAACAAACAAAAACAAGCAGGGGTTGCAATCCTAATCTCTGATAAAACAGACTTTAAACCATCAAAGATCAAAAGAGATAAAGAAGGCCATTACATAATGGTAAAAGGATCAACTCAACAGGAAGAGCTAACTATCCTAAATATATATGCACCCAATACAGGAGCACCCAGATTCATAAAGCAAGTCCTTAGAGACTTACAAAGAGTCTTAGACTCCCATACAATAATAATGGGAGACTTTAACACCCCACTGTCAACAGTAGACAGATCAACAAGACAGAAAGTTAACAAGGATATCCAGGAATTGAACTCAACTCTGCACCAGGCAGACCTAATAGACATCTGCAGAACTCTCCACTCCAAATCAACAGAATATACATTCTTCTCAGCACCACATCACACTTATTCCAAAATTGACCACATAATTGGAAGTAAAGTATTCCTCAGCAAATGTACAAGAACAGAAATTATAACAAACTGTCTCTCAGACCACAGTGCAATCTAAATAGAATACAGGACTAAGAAACTCAATCAAAACTGCTCAACTACATGGAAACTGAACAACCTGCTCCTGAATGACTACTGGGTACATAACAAAATGAAGGCAGAAATAAAGATGTTCTTTGAAACCAATGAGAAAAAAGATACAACATACCAGAACCTCTGGGACACATTTAAAGCAGTGTGTAGAGGGAAATTTATAGCACTAAATCCCCACAAGAGAAAGCAGGAAAGATCTAGAATTGACACCCTAATATCACAATTAAAAGAACTAGAGAAGCAAGAGCAAACACATTCAAAAGCTAGCAGAAGGCAAGAAATAACTAACATCAGAGCAATACTGAAGGAGACAGAGACACAAAAACCCTCCAAAAAATCAATGAATCCAGAAGCTGGTTTTTTGAAAAGCTGGTCAACAAAATTGATAGACCGCTAGCAAGACTAATAAGAAAAGAGAGAAGAATCAAACAGATGCAATAAAAAATGATAAAGGGGATATCACCACCGACCCCACAGAAATACAAACTACCATCAGAGAATACTATAAACACCTCTATGCAAATAACTAGAAAACCTAGAAGAAATTGATAATTTCCTGGAAACTTACACTCTCCCAAGACTAAACCAGGAAGAAGTTGAATTCCAGAATAGACCAATAGCAGGCTCTGGAATTGAGGCAATAATTAATAGCCTATCAACCAAAAAAAGTCCAGGACTAGACGGATTCACAGCCGAATTCTACCAGAGGTACTAGGAGGAGTTGGTACCATTCCTTCTGAAACTATTCCAATCAATAGAAAAAGAGGGAATCCTCCCTAACTCATTTTACACGGCCAACATCATCCTGATACCAAAGCCTGGCAGAGACACAACAAAAAAAGAGAATTTTAGACCAATATCCCTGATGAACATCGATGCAAAAATCCTCAATAAAATACTGGCAAACCGAATCTAGCAGCACATCAAAAAGCCTATCCACTATGATCAAGTGGGCTTCATCCCTGGGATGCAGGGCTGGTTCAACATATGCAAATCAATAAACATAATCTAGCATATCAACAGAACCAAAGACAAAAACCACATGATTATCTCAATAGATGCAGAAAAGGCCTTTGACAAAATTCAACAGCCCTTCATGCTAAAAACTCTCAATAAATTCAGTGTTGATGGAACATATCTCAAAATAATAAGAACGATTTGTGACAAATGTACAGCCAATATCATACTGAATGGGCAAAAACTGGAAAAATTCCCTTTGAAAACTGGCACAAGACAAGGATGCCCTCTCTCATCTCTCCTATTCAACATCGTGTTGGACATTCTTCCCAGGGCAATCAGGCAGGAGAAAGAAATAAAGGGTATTCAGTTAGGAAAAGAAGAAGTCAAATTGTCCCTGTTTGCAGATGACATGATTGTATGTTTGGAAAACCCCATTGTCTCAGCCCAAAATCTCCTTAAGCTGATAAGCAACTTCAGCAAAGTCTCAGGATACAAAATCAATGTGCAGAAATCACAAGCATTCTTATACATCAATAACAGACAAACAGAGAGCCAAATCATGAATAAAATCCCATTCACAATAGCTTCAAAGAGAATAAAATACCTAGGAATCCAACTTACAAGGGATGTAAAGGGCCTCTTCAAGGACAACTACAAACCACTGCTCAGTGAAATAAAAGAGGACACAAACAAATGGAAGAACATACCATGCTCATGGATAGGAAGAATCAATATTGCGAAAATGGCCATACTGCCCAAGGTAATTTATAGATTCAATGCCATCCCCATTAAGCTACCAATGACTTTCCTTGCAGAATTGGAAAAAACTGCTTTAAAGTTCATATGGAACCAAAAAAGACCCCACATTGCCAAGACAATCCTAAGCCAAAAGAACAAAGCTGGAGGCATCCCATTACCTGACTTCAAACTATACTACAAGGCTACAGTAACCAAAACAGCATGGTACTGGTACCAAAACAGAGATATAGACCAATGAAACAGAACAGAGCCCTCAGAAATAATACCACACATCTACAGCCATCTGATGTTTGACAAACCTGACAAAAACAAGAAATGGGGAAAGGATTCCCTATTTAATAAAAGATGCTGGGAAAATTGGCTAGCCATAAGTAGAAAGCTGAAACTGGATCCTTTCCTTACTCCTTATATGAAAATTAATTCAAGATGGATTAGAGACTTAAATGTTAGACCTAAAACCATAAAAACCCTAGGAGAAAACCTAGGTAATAACATTCAGGACATAGGCATGGGTAAGGATTTCATGTCTAAAACACCAAAAGCAATGGCAACAAAAGCCAAAATTGACATTGGGTTCTAATTAAACTAAAGAGCTGCACAGCAAAAGAAACTACCATCAGAGTGAACAGGCAACCTACAGAACGGGAGAAAATTTTTGCAATCTCCTCATCTGACAAAGGGCCAGTATCCAGAACCTATAAAGAACTCAATCGTATTTACAAGAAAAAAACAACCCCATCAAAAAGTGGGCAAAGGATATGAACAGATACTTCTCAAAAGAAGACATTCATACAGCCAACAGACACATGAGAAAATGCTCATCATCACTCACCATCAGAGAAATGCAAATCAAAACCACAATGAGATACCGTCTCACACCAGTTAGAATGGCAATCATTAAAAAATCAGGAAACAACAGGTGCTGGAGAGGATGTGGAGAAATAGGAACACTTTTACACTGTTGGTGGGACTGTAAACTAGTTCAAGCATTGTGGAAAACAGTGTGGCCATTCCTCAATGATCTAGAACTAGAAATACCCTTTGACTCAGCCATCCCATTACTGGGGATATACCCCGAGGATTATAAGTCATGCTGCTATAAAGATACATGCACATGTATGTTTATTGCAGCACTATTCACAGTAGCAAAGACTTGGAATCAACCCCAATGTCCATCAGTGACAGACTGGATTAAGAAAATGTGGCACCTATACACCATGGAATACTATGCAGCCATAAAAAAGGATGAGTTCGTGTCCTTTGTGGGGACATGGATGCAGCTGGAAACCATCATTCTCAGCAAACTATCGCAAGAACAGAAAACCAAAGACCGCATGTTCTCACTCATAGGTGGGAATTGAACAATGAGATCACTTGGACACAGGAAGGAGAACATCATACACCGGGTCCTATTGTGGGGGGGTGGGGGGAGGGATAGCATTAGGAGACATACCTAAGGTAAATGATGAGTTAAAGGGTGCAGCACACCAACAAGGCACATGTATACATATGTAACAAACCTGCACGTTGTGCACATGTACCCTAGAACTTAAAGTATAACTAAAAAAAAAAAAAATCGAAATTTAAGGATGAGAAACTACTTGCCTTACTGAATAAAATAACATGCATGTTTCTTGGCTGGAAAGGTAGGGTCTACTGGAGAACTAAAATTGACGTGCTTGGAAAACTCTTTCCCTATATTTATATATTATCCTGAAACAGGTGCACATCAGGACACAGCTGCCATCTCCTGCCTAGCAAAATCTTTGCCAAAATTTGGCCTTTGTAAGACATGGGCATAAAATTTTTATAGGCTGCTGCAAGGGACCTGTAGTAAGAATTCTTCAAACAGTACTGGCAGCATCAGGTTATATAAAGCAGTGAAAAATAAAAGATGCAAACATGATTGAGCAAGGGGAGCATGTAATTTATACTCAGAAAGGACTGTTTTACATCTTGCATTATTATTATTTTTTCCTCTGAAGCAGATAATTAATTTTCACTCCAGGAGATAGGTGGTGCCCCTCAGCTTATGTTTAAAACACACAAAAGTAAATACATACAACAAGCACGCATAATGCATGCACACAGTCACAAAGATAAACACACTCACATGTAAACATACAAGCACACACTGTAATGCATATTTCCACAATGGAAATGGAACAGAGATAAATTGGATATACTTAAATAACTAGTATATACATTAAGCAGACATGTACGCACAACTAAGCATTTGCATAAATTACCATACACAACACATAAAATTGTATATACACAAACATGATAAATATGTTCAAAGAGTCCATGCATGCATAGATGTGTATGTAAAATATTAATGCACAGAAAGAAATAAAATTGCATACTTGTTCAGACATTACAAAGGTTTTAAGGGCAGTACTAGTAAATTCCAGCAAAGGTATTACAAAAACAATAACAACAAATTACACACTAATACCCCTCAAAGAATACAAACACAAAATTTAAAAAATTTAGCAATCACTCTAGCAACATCCTATAAAGATAATATGTCATGAAGATGTTGGGCTTATCCCAGAGATTTACAAATTTACAAAAGATTTATAAATTCGTGAAACTTTGTTTTTTTATTTACCAAAATTTATTATTTCTAAACAGATAGATTAGAGCATTATATCATATTATTAGTCAGTATTTGCCAAGCCCTAACATACACCACACACTATAGTAAATTCTATAAATACAAAATTGAATAGGTTATAATAATTGCTTCTGTGGAGATCCTGGGATATTAATGTAACATGCAGTTACATATGGCAAGTGCTTCATAGCACTGTTTTTAGAAAGAATGGGTGCTTTGCAAAGGAGCTCCTTGATTGGCCTGTAAAGAAGATTAGCTCTGGAGAGCAACCTCAAGCAAGTGGTACCTGAGTTGCACCTCAAAATACAATGAAACAATTAATTAAAAAAAGAAGAGTAGGAGGAATATTTTAGGTATTGACAACAGCATGAGTAAAACCACAAACTCTAAATACGACATGAACATGAGAATTCAGTAACTTTGTAATTCAGCATAAAAGACAGTGGAAATTCAGCCTAAGAGACTGGTAGGGGACATGTAATTAAAACCTTTGATTGTCTTTTTTATTTTTTGCTGTAGCTACAGCAACGTCTTAAACAGGAAAGTGACTTAATCAGATTCAATTTTATACTTTGCTATCTGAGAGGGAATGAAATTCAATTGTGCAGTTTAAGAAATGAGACATTTAAAAATATGAAAATGTCTAGGCCAGATGATGAACGCATGTTTTAGAGTAATGTTAATAGAAAAGGAAAGAATGAATTTCATTTTTGAATATTGAAGATTCAGAAATTGGCAAAAGTTAATGATTCTTTGAATGAGAATGTGAGAAGGTAGTTTCTACTGTTATTCTCATGTTTGTTTGAAGCTCAGGGGAGAGGTCTGGAGTGAAATATGTAATAATGAGTTAACAGTTAATGTCAGGGGTATATGTGATTTTAGATGATGCATAATCAGATAAGATGGGTTGTAAGGATCACTGCAGTTTATGTGATGGACAAAGGAAGAGTATCTTTCAAAGATGCACAAATAGCGTGAGATAGGTAGGGAGAACTAAAAGTGTGTTATGCTAGAATCTAACAGAGTTAGCAATTTAAGTGAAAAGAGAGTGGCCACATTGTCAAAAGCCACAGAGATCTATGAAAAATGAAAACATAAATTAAGCATTAATTGGTATCTTGAGTGAACGTAGTTTAAAGCAGGTGGTGAGGGTAAGTTAGACGGCAGAGAATTTCATCAGAATGTAAGTTGAAAAAGTGCAAACATTGCTGAAGAACACACAGGAAGGCTGAACAAAAAGAGAAAGTTAATTTCACTGGTGACTAGAATTTGACTTTTGAATGAAACATATTGAGCAAATTTAGGGTAACTTCAAGAAATTTGAAGACAAAAATAAGTTCTAGTGAAAAATATTTATTGATTTTATTATGTAATAAATATTTTTCTAAACACTTTAAATGAATGGATTCTGTTGTCTCTATTGAGGCATAGAAGGAAAAATAATTTTCCCCGGGTTATTATTTTAATACATGGTAGAGCAAGGGTTTCAGCAGTTGGACCTCATCAGTCAATAGTGCTTTAAAATACTAAACTAAGGAGGCCATGGAAGTGATAGTGTTGGAAATAAAGGGGAAAATAAAGAAGTAAGACTGAGAAATGATGGTATGAAGTATACAAATGGAGCTTTTGATTGTGTGGATGAGGACAAATAATTCAACTGAGCCTTGAAGGAAAATAAAAATGGGTGAGATTCAAGAAACATTTATGCTAGAAACTGAAAGTTAAGCCATGTCATGCTTGAAAGCCTCATACTTTTGGAGAAGAACGAAGAAGTTGGTTTAACGTACCCTTATCTACTCATGTGCATTCTAAAAATGAACAAACAAACAAAAAACAAAGGTAAATAACAGAAAGAAACCCTTCCTTCCGCCTTTAGCCAAAATTTCTACTTACTCTTTAAATTTAATTATCTTCCATTCTTTCAGAGACTTGAACTCCTACTCCTGTATCTTCAACTTCTCCCGAAAGATTTGAAACTTCTTTTCCATGAGGCTTCCAGTTAATATTCTTTCATATAAATATTTTTGGAGATAAGTATACATCGTGAAACCGTCAACACAATGTTTGCCATAAACCTATTCACCACCTCCAAGATTTTTACCGCCCCCTCACTCCTGTTCCTCCCTCCCTCCCTCCCTTCCTTCTTTCCTTCTTTTTTCCTTCCTTCTCCCTCCATCTCTCTCTTTCTGTCCTTCCTTCCTTCCTTTCTTCCTTCCTTCCTCATTTCCTTCTTTTTCCTACCTTCTTTCTCCCTCCATCTCTCTCTTTCTCTCCTTCCTTCCTTCCCTCCCTCCTTTCCTTTTTTATTTTTCCTTCCTTTTCTTCTTCTCCTTTTTCTTCCTTCTCCCTAATCCCTTCTTTCTTTTTCCTTCTTCTTCCTTCTTCCCTCTATTCTTCCTGAATTTTTTAAAGTCAGGAACTTCCTTGGTCACCCAGACTGGAGTGCGTTGGCATAATTATAGTTCACACCAGCCTCTAATTACTGGACTAAAGCTATCCTCCCATCTCAGCCTCCTGAGTAGCTATAACTACAGGTATGTGCCATTATGCCTAGCTAATTTTTTTATAGACATGGGGTCTCAATATTTTGACTTCTTATTCTTGTTTGTAATAAGAATACAATATAATATCCACTCTCTTAGCAAGCATGTGTACAGTATAATATTGTTAACTATAGGCACTATACCATGTATGCGATCTCTAGGACTTATTCATCTCATGAAACTAAAACTTTTTACCCCCTAACTAATGTTTCTTTATTTCCTCCTCTCCCCCAGGCCCTGACAACCACTATTCCTCTTTCTGCTTCTATGAGTTTGTCTGTTTTAAATTTGTCACATAAGTATTAATAGTGTCATGTAGTATGTGTCCTTTTGTATGTAGCTTATTTCTCTTAGTATACTGTCCTTCAGGCTTATCCATGCAGTCACATATTGCAGGATTTACTTCTTTCTAAAAGATGAGTAATATTCCATTGTATGTGCATACCACATTTTCTTTACATATTTGTCTATCAATGGACATTTAATTGCTTCCATATCTTGAATGTTGTAAATAATGATTCAATGCATATCGGGGTGCAGATGTGTCTTTGAAATCCTGATTTTAGTTCCTGTGTATATATCCCCAAAAGTAGAAAGCCTGAAAAATCTAAAGAAACTGAAAAGAATGGATCAGTGATCAAAAATCTTCTAACAAAGAGAAGTCCAAGACCAGATGGCTTCACAGGCGAATTCTCCCAAAGATTGAAAGAACGAATACCAGTGCAAAATGCACTCTTCAAAAAAATATAAGCAGGAACACTTCTGAACTCTTTTTATGCGGCCAGCATCACCCTGATACCAAAGTCATACAGAGACACCGTAAGAAAAGAAAACCACAGATCAATATCCCTGATAATCATAACTTCACAGAATATTAGCAAACTGAATTCAACAGCATATTAAAAGATCATAATCATAACAAAGTAGGATTTGTCCATATGATTCAAGGATGTTTCAGTCTACACACATCAATCAGTGTCATACACAACATTAGGAAAATGCAAGGCAAAAACCATAAGATCATATTAATTGATGTAGAAAAAAGTGTTTGAGAAATTCAGCATCCTTAGAAATTCATTACTAAGATGTAGTAATAACATCTTCAAGAATTTTTTTTTCAAACACTTATGTGGCAAGACAAAATATTTCCTTAATTTTCAGTTGAATTATTACTGGTTCATGAGAATCATCATGCTTTGTTTTCCTGTATCATCCACTATTTCCCTGTTGTAACACATTCTATATTTAAATCACATATTGAGTATATTTTCTCTCCCATATTATGTACATTTCTTGAAGGATCATTTTTGTTTTCTTTGAAATCAGGCTGTTGAGCAGAGACTTTAGTATCTAATGGAGACTCAATAAATTTTGTTTTATGAGCACATTATAAATGAATGAATGAAAGGATAAAGGTGTGACTGCTTTGTAATGAATGTATGTGTTATTTTCATGATTGCTGCTTATGTAATTTAATGTTAGAAAAGTGTCTTTAAAAACTTGAACATAAAATATTTTTAAGGGTTTTTATAGTGTGAATCCCATGTCTAATGTCATTTTTATCAACAGATTATGTCACAACCCCTATTACACTTATATTAAAGTTTAAATTTTTTGTGTGGGTGATAAGACCCCCATAATCTGTCCTCAGCCTACTTCTGCAACTCCATCTCCTAATAATCTTCCCTGTAGTCATCCTGTTCTAGGCATACTGGCGTGATTCTTGCTCCTTAAACATAGCAAAATCTTTTCCATTTCTGGCCTTTTGCACTTCACGTTCAACTTTACTACATCCTACTTTTTTAAGAAGATCACATGATTTGCTCCTTTATATCAGTTCAGTCTCTTTCTAATTGCTTAGGGTAAACGATAGAGTTCTTGGATGGGTGCTGTGGCTCACCCTTTAATTCCAGCACTTTGGGAGGCTGAGGTGAGTGGATCATGAGCTCAGGAGATCGAGCCCATCCTGGCCAACATTGTGAAACTTCGTCTCTACTAAAAATACAAAAATTAGCTGGGTGTGGTGGCACACACCTGTAGTCCAAGCTACTCGGGAGACTGAGGTAGGAGAATCACTTGAACCCAGGAGGTGGAGGTTGCAGTGGGTTGATATTGCTACACTGTACTCCAGCCTGAGCAACAGAGTGAGACTCTGTCTCAATTAAAAAAAAAAAAAAAAAAGATCGAGTTCATGATGGCATAACACGTGGCCTGTTCTGTAGCATGTTCCATGTGCCTGTGAGAGAGAATCTTCATTCTGTTGTTGTTTTGCATAGTTTTCACATCTATCTATCTATCTATCTATCTATCTATCTATCTATCTATCTGTCTATCTATCTATCAATCATCTATCATTTATTTATCTTTATATCTGTCTATCTGTCTACCCCCCACCACACACATACACACACAGAATATTTGGCTTATGTTATTGTGAAACCTTTTATTTTTTGCTAATATTCTATCCAGTTATTTTATTATTGGAAGTGGGTTTTGCATTTTTAAACTTTTCTTATTTAATTATCTATTTTTCCCTTCGTTTCTACCTACTTTCTCTTATATATATAGTGACACTTTTTTTGGGTTAATATATGTTATAATTGTTCTATCTTTTTGATGAATTTACCTTTTATCATTACATGTGATCTATTTTTGTCTCATTTTAAAATTTTGTTTTAAAATTTATTTGCTCTGTTATTAGCATAGCTACTTTAGTTCTTTTTGGTGGCTGTTTGCAGTAATTACATTTTAAACCATTCAATCTATTTGTGTGTTTGGATTTAAAATGAGCCTCTTAAAAGACAGCGTGTTAAATCATTTAAAAAATACATTCTGCTCATCTCTGCATTTTAATTGGAGAGTTTAATCTGTTACAATATAATGTTATTATTGGTAAAAGAGGATTGATTTTGGTCATTTTGTTACTTGTTTTTTATATATATTATATGTTTTTTTTCTTTCTTAACTCCATTCTGCATCCTCTTTTTAAAAAATGGCAATAGTTTATTTCTAAATATTTTTGACATATATTTCCCCAACTTTTTGAGGAATAATTGGCAAATAAAATCATATATATTTAAGGTGTACAACATGATAATTTGATAAATATTTATAAAATGTATCATTGTGAAATGTACATGTATTGTGAAATGAAACTGTTGTGAAATGGTTACTATTATCAAACCAATTAATGTATCCACCACGTCCCATAGTTACCTTTTTTGTATCTGGTGAGAATATTTAAAATCTATTCTTGTAGCAAATTTCAAGTATATGATACATCTTATTAGCTATAGTTACTCTACTATACATTTGTTATCTGGAACTTATTTATCCTTCATAATATCCTTCCTTATCAAACCTGCTGTTGAACCCCTCCAGTAATTTTTACATTTCAACTATTGTGCTCTTCAACCTCAGAACTTCTATTTGTTTATTGTTATACTTTCTATCTCTTTATGGACATTTTCTATTAGGTGAAGTATTGTTCTGGTTTCCTTTAGTTGTTTGAACATAGATAAAGTAGTTGGTTTTAAGTCTTTCTAGTAAATCACATGTCTGGTCTTTCTCTGGGACAGTTTCTATCTATTTTATGTTTCCCTTTTCCTTGGACTTTCTTGTTTCTTTGTATTCCTCATATTTTTTTGTTGAAACCTGGAAATTTTGAAAGGTAAAATGTGGCTGTCCTAGAGATTAGATTATCTCTATTTCAAAGAATTTTACTTTTTGTTGTTGTTGTTGTTATTGTTATTGTTTAGTGACTTTTCTAAAATTTTGTAAAGTCTGTATTCTTTGTCTTATATGGCCACTGATATCTGTGTTCCCTTGGCTTGGTGCTCAGCTAGTGATATGAGAAGAATTTCTAAATACCATTCTATCACATTTTGTTTCATATATTTTGGGGCTCTGTTGTTAGGTGCATATATATTTATAATTGTTATATTATATTGATGAATTGATCCCTTTACCATCATATAATGTTCTTCTTGGCATCTTCTAACAATTTTTGCTTAGCAATTTAAGTATTTTTTGGATACTGGTATAGCCACTTCAATTTTTATCTGGTTACTGCATGCATATAACACATCTATCCTTCTTTTCACTTTTAACTATTTTTGTCTTTGGATCTCATGTGAATCTCCTATAGACAGTATATAGTTGGATTATTATTTTAAAATTCATTCTGCAAATCTCTGCCATTTAATTAAAGACCGTAACTCACTTATATTTAATGTAATTACCTATAAAAACACTCTAACTATCCAGTCTTTCCTCCCACATGTTTTCATTAGTCTATTGTCTGTTATAACTATTATTTTTTACTCTATAGGGAAGCAACTAATACATTTGCCTTTGAATATTTTGTTTTATTTTTATTTATTTATTTTTTCTTATTATACTTTAAATAGTGGGACACATGTGCAGAACATGCAGGTTTTTTACATAGGTATACATGTACCATGGTGGTTTGCTGCGCCCATCAACCCATCACCTACATTAGGTATTGCTCCTAATGGTATGCCTCCCTTAGCCGCTCACCCCCTGACAGGTCATGGTATGTGATGCTTCCCTCCCTGTGTCCACGTGTTCTCGTTGTTCAACTTCCATTTATGAATGAGAACATGTGATGTTTGGTTTTCTGTTCCTGTGTTAGTTTGCTGAGAATGATGGTTACCAGCTTCATCCATGTCCCTGCAAAGGATATGAACCCATCTTTTTTATGGCTGCATAGTATTCCATGGTGTATATGTGCCATGTTTTCTTTATCCAGTCTATCATTGATGGGCATTTAGGTTGCTTCCAAGTCTTTGTTATTGTGAATAGTGTTGCAATAAACATACGTGTGCATGTGTCTTTATAGTAGAATGATTCATAATCCTTTGAGTATATACTCAGTAATGGGATTCCTGGGTCAAATGATATTTCTGGTTCTAAATCCTTGAGAATCACTATACTGTCTTCCACAATGGTTGAACTAATTTACACTCCCAACAACAGTGTAAAAGCATTCCTGTTTCTCCACATTCTCTCCAGCATCTGTTGTTTCCTGACTTTTTAATGTTCGCCATTGTAACTGTCATGAAATGGTATCTCACTGAGGTTTTGATTTGCATTTCTCTAATGACCAGTGATTATGAGCTTTTTTCATATGCTTGTTGGTCACATAAATGTCTTCTTTTGAGAAATGTCTGTTCATATCCTTTGCCCACTTTTATATGGGGTTGTTTATTATTTTCTTGTAAATTTGTTTAAGTTCTTTTTAGATTCTGGATATTAACCGTTTGTCAGATGGACAGATTGCAAAAATATTCTCCCATTGTGTAGGCTGCCTGTTTACTCTGATGATAGTTTCTTTGTGCAGAAGCTCTTTAGTTTAATTAGATCCCATTTGTCAATTTTGGCTTTTGTTGCCATTGCTTTTGGTGTTTTAATCATGAAGTCATTTCCCATGCCTATGTCCTGAATGATATTGCCTAGGTTTTCTTCTAGGGTTTTTATGGTTTTAGATCTTACATTTAAGTCTTTAATCCACCTTGAGTTAACTTTTTTATAAAGTTTAAAGAAGGGATTCAATTTCAACTTTCTGCATATAGCTAGCCAGTTTTCCCAACACCATTTATTAAATAGGGAATCCTTTCCCCATTGCTTGCTTTTGTCAGGTTTGTCAAAGATCAGATGGTTGTAGATGTGTGGCATTATTTCCGAGGGCTATGTTCTGTTCCATTGGTCTATATATCTGTTTTGGTACCAGTGTGACATGGTGTTTTGGTTACTGTAGCCTTGCAGGATAGTTTAAATTCAGGTGGCATGATGCCTCCACCTTTGTTCCTTTTGCTTAGGATTGTCTTGGCTATATGGGCTCTTTTTTTAGTTCCATATGAAATTTAAAGTAATTTTTTTCAATTCAATGAAGAAAGCCAATGGTAGCTTGCTGGGGATACCATTGAATCTATAAATTACTTTCGGCAGTATGGCCACTTTCACAATATTGATTCTTCCTATCCATTAGCAGGGAATGTTTTTCCACTTGTTTGTGTCCTATCTTATTTCCTTGAGCAGTGGTTTGTAATTTTCCTTGAAGAGGTCCTTAACATCCCTTGTAAGTTATATTCCTAGGTATATTATTCTCTTTGTAGCAGCTGTGAATGAGAGTTCACTCATGATTTGGCTCTCTGTTTGTTATTGGTGTATAGGAATGCTTGTGATTTTTGCACATTGGTTTTGTATCCTGACACTTTGCTGAATTTGCTTATCAGCTAAAGGAGATTTGGGGCTGAGACAATGGAGTTTTCTAAATATAGAATCATGCCATCTGCAAACAGAGACAATTTGACTTCCTCTCTTCCTATTCGAATACGCTTTGTTTCCTTCTCGCTTGATTATCCTAGCCAGAACTTTCAATACTATGTTGAATAGGAATGTTAAGAGAGGACATCCTTGTCTTCTGCAGGTTTTCAAAAGGAATGCTTCCAGCTTTTGCCTATTCAGTATGATATTGGCTGTGGGTTTTTCGTAAGTAGTTATTATTTTGAGATAATAAGAGCTAAGTTCCATCAATACCTAGTTTATTGAGAGTTTTTAGCATGAAAGGGTCTTGAATTTTATCGAAGGCCTTTTCTGCATCTATTGAGATAATCATGTGGTTTTGTCATTGGTTCTGTTTAGGTGATGGATTATGTTTATTGATTTGCATATGTTGAACCAGCCTTGCATCCCAGGGTTCAAGCCGTCTTGATCGTGGTGGATAAGCGTTCTGATGTGCTGCTGGATTGGGTTTGCCAGCATTTTACTGAGGATTTTCACATTGATATTCATCAGGGATATTGGCCTGAATTTGTGTGTGTGTGTCTGCCAGGATGATGCCAGCCTCATAAAATGAGTTAGGAAGGAGTCTCTCTTTTTCTTGTCTTCTGTTAGCTTTGTAAATTGTTTGCTCTTGCTTCTCTAGTTCTTTTAATTGTGATGTTAGGGTGTTGATTTTAGATCTTTCCTGCTTTCTCTTATGGGCATTCTGTGCTATAAATTTCCCTCTAAATACTGCTTTAAATGTGTCTCAGAGATTCTGGTACGTTGTGCGTTTGTTCTCATTGGTTTAAAATAACTTATTTATTTCTGCCTTAATTTAATTATTTACCCAGTAGTCACTCAGGAACAGGTTGTTCAGTTTCCATGTAGTTGTGTGCTTAGAGTGAGGTTTTGTGGTTTTTGTTTTTGTTTTGAGATGGAATCTCACCCTGTTGCCCAGGCTGGAGTCCAGTGGCGTGATCTCGGCTCACTGCAAGCTCCGCCTCTAGGGTTAATGCCATTCTCCTGCCTCAGCCTCTCTGAGTAGCTGGAACTAGAGGCGCTCACCACCACGCCCGGCTAATTTTTTTTTTTTTTTTTTTTTAGTACAGACGGGGTTTCACTGTGGTCTCGATCTCCTGACCTTGTGATCCGCCCGCCTTGGCCTCCCAGAGTGCTGGGATTGCAAGCGTGAGCCACCGCACCCGGCCTGGAGTGAATTTCTTAATCCTGAGTTCTAATTTGATTGCACTGTGGTCTGAGAGAGTGTTTGTTATGACTTCTGTTCTTTTGCATTTGCTGAGGAGTGTTTTACTTTTTTAAAAATTATGGGTCAGTTTTAGAATAAGTGTGATATATTGCTGAGAAGAATGTATATTCTGTTGATTTGGGGGGTGGGTAGAGTTCTGTAGATGTCTATTAGGTCCACTTGGTCAAGAGCTGAATTCGAGTTCTGAATATCCTTATTAATTTTCTGTCTTGTTGATCTGTCTAATATTGACAGTGGGGTGTAAAAGCCTACCATTATTATTGTGTGGGAGTCTAAGTGTCTTTGTAGGTCTCTAAGAACTTGCTATATGCATCTGGGTACTCCTGTATTGGGGGCATATCTATTTAGGATAGTTAGCTCTTCTTGTTGCATTGATCCCTTTACCATTATGTAATTCCCTTCTGCTTCTCTTTTGATCTTTGCTGGTTTAAAGTCTGTTTTATCAGAGACTAGAGTTACAACCTCTATTTTTTTTTTCATTCCATTTTCTTGCTAAATATTCCTCCATCCCTTTTTATTAAGCCTATATGTGTCTTTGCACATGAGATGGGTCTGCTGAATACAGCACATTGAAGGATCTTGACTCTATCCAATTTGCCAGTCTGCATCATTTGATTGGGGCATTTAGTCCATTTACATTTAAGGTTAATATGATTATGTGTGAATTTGATCCCATCATTATGATGCTAGCTGGTTGTTTTGACCATTAGTTAATGCAGTTTCTTCATAATGTCAATGGTCTTTACAATTTGGTATGTCTTTGCAGTGGCTGGTACCAGTTGTTCCTTTCCATGTTTAGTGTTTCCTTCAGGAACTGTTGTAAGCACTAGTGGTACAAACAGGCCTAGTGGTAACAAAATCTCTCAGCATTTGCTTGTCTGTAAAAAAAAAAATTATTTTTCCTTCATTATGTAGCTTAGTTTGGCTGGATTTGAAATTCTGGGTTGAAAATTCTTTTCTTTAAGAATGTTGAATATTGGCCCCCGCTCTCTTCTGGCTTGTAGGGTTTCTGCCAAGAGATCTGCTGATAGTCTTATGGGCTTCCCTTTGTGGGTAACCTGACCTTTCTCTCTGTCTGCCTTAACATTTTTTCCATCATTTCAACCTTGGTGAATCTGACAATTATGTGTCTCGGGGTTACTCTTCTCAAGGAGTATCTTTGTGGTGTTCTCTATATTTTGTGAATTTGAATGTTGGCCTATCTTGCTAGGTTGGAAAAGTTCTCCTGGATAATATCCTGAAGAGTGTCTTCCAACTTGGTTCTAATCTCCCCGTCACTTTCAGGTACACCAAACAAATGTAGGTTTGGTCTTTTCATGTAGTCCCATATTTCTTGAAAGCTTTGTTCATTCCTTTTCATTCCTTTTTCTCTAATCTTGTCTTCATGCTTTACTCCATTAAGTTGATCTTCAAACTCTGATATGCTTTTTTCTGCTTGATTGATTTGGCTATTGATACTTGTGTATGCTTCATGAAGTTCTCGTGCTGTATTTTTATTCCATCATGTAATTTATGTTCTTCTCTAAACTGGTTATTCTAGTTACCAATCCCTTTAACCTTTTTTCAAGGTTTTTGCTTCCTTGCATTGGGTTAGAACATGCTCCTTTAGTTGGAAGGAGTTCGTTATTACCTAGCTTCTGAAGCCTACTTCTGTCAATGAATCAAATTCATTCTCCATCCAGTTGTGTTACCTTGCTGGCAAGGAGTTGTGATCCTTTGGTATAGAAGAGGCATTCTGGTTTTTGAAATTTTCAAGCTTTTTTGCGCTGTTTTTTCCTAATCTTCGTGGATTTATCTATCTTTGGTCTTTGATGTGATGACCTTCGGATGGGGTTTCTGTGTGGACGTCCTTTTTGTTGGTGTTGATGGTATTCCTTTCTGTTTGTTAGCTTTCCTCCTAACAGTCAGGCCCCTCTGCTGCAGGTCTGCTGGAGTTTGCTGGAGGTCCACTCCAGACCGTGTTTGCCTGGCTATCATCAGCGGAGGTTGCTGAACAGCAAAGATTGCTGCCTATTCTTCCTTTGGAAGCTTTGTCCCAGGGGGGCACCTGCCAGATGGCAGTTGGAGCTCTCCTGTATGAGGTGTCTGTCAACCCCTGCTGGGAGGTATCTCTCAGTCAGCAGGCAGAGGGGTCAGGGACCCACTTGAGGAGGCAGTCTGTCCCTTAGCAGAGCTGCAGCGCTGTGCTGGGAGATCTGCTGCTGTCTTCAGAGCCGCAGGCTGCCCCTTCCCCAAGGTGCTTTGTCCCAGGGAGATGAGAGTTTTATCTGTAAGCCCCTGACCAGGGCTGCTACCTTTCTTTCAGAGATGCCTGGCCCAGAGAGGAGGAATCTAGAGAGGCAGTCTGGCTACCACAGCTTTGCTGAGCTGCACTGGGCACCGCCCAGTTGGAACTTGCTAGAGGCTTTGTTTGCACTGTGAGGGGAAAACTGGCTACTCAAGCCTCAGTAATAGCGGATGCCCCTCCGCGTGCACAAAGCTCAAATGTCCCAGGTCGACTTCAGACTGCTGTGCTGGCAGTGAGAATTTCAAGCCAGTGGAACTTAGCTTGCTGGTCTCTGTGGGGGTGGGATTCGCTGAACTAGACCACTTGACTCCCTGGCTTCAACCCCCTTTCCCAGGGAGTGAATGGTTCTGTCTAGTTGCCATTCCAGGCACCACTGGGGTATGAAAAAAACTCCTACAGCTAGCTCGGTGTCTGCCCAAAAGGCTGCCTAGTTTTCTGCTTGAAACCCATGGCTCTGGTAGCGTAGGCACCCGAGGGAATCTCCTGGTCTGTAGGTTGTGGTTGTGAAGACCATGGGAAAAGCATAGTATCTAGGCCAGCGTGCACAGTTGCTCAGGGCACAGTCCCTCATGGCTTCCCTTGGCTAGGGGAGACAGTTCCCCAACCCCTTGTGCTTCCCAGGTAAGGCGACTCCCCACTCTGCTTCAGCTGGCCCTCCACGGGCTGCACCCACTGTCTAACCAGTTCCAATGAGATGAGCCTGGTACTTCAGTTGGAAATCCAGAAATCGCCCACCTTCTGTGTTGATCTTGCTGGGAGCTGCAGACCGGAGCTGTTCTGACGGGGCCATCTTGCCTGCCCTGCCGCCTTTGAATATTTTAAACAAATCCTTCTTGGAAAGCTGCCTCAACCCTGGAAGAATCCTGAGGTATGGAAGAAAATGGCAAGGCTTTTGTATGAGTCATTCAGAAATCTACCAAACAGATAAAACAAAAAACCCCAATTTTTTAAAAGTAAGCTGTGTCTTGCTTACTCAGGTACCTTTACTGGGCATATGGACTATTGTCTTCAAGTCCTCTTCAGAGGGATTCAGAAAAGGTGTGAGGGTAAGTTAAAATGCTACACAGCTATTTTACCAATTGTTTTTCTATATTAAGTATTCCCTTGGTTTGTTGAAGCTTTTCATTAGTTTTCAGAGTTCTGAAAAAGTTGCTTCTAATAGTTTTATCACTTTATGTATTGTTTTCTTAGGAAAAATATGTGTTCAGTATTCGCTATACTGAAGTCATTGGGCATGGCCTCTTAAAAAAAGTCATAAACAAATTATAAACCACTGGGATAAAATTGTTTGCTAATGTCAAATGGCAAGTTAAAGTCAAAGCTAAAATTAAAACTCAACTTCTTAGTCTATTGCCCTTCAGTCACAGTCAACTGCCTTTCAAAGAATGATCCCTAAATAAATGACTTTAATAATCATAATAATGACACTCCAAGAAACTTCAACAATCTACAAAATCACTCCCATCTAAAACTTTACTGGGCAATAGAGTTGCAACTAACCACATATGGATATGTAAATTTATATTAGTTTAATTTAAAAGAAATTTAAATTACAGGCCTTCACTTATACTAACCACATTACAAATATCTTAGATATCAAGAGCTATGTAGGATAGTGAATATCTTACTGGACAGCACAGATATTGAACATTTACTTTATTACGAACATTTATTTTGGAGAGCACTAATCTAGAATATTTATTTCTAAGTCACTGTTATGCTTCCCAGGTTGAGAAATATAAAGTAAGAAGACACTTAGAGGTCAATTCTTTCATTTTAAAAAGGTAAAACCAGAGTGAATAAAATTACTTCCCCACACCACATAGTATTTCAGTGCTAGAGCCAGGATAGAATGTATTTCTTCAGCAAGTATGCATTGCCGGTCAACTTCTGAAGATTCTTTGTCTGCATAAACAATTGTATTGTTTCTTTGCAAAACCATAACGGTATTTTGTTTAATGCCTTGTTTCAGCCTTGCCAGTTAGCTTTTCCTGTGATTTAGGAGATAATGAAATGAATAGACTGCTAAATCAATATTAGTTACATTCTGATAAATTAATAGGAGTAGTGTGTTTCCTGCTTCATGTAGGACTGACCATTGGTGAAGAGTCACAGCGGCGAGAGCAGCTCTTTTGATTGATGAAAAGTTTGAGATCTCTAAATCAGTTGCTTATTATTTTACAGTTAGTTACCCTCTAGGAATTCAAAAATTCTTACTGACAACATGAACACTGATGTTTCAAACATTATTTTACAACTCCCAGGAGCAGGTTTTAATTTATCAAGATGTGATCATTTAATACTATATAGAAACAACAAATAACAATAATATACTTCACGATGATGCCTGTGGGGATGTCTGCATTTGTGTATTCAGATAAAGCTATAAATATAATTGAATTGAAGAGATAAAGCAATACTCATCAGAGGTTGGTAGCAGATTTGTCTCCTTCCTATAAATGATTAGGAGGGGAAATATTTTCCCACAGTGGGGAAGCTTGTTAATTTGCATAACAAAGGACAGCCTTTGGAATCAGATGCTGGCTTAAATCTTTGCCTTGCCTTTTACCATCGGCCTAACCTAGAATAAGCTAGCTATTTTCTCTGTGGATTAAATGAGATAATGTTTTTTAAAAGTTTATTAGAGCAAGTGAGGACATTAGAATTTTCAAGAGTACATGCAAAGGACATATAATTTTTAGGACATTATTTTTCTACAGAATTATTTAAATTGTGGACACTTTTATTTTCTGGAATTCTTATCTAATTTCTGATACATATTTAAGTGTATTTGAAATATGCTTCCTATTTACACAAAAAGAGGAACTGGGTAGTCAGAGAGCTACAGAAAGATGGGTGATATTCTGTTTACTTATTTCTAACCTGAATTTATCAACCATCTCTAAACCACATGAAGATTTCCTAATATGCTGGAATTCTGAATTGATTCATTCACACATATCTAATTCTATTTTTATCCACACATGCATTCATTCATTGATAATGGGCACTTCATTTCCTTTTTACCTCGATTGACACTGGTAATGTTACTATTCCATTTCTTCCTCCACATCTTTAAGTCAGACACAAGAATTTTGATAAATTGTATATTAAATGCACTATTTTTAAAAGAAGGTATGTTATGCTACTAGTTGAAATTTAACGAATATATGACTTGGCTCCTAAAACCATAAAATATATGACAGCAGGAAGAAACAATGCTAAAAGGAATGTCATAGATCAGTTTTGCTCTTGTCAATCAGTTAAAATGATGATAATCCACTAATCTTCACATGGGTTGTCATAAGAACTTGTGACATATTTAACACATACCACAAAGATGGTACATAAGGTACTAGAATGTAAAGTCTTAATGATATGCATTCACTTTCTTTCTGGAATAAACGCATATATATTCCAAAGTTACTGGTAGACAAAAATTATAAAAAGACACAGAGAGGGCTTCTATTTCTGGTTTTATAGATCAAGAACTACAGACCTGGAATAACCCTGAAAATGCAGTTGCTTTAAGAAAGATTTTGGCTGCAAGTTAAGAAGAAATAGGCATGTATCATAGGTTTCATTGGAAAATTAATTAATTTGCCTTTTACAATAATTTTAAAACTATTATTAATCATGAGGTTCTTCATTGTCTCAGGCTTATCTCACAGAAAAATTTACTCTAAAAATAGTGAAGGAAATACCAGGTATTATTATTTAAATTTTCACTTCTTGGATCTATTTTTTAGAGTTCTTCCCCCCAACTCTTTTTGCTTGTTTTTCATTGATTAGTAAAAGTAAGTCAGAATCCAGAACCACAACTCATCAGTCAAAATAGCAATTTACTCCAGCATTTCTTTATATTGTAGCTTCAGCCTTGAAATTTCCTTTATTAATCATCTCAGCATCTCTAAATTCAAATTTTTAAGGCCCAGTGCAAAAGCCACATATTTCATTGACCTAAAAGCATTTTACCTAAGCAAATCAAAATAATTCCTTCCTTTAAAGCTCCCCCCACCACACACACACACACACACACACACACACACACACACACACACACACACATATGTTTATATTAATACATCAATCATATTTTCACCATTATTATTCTCACCTCCATCTTATATAGATTGAATCATTCTTGAAGAAAAGTATTATTAGTATTTTCATCTCTGAATAGTTTTCTAGGACCTTGCCACTGGAAAATGCTCAATGATTATTTACTGATTTAAATATTTGAACTGGAAGGACTATGTTGCTTTTTTGGATTTGTAGCAATTAAAGTAATTTGTCTCAATTAACTTCAGGGTTATCCCGCTCACTAGTGACTCTTTTTCATCAGATATATGAAGACATTCTTCTCCAAAAATGTATATAGATAGTCAAAGCACAGAGCTAAAAATGTCCCTGGGAAAGTTATTGGCCAGCCTAAGCGTTTAATATCTTTGCAATGATTTTTAGGCATAGAATTATTGTGAATCAGTAATTGATTAGACTTTGATGAAAGGTGTCCGTCAGCTGTAAAATTATTTAGCAACCAGAAGCTTTTGTATTCATCTTTTTAACAAGTATTTGTGGTGCAAATATTATGTGCCAGATTCTGTGCTAAATCTTTGATATACAAAGGTGAGCAAGCATGCCAGCCTAGGCAGCATAGTGAGACCCCATCTCTACAAAAAATTTAAAAAGTAGCCAGGTGCAGTGGCACATGCCTATAGTCCCAGCTACTCAGGAGAATGACGTGGGAGGATTGCTTGAGTCTGGGGGGTTGAGGCTGCAGTGAGCTATGATAATACCACTGCACTCCCAGCCTGGGCAATATAGCCAGACTGTGACTCCAAAAAAAACACGGTGAATCAGTGTGTGTTTTCTTCCTTTATGAGCCTACATTCAAGTGAAGTGACAGACTGTGAGGAAATAAAACAAATCAATGACTGAATTATATATTTTCAAGAAGATAGAATTGTGCTACAGATAAACAAGTGAAGGGATAAAATAGGTGGATTGATCCAGGGTCAAACTACCAAATATACATATGTATATATATACATATATAGCTACACAAAACACACACACATATATGTGTGTGAGTGTGTGTGTGTATTCATTCAGCCTGATTTCTGAGGGGTGGAAATGCAGCCACCATTGCATTTGAATACACATGGAAAAATCTCTAGGGTCTGAGAGTCCTAAAGGAATTCAGGAAAGCTAGAGGGTGGTGAACAAGAGAGAGAATTAACCTCTGTTATTGGGTGGGCCTCATATCATCATTCGAAGGCTTGAATAAAATAAAAGGTGAACCCTCCCTAGAATAAAATAGCATTCCGCTGGCGGATGGCTTTTGAACTTGAACTTTGACTCTTCTTGGTTATCTAGGCTTCAGACTCAAGCTGGTACACCAGGTCCACTTTGTTCTATAAGTGCATGACAGCCTTTGAATTCTAACTGGTAAATAGAATGCAGATACTGCACTTGTCAGAGTCCATAATTGTGTGAAAGAGATATAAAATATTTATATACATAATTTTTATCTATATCTTACATAACGTGTGTGTGTGTGTACATACATATATATGTTATTGGTTCTGTTTCTCTGACAAACTTGACTTATTCGTCCATCAACACTTCTCCACACCAAAGTGCAGCTTGTTTGATGGTTCATCTGGTTAATCCACCATCTGGGGGCACTCAAAGGCAATTTCTATTGTCTATTTAATTTCCTCTGTGTATAGGTTGCATTTACCTGTCTGTTTTGTTTAATCTCTCATTTTTTAAGAACTGGACATTTTGGATACTGAATTACCCTTTTATTTCTATATCTTGTTCTCTGTCTTTAGTTTTCACTCCTGAAACATACTCTCTGCCTGATACATTATCTTGTGACAAGAACGTAAAAATTAACAAAAAAGTATCCCTAATTTCATTATACATGTTTTGAATAACTATGTTATGATTGTTTCTGTGTACTTAGCATAAAGTAGAATGCTCTGATACAGATGAATAATGTTTATATTGTATGAGATCAAGCATACCAATTAGGTACTAAAATATCCCCTGAAGGATATAGTACATGTAAATATACATATAATATGTATATCTGGCCGGGCGCGGTGGCTCAAGCCTGTAATCCCAGCACTTTGGGAGGCCGAGACGGGCGGATCATGAGGTCGGGAGATCGAGACCATCCTGGCTAACATGGTGAAACCCCGTCTCTACTAAAAAATACAAAAAACTAGCCGGGCGAGGTGGCAGGCGCCTGTAGTCCCAGCTACTGGGGAGGCTGAGGCAGGAAAATGGCGGGAACCCGGGAGGCGGAGCTTGCAGTGAGCTGAGATCCGGCCACTGCACTCCAGCCTGGGCGGCAGAGCGAGACTCCGTCTCAAAAAAAAAAAAAAAAGTATATAAAATCTATATAAAATATAACTTACTACAAACATGTACCATATATATGTATTTGGTAATTGTATACATATATATTTGGTAAATGTAAATATATATAAATATATACTTTATATTAAATATATAATACATGATATTAAATATATGTTATATAATATATAATATAAACATAGCAAATATATAAATAAGTATAAATATTTGATAAATACATATGGTAAATATAATAGGTCATATTTATATATAGATAGATAGATATAAATATTTATGTATTTTATAAATATTTGTAGTAAGTAATATTTATATATGTAGATTTTGAAACAACAGTTTACTGAACCACAGCTATTAATCAGTGATAATTATATTCAACTTCATATTTCTTGATTTTTGAAAAAATCTAATTCACTCCATTGGCAGTTGATACTTTAGAAAATAAAATAATCAAATAGTTACATTAATGCCCTTCTATGTCTTTTTTCTTAATTTCTACTTTTCTTGAGAAGGATCTAAACCTGAGAGTTCAACATTCCAGTATTTTTATTATACAATATTTTCATATGGCCAAGAAAAGTGATCATGTGGTACAAGACATAAAATGCAATAAAATGAAATAGGGGCCCTAAATAATTGAGACCAGAACTACATAAACAGCCTTTCTATTAGAAACTAAAGATTTTCATATGGTTTTCCCAAAAGAAGGTCAACAAGAGACTCAGAAAGTGCAATTATTCTCTGCTACTCAATTTTTCTAATCTAAACACTTGCTCTCACTTCTTTATGGTATAAAATATGGCATTCTTTTAATGCACTAGCTATGCATGGCTCCTCAAATGTAAATAATGTCTTGCTTCGGACTAAGGACTGATTGAACTAGCGGTTAGTTGGTGACACAAATACAGCCTTACTTTCTTATCTTTTCATATGTGCGACTTAGATTTTCATCCAATGAAAATAATTGTGCTTCTCTACTCTCATCCTGCTGCTTCTGTATCTAGGTCTACATATGAATTCACTATCAACCTGTAATGTTTTGCTATTATTCTATTGTTGTTTTTATAAATATCTTCGACTTCTCTGAAAGATCAATATAAAATGGGATTTCTGCTAAGTCTTCCCTGGCCTACTCCTTGACAAAGTTTATTTTCCCAATTGTAGACCTCTTACAGCTCTTTGTAACACTTGAGGTTAGTAAGAATGGAACTGTTGGTGTCAAGAAAGACCTGACTGCCTTCGTAGCCTGTATTTCAAAGAAGATCTCTCGGAGAGGTCACTTTATGCAAGAAAATGTTTGATATATTTGTCATTGAAGTAAACAGGCTCAGAATGCTTTAAGAAAATGTAATGCTATCATTAAAAAACAATTTATTAGTATAGAATGGAAGTTAAACATTTTTGGCCAATAGAACTCTAACTTTGCCTCTGAAAAGCATATAGAATTAGCATCCAAGAATGGTTTTGTGAAAGCTAACTAGCAATACTATCTAGAAGCATGGAATTTGAAGAAGGAAAGTAGCAAAGATGAAAAGCAAAAACAAAATTAAATTTTTCAAGAAAGCTCTTGATATGAATTAAAGACCGCATGAGTTCACCACACTAGAGAGAGGGATTTTAGACATGAGGAAACATGATTACAAACGAAGTTGAATGGAAACAAAGACCCTCTTTATTTGATTTGCTGTCATTTGACTACTTTATCTCTCTTTGTATCTTACTTTTTTTTCCTGAAAAATATGGCTGATACAGTACAAGTAGGTCAATGACATGTTGCCAAAAGAAAATACCCTTGTTTGTTAAAGAAACTAGGGATTCAATGATTGAAAGAGTAACAAGAGGAGAGTGAACTAAACAATCTTTATTATTATAGCTTCCTGTGGAAGGGTATCTTTCATTTTCTGTTTAACTTATTTCTCTGATCTTTGAAGAGGGAAGACAGAAAGTCGAGAATCAGCCTTTAGGGAATGGGAAAGTTTTCCAAAAACCAATGACTTAACTTTCCTCATTAGGCCAAAAGCTTCTTGGTCAGTGCGTGACAGAAATAGACCAGGCCAGGATTAGTAGCTACAGCACATTTAATAAAGAAATTTCTATTAACAACAACAACAACAACAAAAATCTGTGCCTTGGTCATAGGAATCACTTAATAAATATTTGTGAAAATTAATTTGTCTGAATTTTCATTTTTCATAAAACATGGTAAACTAGTACAACAATTAGCTGCATAATTATTTGGATATTTGAGATATTTCCAGTGGAAAATATTAATGTAGTTAGTCTTCATATAAATTTGTAGTGATAGTTTTATAAGATAATGTATGTAACTGTACTGAATACAGAATCAAAGGTCCTAGAAAGTAGAAATTTAGGCAGCAGAATGGCCAATCTTATACCACAGGTATTCACAGAAGCTGCTATCCATAGAAAGAACAATAGAGTTAAGGATGAAGAAGCCAGGGTGAATTTTGAATCTTTCAGGGGGTCCCATTATATATGTGCCATTATAGAACTCTCCTCGTCTTCTTATACACATCTATGAGTACGTAGCATATGTTCCAATGCTGCATTTAAAGAAACAGTATTTACAGTAAACTAAAGAGTGGAAAACACTGAGCATCAAAAGTAAAAGGGTTTTCCTTTGTTTGGTTTTCATACAATTTACAAACTATTTTCAATTATTGATTGGATCAGCTGAGGTCAGGGGTTCAAGACCAGCCTGGCCAATATGGCAAAACCCTGTCTATACTAAAAACACCAAAATTAGCCGGGTGTCATGACAGACGCCTGTAATCCCTGCTAATTGGGAGACTGAAAGAGGAGAATCACTTAAACCTTGAAGGAGGAGGTTGCAGTGAGCCGAGATCAAGCCATTGCACTCTTGCCTGGCTGACAGAGGGAGAATCCAGGTCAAAAAAAAAAAAAAAAAAAAAAAAGCACAAATAAATATAACATAAACACATAAATACACATAAATTCATCCTTGAATTAAAAATAATTTAAAAAATAAACGCTTTCTATCACCTAAAATACAATTAAATGACAAACTGTAGCAGCAGATACATCTTTAAGAAACTCAGAAATAATAAAATATTCACTAAAGAAAGCCAGCAAGTAAGGTATACATTGAAATATGGAAGATTAAAACTATACAAGTTACTTTAAAAAGATAACATAAACATTATAAAAGTTGACATTGTGAAGGGAAAATGATGAAAAAGCATGAATTTGAACTTTTGAAATTCCTTCCATTGAATTTTAGTTTTTCTTCTTACAGGTAAATTCAAATAAATTCAAAATGTAATTATTTTAATTAAAATAGTATACATAATAAAATGCCATTTAAAATATCTTCAATTTCTTCATTTTTTCTTTCTATCAATTCATTTTTATATTTCTACATTTAATTATACACAGTGAGTGCTTGGTATAAAATTATAAAATTCACCAAATGTTAATGACAGTTGCTACTTCCTGGTGTATGAACATGTTCCATTTGAACAGCAGATACATATATATATACACACATATATTTCTCTATTTCCCATTAAATAAACATTTTTGAAGTGAAAGTTGACTGTTTTTTTGATATGACATTGAAACTTATTTTAGGTAATTCATCTACTTCATATTAGACAAACTGATCTTCTTAATTAGTCCTCCTATTAACAGAATTTGAAACCTGTTCAAAACTGTTTTATAAGACGTTATAAAGTCACTAAATTGGCAAACACTTACGAAGCCAAGTTCCTGGAGAGAATAGAAGTCTCAAGAAATAAGAATTACATTTGCCATCACTTTTATTCTAGAGGCATTTGTCAACTAACAAGGAGTTACTCAAACAGAAGATAGTATCCATGCTGAAGCCTAGAGGCATTACTGTTGCAATTGCAGAAAAAATTATTAAGATACATATGAAACAGTTAAAAGGTGAAGTTTGTACATATTGCATTTCCTGGAAGGAAAGGGGAGAGGAGAATGAGGAAGAAATATTTGAAGACATAATGCCTGAGAACTCCCTCATACTTATAAAAGTCATAAAATTAGAGTTTCAAACGATCGAAGAACCACAAGCCACATAAATACAAATAAAAACATACCAAGACACAATGGAAAAACAGCTTAAACTAGAGAGGAAATCTTAAAAGGATATTTAAAACTATATAAAAAATAGGATATTTTATCTACAAAGAATAAATTGCTTGGCAACCGATTTCTCGGTAGAATCAATGGAATCCTTTAAAAAAAATTCCATGAAGTGATAGTAGAATACTTTTCCACCAAGGATTTTATACAAAGTTACATTATACTGCAGGAATGAATTCATTTTCAGAAAGCAAAGAAACACACCTCAGACAGACTTTATCACCAATAAACAATCACTGAAGTATGATGTCAGACAGAAAGTTAATGCCAAAAGGAAGAGTGGTATGTAAGAAAAATTGAAGAGCAAGAGAAGGATGAATAAATACGCTAGCTCCTCCCGAAGATTGATTTCTAAGAGAAAAGAACAGAAGCTGTACAGCTTTGATATCCTCGATTCTAATGTATCTTCTGCAAGTTTCTATTAATTAAACTAGTCACTAAGGCCAGCCCAGATTCAAGAAGAGAAGAAAAACTCTACCTGTCAGTGGGGGAATGGCATCGATGTATCGGCAGGAAAACCATTAAAAAGATGGCTGTCATCTTTCAGAGTTGTCACATGCTCTGTAGCCACACTTACTCATTTTCAAGTCTTCAGTTATCAATGAAAGTATCACCATTCCCTTATTTGAATATCATTGTAAGCAAATTAACTATTATTATATCTCCAAGACTTAATGCTGCCTTGATCCTAGCACTGGAGATTAAGATTTGCCATTATAGACCTGAGAAGTGTCTTTAGTTTTTAAAATCCTACCAGCATCCGTATATCCAACTGAACTAAAAAAACAGTATGTACGTTTGTCTGCTGAAAATTGTCTACTGAAAGTCAACAACCCCTGAATCAGTATAGTGTGTAGCACAGGTTCTAGAGTTATACTGAGTTTCAATTCCTGTTCTGCCGCTTACTAACTCTTGATATTGGGTGAATTCGTAAACCCCTAAGTGCTCAATTTCTTTACTGATATCCTAGAAACATAGTACATAGTATTATACATAGTACTTACATCATAGGGCAGATATAGGTAATTTCATACATGTTAAGAGCTTAGAAAGGTAATTGGTATACAGTAAACCCCTCCATAAGTGTTAGTAACTATTATTATGCACAAAACTGAAATTTTCATCTTTCATTTTCATCAGTTAATGTCATTACCGTTAATTCTTTTGCTCCTGCTAAAGACTTGAAGTCCCTTATATGATCCCTGAAATCCAAATCATCCATCTTAGTGATTCATTTTCAGAATTGCTTCTGAAATCTGTTTTTTTCACTCCTTCAGACTCAATTCTGGTCCAAAAGTTGTTCATAGTATACAAAGATTATTACAATAAATCTCCCTTTCTATCTTGTTATTACCGTAACAGTCATTCCAGAGAACAAATATAATCACATCATCCCTTGATTAAACCATGTTTTTGAAAAAAAACTTACTGAATACGTTTCATGCTTTATGACAACTAAGACTCTTCATAGATTTGAGCCCAACCAGCTGCAGAATCTGATTACACGTCACTCTTTCCCATACAATTTTCAATTGAGATTACTAGCTCAAAATGTGACCATGGCTAATGATTAGAATCCAGTGCTCAGGATTGCTTCTTTAACCCCTTCTCTTCTCATATTATTCATTTTCCTTTCTTTTATTATTACTATTAATATTATTTTTGAGACGGAGTTTCACTCTTGTCGTCCAGGCTAGAGTGCAATGGCGCAATCTCAGTTCACTGCAACCTTCGCCTTCCGGGTTCAAGCAATCCTCCTGTCTCATCCTCCGGAGTAGCTTGGACTCCTGGCGTTCCTACCAAAAACACACTGAATCACTGAATTAAGATCTCCAGGAAGAGTCTGAAAAATACCTTGGTATTTCTAATGATCAACCAGTTTGGGAACCACAATTCCTATGTATCAGTTCCTAGGATATACCTGAGAACTCTTCTTTTGTCAGGTATTAACAGAGACAATAAGGTAAAACCATACTGTTGCTAAATAAGTTTGGGAACTCCTCTTCCAGCCACATAGAATTACAGGGCATCTAGTCTTCGCATTTCTCAATAACAGAATACATTCTTTAATTTTCTTTGTTCTTAGAATATCATGTGTATGCCCTTATACCTTCACGTTAGTTTCCGTTATATATAGTTGTTCCACGGTGAGCAGACATACACAACACTGCCCTCAAAGGCCGAGAGAGCTGAGAGGCCTAAGAAAGAAGGTGACAAATCCCGTTTCTCAGAAAGAAACATTTAATAGAGACTTAGGAACAGAAGCCATGTCCTGGCAGCCTCGAGAGGAGATGGTGGATCCTGGCACTGTTATCCTCAGACCCAAAGCTTATTCCTTCCACAGGGAAGGAATGTGTGGGACAGTCGACCCTTCAGGGAAAAGCAAGAATTTCCTACAGACAGGATTTATGGTAATTACAGGAAAATAGAAATCTTAAAGGCATTCCCGGAGCTGAGGTTAATCAGAAGTCATCGTGGCAGATAAGCATCCAAGATGCAGGTGCTTTATCCTCTACAGTAGTTACTTATTATAACTCCCTGTTATTCCTGGTACACTGTGAGCATGAGGGAAAAAAGAAACCACACGCGGCAATACTTATCTACCACCCACATCCACAGCATTTCCTAATCTGATGCTGTTGAATAAATGTTCATGAAGTGAATTTTTAAAAAAAATTGTAGTCAAGACTGTTAATGAGCTGAAGAAATTGAAGATCATTCTTTATGGCAGAGACACATCCTCCAATGAGTCTCTATTTGTCCCTGTTAAAACCTTAAAGTATTACTCCTTTCTGTTGAACCTCCACTTGGTTTAAAGACAAAACATCTGAATGGGTATTAATGGCATCTGCACCTCACCCTGGTCTGCATGTTCATGAATACACTTAAGGAGTATATTTGATATCTGAAACATATCATCTGTATACAACACCTTTGATTAAATTAATTAATCTGATCTCCTTATGTCAGAGTTTCTGACTCATTTCAGTGGGGACTTGGAGATTTTCATAATTTAATTTTTACTGTTTTCACTTCTTTTTAAAGGAAAAACTAGCATTATATTAAATTTAATTTAAACTTACTGTAGGAGAGGTGGAAAAAATATAAATTAATAAAAAATAATTTTAGGAAACATTTTTTCAAGATTAAAGTTTTGTATCAAGTGTAAATTTTTTAGCTAGATGAGGAAAGATTTTCTCCAAAATTTAATTTTAAAAACATTTCAATTAAAAAATAATATTAAACATCACCTTAACTTTATATAAGAATAAACTTTTTGTGGGGGGTATGATAAATTTAAGGAATCATTTTGATATAATAATACTGCTCTCTCTTTCTTCTATTTTCCAAGTTGCCTTTTTCATTTGCAACATTATCTCTAAAATTTCCATTAGTCTTGTGTCTTATGACTCATCTTAGTATAGTTTAATGACTATGTACTTTGTAGCAAATTAAACCTGATTAAATGAGAATTTTAGGATGAAAATAATACTTCCATTTAAATTTAGCAGTTCTGATTTTTACGTATCCTTTAATTTCATTTTAAAAGCTTCATATTTTAGTTCATTGTATCCCATTTCAATGTGGAACTGTGCATATTAAAAATAGAAGTATCATTTCAGAAACTAAAAAAATAGATATGTGAATTTAGCAGGCACAAATATTTTTGGCATTTATTGTGCACTGTTGGACTGCATCAATGACTCATTAAAGTTCATTAAAATGATGCTGGATGTGTAATGGACTATTTGAATGTTCCTATTTGAGACAGAATAAAAATATACAAATTTTGTTCTTTTCTTTGTGACAAATTATGTACAAGTGAGATATTTTTCCTTGACATTTGTCAGTCTTTATTAGTTGAGTAATAAAATCTCAGTTTTTATCAGCTTATGCTGATTAATCAAATAAACAGAAAAAATATTTTAGAATCCACTATAAGTATCTAATTGTTTAAGACTCAAAATGCAGGAGTTTTATGCTACTTTAACCTATAGAATCCTTATTTTTGTTAATTGATAAATAGAAACAGAATTTTTAGTAAAGAAAATATTAAATGTATTGTATATATTAATTTCCAAATCTCTTGTATATTTTAAAAACATATTTTACAAAATAATTTTGAAAAATACGTTAATATAGAATGACTTTTTAAAAATTATAAAATAGAATTATAATAAAGCAACTAAAAATTGCCCGTATTGGAATTGAAATCTAATATAAATGATGGAGATATTTTATAGATTTATTTTGAATTTCTTCTATGTGTTTTTTATGTCTTCATTTATTATGTCTGCTTTTTATTTAGCAATTTACTTATTAATGCTTTGTTTATGTTTTATGGGGTATTCTTCATTTCTTGTTTGAAAAGATTGGTTGCATTGGTATTGATTAACGTAGTGCCAAAATGATTTCCATGCTTTGTTATACATAGTACTTAGGTATAACAAAGTATACATAATCTATACAGATTAGACTTGTTGTATTTGTCTTCTCCTTACTTTGGGATCATAAGCGTCATCAGGTACTGAGGACAGGTTCTATACAAAGAACAGATGCTGTTATGATGCATTTTACAGTGATGAGTATACATATGCTTACTGAATTATTATATTTTGAAATGAAACACATTGGCTCGTATTTCATTCTGAAGTTTACTTAAGCAGATTGCATCTTGATTCCTGGTATCATTGCTTGAAGAAGAGGCCTATACAATTTCTTATTTGTCTTTTTAATAAAACGTTCTTACTTTAGATAACTGCTTCAAATAGAGCAAATTGTAACATCAGGAATTGTCTAGGATTGTCTGTATATTCACTATGTAATTGAATAGTGAAGAAGAGGAAGAGGAAAAGGAGGAGGAAGAAGAGAACGAGGAAAAGAGGAGAAGTCAGTCTTGCTGCTTAATCCCACTTGTGAAATGAAGGTGAAGAGAGTGAGAGGTCCACCTCTAGTGCAAACGTCTTCGTATTTATATATTTATTTATTTATTGAGACAGAGGCTCGTTCTGTCGCCCAGGCTGGAGTGCAGTGGCACGATCTCAGCTCACTGCAACCTCTGCCTACCGGGTTCAAATTATTCTCCCTCCTCAGCCTCCCAAGTAGGTGGGACTATAGGTGCCCATACTTTAAAAATAGATGTACTTTTAGAAGAGATGGGATTTCATTGTGTTATCTAGGATGGTCTCGAACTCCTGACCTTGTGATCCGCCCACCTCGTCCTCCCTAAGTGCTGGGATTACAGGCGTGAGCCACAGCGCCCGGACAGTATATATATATTTTCAGGTTGTGCTTCCTTGTTGACATGGATTCTTCACCAGAACTCCTTGACTGCAGTAAAAGGCTGGAGATCTTGCTAGGATGAGCAATGATCAAAAGTGGAAGTAACTAAGATGTGGATTAATTAAAATGTAAGAGCCTTGAAACATAATGAGATAGCTACTGCTGATTGTTTTCCAGGAGACACAGGACATTCTGTGATGGGGCTGCTGGTTGTGTCTTACTCTTCAGAAGCTAGCTCAGAAACATAAAGGAATCATTTGCAGTTTCTTTTGTATGGTTTCAGGATAGATCTGAGAAGTCACGGGAATAAAGCTGAAGTTACAATTTCCTGACCACTGGCTTCAAAGTCAACCAGTGCTATTTTTCACTCCAATTGCGTCACTTACTAGTTGGGTGAATTTAGGCCATCTGCTTCGTACTTATAATTGAGTTTAATTTTCTTCATCTGTCAAATGCAGATTGAATTCTTCATATCAGATGTTGTTTCAAGCCACTTTATGTATTATCAAATTTACTCAACCTAATGAGATAAATAGACTAGCCCAATTTATAGTCAGAATATGATTTGGACACAATTAGATGTTTTCAGAGCCTCCATACTTAAATTCTAAGTTACATTAAATTTTAAACAATGACTTACACAAAATGCTCTGGTATATCATACTAATTCCTTAGAGCAGGACTTTTTGGGAGGGGAAAGATAACCACGACCATTTAAGTATAAAATCCCATTTTCAAGTTATTTTATCAAAAATAAAACATATGAAATATGTTTTCACCAAATATCTAACTTCTGCTTAACATGAAAGTCTTTTTTCCTGATAAATCAAGAAAAATTAAATTTATTTTCACAACTACAGAATACATGAGAACTGAACTGAAAGAAGTATTTAGGCTAAGTACTCTAACAAAATGGAACTCACATGAAAACATTTTCTATCTCCTCTTTCTGTCATTTTTTATGGACATTTGACATCTTTCCTAAGGAAGGAAAGGGTCTGAATTATTGTCAAAATAAGTCAAGTCTTTTTTACTAATTTTTCAAATTATCATACAGTAAAATTGACTTTCAGTGTACAGTTCTATGAATTCTAACACATGTAGAGATTTATAAAACCACCGCCATCATCAGGGTCCAGAAAAATTCCATCACACCAAAAACTCTCCTATGCTGTTATCTTTTTGTTGGCTTTTCCTCTTCTGCACATACACAAACACACAAATACACACATCCACACACAGGCATATGTACACTCGTATCTGTTAATGTGCATACACAAAACATCCCTATAGCTTTCTTATTCTTATAGATTTAACATTTTGAAAATATCATATAAATGAAATAGAATAGTATGTTTCAATAAATTTTTTAGAAGAATAACTTTAAAATTTTTAAAAATAGCTCCTGATTCAGTATCCATACACATATGTAACTAAAATAGTGGAATATTTTATCTACCCTTCTAATTGCTTCTATATCACTAGGAAAATTTTCTTAAGAAAACAAACAGTTGTCATGACCTTCGAAATTAAATGTTACCCACTAATTAATCAAAGTCTGACAATTAATAATACTATTTTGAAAGTTTTCTGATATTTCATATATCCTCTGACGGGAAATTGTACAGACCCTGACTCTCTCCAAATGTAAAGTCAATAACTAGAATATTTTTCTGAATCTGGTAACAGAAAACATTGGCTATTGTGAGCCATAACATGTTTGATATCACAATACATCAAAGGCTTGTTTTTGTTGATGAAATATATTTTTTAAATACATATGGTCTATTAAGTGCTGTGAGAATTGGGTCTCATTCTGGCGATCACAAAGGCAAGTCAAGTAGTCTAAGTATTATGACGTAGAAGAAAACCATGAAGCTCAGAATCTGAGAATCAAAACATCTGAGCTTTACTCCAGATTTGACATTATTGGGAGGTAGAGACTCCTCTTAATATGGGTGAAAGAAAACAAAGAAAAAATTCCTTAGGCAACATGGAAGGAATTAATAGTTCCCATATTTGATATTTGCAGTCTAATAATAGACTGACTCCCTACAAAGTTTATTGAGGTGCTCAAGTACTGCCACAGGATTTACTTGGGCGACTTTTTCTGGTTTGGCTTCATTCTCAGGCAGGCTCTGCCTATGTTGTGACAGAAATGACCACTAACATTGTTAGGCTTATAAAATAGCAGCTTAGAAAACATCATGGAAACATAGGTTGGTGTGAAAGTAATGGCAAAACCGCGATTACCTTTGCACCAATCTAATATCCGTTTCCTTAAGAAGTGCAACAAATTTCCGAGCGTGGCATTGGTATAATAATTTGGCCATTTGAATTTTTTTGATCTATTCATTATGAATCTAATTAGCCATACCTGGGTTCAGCAGCTGACATTATCTCAAGCAGAAATACATAGAGAGAAATTTGTGGTTCCTCAAAGAAAAATCAGAGTGCTCTGATTAAAAGAAGGATTAATAAATGATGGGGAGGAAAAAAACAACAGATACATTTTGTAAATGCAAACTAGATATATAAATTTAGGTTATTCACCTTCTACTATTTAGAGTAAGAGTATATCCTTTCTAAAGACAAAGATCTAAAATTCGAAGTCCAAATTAGTAAAATTATTTAGACATGATAAGGGCAATATTTTAGCTTTCAATGGCTTTGTGACACATTCTATAATATGTGTGATCAGTTTGGCCTATTTTAGGTAAAAAAAAAAATCACTAATATCCTAAATAATTATTTTATTACTTATATAGTATTTTGATGGGGTTTGCAGAAGACTCATTTGCTATTCTTACTGAAACTTGCGACACACATGCCATCTGACTTAAGTAAAATATTTAAATAAACAATTTCATTACTTTAAGATTTTCTTTATTTAGAAAAAATATAGAACTGTACCACACTAGAGTTAACAGAAACCCTGAAATCATGCTGGCCACATTCTGAAAAGGTTAATAGCAATGTTCCACATTGCTTAAGTACTATATCTGCAGTTAGTTTGATTTTTATTTTATAGCCAAAGAACTATGACCAGCACACATGTCCATCAGATGATAAACAGATAAATAATGCATGATGTATCTATCTGATAGGACATAATTTGCCAGTGAAAAGAAATAAAGTGATACACAGTACTATATAGGTTAACCTTGAATATGTTATTGTAAATGAAAAAATCCAGACACAAAAGACTATGTATTGTATGATACTATTTATATGAAATATCCAGAATAGACAAATCTATAAAGCCAAAATTAGATCAATGGTGACCTAGTGATATGGGGATGTAAAGTGCCTGCTAATAGTACAGGTATTCTTTTTGTAGTGAAATTAGATTACAACATAATCTAAAAGTGGTTACACAACTTTATGAATCCACTAAAAGGCATTAAGTTGTATAATTTACATAAGTAAAATTGATAGTGTGTGAACTAAGTCTCAATAGAGCTACAAAAATCCATGTTACAGGGGCTGGTGAGCGAGGGGAGGGAACTTAGGGCATGGGTCAGTAGGTGCAGCAAACCACCATGGCACGCGTATACCTGTGTAACAAACCTGCACGTTCTGCACTTGTATACAGTTTTTTTCTTGTTTTGTTTTGTTTTTTAGATTAAGTGAAAAACAAAACAAAGCAACCACAACAAAAAATCCATGTTACACGTTGTTTAAGTGTCATATTTACATGTAGTGTCTTACTTGTCTGGTTTATTAAATTATGATTGTACAATCATAAGGTTTTCTGTGGAATGCAAGTTAGGAAGCTTTGCTCAACTTCCAGCTAATAGTGCTGGAACGTTGGGGTTATAAAAACTGCTTGAGCTCTGGATTTCGAAGACGGGTCAGATTCCCTCCTTTGCCACATAGCTGTTGAAAATACTGTATATAACTATAATGGTCCTTACTTTACTTTTTTGAAAGTGTACATAATAACAGCATCAAACTTAAGTTTATCTTTAGCATCAAATGAAACATGAATGTAAAGCCTTACGTGGTTTGCTTATGACAAATACTCAGCAGCTACCAGCTAAAACTTGATGACATTTCAACATCTGTGAACCGAAGATGATTAATATTCATTTGTCTAACGTTCAGGTTTTAATCTTGTTTTGGTTTTTGCATGATTGTAAATCAGTATAACTATAAAACTATAAGTAATATGGATCTTAGGGAATGAGGTAAAACCAAGACAATTTGGGGGAGAAGTTGACTATGAGAGAATAATCATTTGATCATGAGGGAATGAAGTCACTTAATGTCTCTCAGAATAAGAATATGAAGACTGAAAAGGTGCAGGGAAGAAAATTTTTGATTATATTCTTTAATTAGGCATAGATAATCTTTTCTCATATATGTCAGAGTTCTTTTTCCTCCATCTTAATTTGGAAAGCCAATTTGAAATATTCTGCTCATTTTCACATGAACAACCAGCACGTGCAAACATTTAAGGGAAATGTTTCATTCACATCCAAACATTTAAAGGAAAATGTATAGATTTTCTTGTGTTTTAAACCACTTCCTCCTATTAATAGTATTCACTTTGCATCCAGAAAACTGAGGATTCCATGTGTATTTGACTTATGTATTCAGCTCTAATTTTCACCAGGTTTAAAATCAATGTTATTAACAGATCCAATTAAAATGATAAAGTTTACCAATGTTTAAATTAGAGCTAGCTGAATACATATTCCCTTCAGCATTTCAACAAAGTTTCAGGTAAACAGGCAGACTCCAAGGAGAGATTATAATTAAAATACCTATTTTTCCTACCTGGATATATATTAGGTTTCTTTTTCTGTAATACGTGTTTAAACATATTGATATTTTTTAAAACATTATGGTAGTGTGTAGCATAAACCCCACCCAAAGGACACTGAAAGTGATGTGGCATCAGAATGAGGTTCACTGTCTGCTTTCAGGAAGAGATAAACTCTGCTTCTTCATCTAGACTTCTACAGCAACAGTGTGTAAAACACTTCTGGAATCCTTTAACTGGATTGTAATTCTTTTTCTTTAAGCTACCAGAAGCATAAACTTTTTAATTCCTATGCCTTAAGACTAAATTTTATTGCTAAGCTCTTTACTCTCTTTTTAAAAACTTTCTTCTTATTTAAACCCTTTACTCAACTTCCCAGGACTTACTATACGTTTATCTTTATACACACCACTGTAACTTTTGGGGTTTCCACATGACTCAGTGTCACCATTCATTGGGAACCAGTATACCCAACTACTTCACAGATTCTTCGCATATAAGGGGATTTATTGGATTTATTAATCAGTTCCATAGGGAATGGAATAAACTAGAAAACAAATGTACATTTTTAGCATTTGCAAATGGAAAAATGTTTCTTAATGCACTACTTTAGGCTATGGTGTCTGCTGTGTAGTTCTGACTTCCTACAAGAGACTGAGGTTTCATTGAGCTTCTACCAACCTATTTCACTGCTAAGAAAAGGACATGTTGATCCTCCGTCCACTCGAATCCATGGCTAAAAGCTAACCTAACGATGTGTCTTCTATCATTAAGCTTCCTTCCTCCAGATAGGAAACCTAGCAAACCAGAGCAGAGCAGTGAGTGATCCTTTATCTCAAAAGAATAGCAAGAATATTCAGGAATCGTGATATACAATGAATCCGATGAGGCTCCTCTGCATAAATATGCTTCCATTAGGTAATAATTCATCTTTTCCTGTGAATATACCAGCTACACTGATTTTTAAACATTATTATTTGTCTGTGTTACTTTCTTCATGCTTTTCGCCTTTTGCATACTTATTTCTATCTAGTTATTTTCCAACACAAGAGTCTCATAAAATTTTCCCATTCAACACGATTAGAAATTATTGTTCTTTCTTCTGAGCTATTTGTTTATTTTTGCACAGCAATTGTTGAGCATAATTTATTTTGTCCTAATTGCTTTTTGTCTATTCTTTTAGAAAACGATATGTTCCTTGGAAACAGGAACTACATGTTATTTATTTTTATATCTCAAAGGACTAGCAAAGTTCCTAGTATACAATAGATGGTTTAAAAATGATTGCTGAATCAATATAACTGCTAACTCAAGTAAATACATGAGAACCGGATGAGCATATTACTCATTTTTGGAACTGATCTGAATGATTTCTATCATTCAAAAAAGAAAACCACAGCAAAAAAAAAAAAAAAAAAAAAAAAGAAGAAGAAGAAGAAAACTAAAATGGATTAAGGTGGGGCTAAGATTTCAAAAGGAAACTTTATACATTGCTGTGTGAAACACAAATGGTAAAACTACATGGAGAAACAGTCTAGGTTCTTACAAAGTTAAACAACACTATTTATACAACCCAAATATCTAACTCAGGTATTTATATAGGAGAAACGAAAACAAATACCCACACAACAACCTTTATATGAATGTTCATGGAATATTTTAATAAGAGCTGTATTGAGATGGAAATATATATATATATAAAACAGCACAACTCACGTATTTGAAGTGCACAATTCAATGCTATTTTATTCACAGAATTATGCAAACACCATCACGATAAATTTTAGATCATTTTTGCTACCCCAAAAAGGAGCTCTGTACACCTTAGAAGTCACTCTCTACCTCTCAATACCTCCCTCCCTACCAACCAAGCTCTGGATAACAATTAGTACATTTTCTGTGTCAATAGATGCGGCTACATTGGACATTTCATGTGAATGGAACAATATCATATATGGTCCTTTATGATGGTTATCTTGAACATAGCATATTTTCAAGTTTCACGCATACTGTCACATGTATCAGTATCTTATTCCTTGTATTTCAGAATAATATTTCACTTTGATGATATACGACACTTCACTTCTATTGTTCAGCTGATGAATATTTGGGTGGTTTCACTTTTTTTTTGTGAGATAGGATCTTGCTTTGTCACCCAGGCTGGAATGCAGTGGCTGGATCACAGCTCACTGCAGCTTCCACCTCCTGGTGCAAGTGACCCTCCTGCCTCGGCGCCCACCAAATAGCTGGGACCACAGGCAGGAGCCACCATGACCTGCTAATTTTTCTGTCTTTAGTAGAGATGGGGTTTTGCCGTGTTGCCCAGGTTGGTTTTGAAATTCTGAGCTCAAGCGATCTGCTCCTCTGCCACCGTAACTGCTGGGATTACAGGCGTGAGCCACCATGTTTGGCTCTGTTTCAAATGTTTTAATGTGATAAATAATGTCATTCTGAACATTCATGTACAAGTGTTTGTGTGTGCAAATGTTTTATCTTGAATATAAATTTAGGAGTGGAATTGCTGGATCATATGCTAACTATTTGCTTAAACTTTTGAGGAATTTTCAGACATTTTCTCAATGTAGCTGCACAATTTTACATTTACACCAGCAGTGTATGAGAGTTCTAATTTCTCTGAAATTCATGTTATTGTCTATCACTTTTATCATAACCATCCTACAGGTATAAAGTAGAATCTCAGTGTGGTTTTGACTTACATTCCCCAACAGATAATGATTATCTTTTCATTTGCTTATTGGTCATTTGCATATTTTGTTAGGAGAAATGCCTATTCAGATCTTTTGCCCAATTTTTAATTGTGTTATCTGACTTCTATTATGGAGTCATAAGAGATATTTTAATATCCTGGACAAGTCTTTTATGAAACATAGGATTTGATAACAATTTCTTCCTTTCAGTGACTTCCTTTTTCACTGTCTTCATTGTGTTCTTTGAGGCAGAAAAGCTTTTAATGTTGATGAAGTCCAATTAATCTTTTTCATATATATGTGTGATATGACCAAAAATATAAAGATTAATTGGACTTATATAAGCCATATATATGACTTGTTTTTATACATAAACCATATATAAATATATATAGTATACAGATATATATAGTATATATAGTATGCAGTATAAAAAGTATAGTAATAAATATGTATTTATACATATACCAGCCTATTCAAGGTCATAAATATTTATTACTAAGAATTGTATAGTATTAGTTCTAATGAGCTATTCAATCCATTTGACTAATTTTTGTGCATGGTGTAAAATAGGCATTCCACTTCACTCTTTTGCATGTAGATATCAAGCTGCCACAGAACAATTTTTTGAGAAAGGTTTTGTTTCCCGATTGAATTTTCTTGGCATGTTTGTTGAGTTAAGTTGGCCACCAGTGTATGGGACTATTTCTATACTATCAACTCTATCCCATTGATCTATATTATTATAATTATGTAATTACCACGTTGTCTTTATTATTGTATATTTGTAGCAAGCTTTTACAGTGGGGCAAAATGAGTCCTCCAACTGTTCTCTTTAAAGATAGTTTTGTCTACTCTGAGTCCCTGAGTTTCCATATGAATTTTAAGATCAGTGTGTTAATTTCTGCAGGACTTGATTTAGGATTTTGATAGAGATTGCATTAAACTGATAGATCTATTTTAGGAGTATTATCATCTTAATAAATTAAGTCCTCTATTGATGATCATGGATGTCTTTCAACTTATTTATGTTTTTTTAAATTGTTTTTGAGATTTTAGCATATGTGTTATACAATTTTTTTATTACAGTTTTATTTCTAAGTATTTTATTCTTACTATTAAAATGCAAATATTTTCTTCATTTTATTTTGAATTGTTTATTGCAATTGTATGAAAATGCACTTGATTTTTGTGTATTGATCCTGTATCCTACAACTTCACTCATGTTTATTAGTACTAATAGTTTTTTTGTGGAATCCTAATGATTTTATGTGTATAATATCATGCCTTCTGCAAATAGTGGTGTTTCTTACTTCTTTTTTCCTAGGTTGAGTTTTTTATTTCCCCCGGCTTACTTTTCTTTGCTAAAATGTTTAAAACAACTATAGATAAAATATTATTGTCTTGGGCCAGGCGTTGGTGGTTCATGCCTATAATCCCAGCACCTTGGGAGGCCAAGGCAGGAGGATCACGAGGTCAGGGGATCGGGACCATCCTGGCTACGGTGAAACCCTGTCTCTACTAAAAATACAAAAAATTAGCCGGGCATGTTGGCAGGCACCTGTAGTCCACCTACTTGGAAGGCTGAGGCAGGAGAATGGCATGAACCTGGGAGGCGGATCTTGCAGTGAGCCGAGATCACGCCACTGCACTCCAGCCTAGGCAGTAAAGCGAGACGCCATTTCAGAAAAAAAAAGAAGGAAAACTGTGATGTTCTAAAAAAAAGTTCCAGGCTTTCAAAATTAACTACAATTTTAGCTCTGAGTCTTTCAAAGATGGTTTTATTAGGTAGAAAAACTTCCTTTTCATACCTACATTGTTTAATATTTCTTTTATCGTGAGGCAATGTTGGATTTTGTCAAATGCCTTTTATGAACGTATTGAGATAATCGTTTTTATTTACTATATTGATAATATGTATTATAAATTTAATTTTTCATTATTTTTAATCTCCATGGGTACATAGTAGGTCTATATATTTATGAGATACATGAGATGTTTTGATACAGGCATGCAATGTGAAAGAAGCACATCATGGAGAATGAGCTGTACATTCCCTAGGCATTATTCTTTGATTTAAAAACAATCTAATTATACTCTTTAAATTATTTTAAATGTACATTCATGTTATTATTAACGATAGTCACACTGTTGTGCCATCAAATTGTAGGTCTTATTCATTCTTTCTATTTTTGTCTTATATTTATTCATTTTCAGATGTTTAATGAGCTTTGAATTCTAGAGATTAATATCATTTGGTCATGTTGTACAATACTTTTTATATGTTGCTATATTCAATTTGCAAATATTACCTGTGGATTTTTGTGCCTAAAATATCTTCATAAGACAAATTGGTCTGTAGTTTTCTTTTGATATTGTTGTCTGGTTCTGTTATCAGAGTAACACTGGCTTTGTAGGGATTCTTTGTTGCTTCTCCTCTATTTCTATCAATACTTTGTGAAAGATTAGTGTTATTTCTTCCTTAAATATTTGATAGAACTCACAAATGAAGCCAGGTAGTCCTGAGCTTTGCTTTGCTGGAAGTTTTAAAATTACAAATTCAATTGTTTTGCTTGTTTTAAATGTGTTGATTCTTTTTGTTTGTATGTGAGTTAGTCTCAGTAGTTTGTGTATTACCAGGAACTTATTTCATTTAAGATAACCAATTTATTTACTTATGATTTTTCATATTATAGTATTTTCAAAGAATTTTAGTTTCTTCTATCAATATGAATGTTCCTTCTTTAATTTTGATTTTATTCATTTGAAGTTTCTTTGTTTTTTTCCCTCCATCATCTGAGCTAAAACTTTGTCAATTTTATTGATCTTTTCAAAGAATCTTTCTTTGGCTTCTTGGATATTCTCAATTTTTTCTATTCCCTATTTTATTAATATCCAACTTAGATGTTATCATTTATTTGTTCTATTTTCTTAGTTTTAGTTTCCTTTTTTTTATTCAGTCACATAAGATGGAAGGATACCCTAGTTATTTGAGATTTATTATCCTTTTAAATATAGGCATTTACAGCTATAAATTTCCCTCTAAGTTCTGCTTCGTTCAATGACTTTTAGTATATTGTGTTTTTCTTTTCATTCATGTCAAACATCTTCAAATTTATCTCATGATTTCTCCTTTTACTCATTATTTAAGCGTGTGTTGAGACCATCCCAAATTTCTACTGGTTATTAATTTGGAATTGTATTCTACTGTGGTCCAGTAACTTTCTTTATATAATTTCAATCATTTTAAAGATTTTAAGGGTTGTTTGTTGCCCTAAGATATTATCTATCTTGTTGGATGTTTATTCCACATGTTCTTGTAAAGAATATTTATTCTGCTGTTTTATGGTACAGTGATCTATACATGTTTATTAAGGTTAGTCTATAGTGTTCATATCTATTATTTTTCACATCTTTATTTTGTGATCATTTGCATAATTGTTTCATGCATTTTGAAAGTGGAGTGTTTATGTTCCAATTATTGTTCCATTGCTTATTTCTGCCTTCAATTTTGTCATTTTATGCTTTATGTATTTTGGGGCTTTTTTGTTAGATGCATACATGTTTATAGTTATGTTTGCTGAAGAACTGATATTTTATCATGACAAAATTTCTCTCTTTAACTCTAGTAACTTTTTATTTTCTTCTCTATTTGTCCTTATGTTAGTAGAGTCACTTCAGTGCTTTGCATTTTATATATATATATAAAAATATATATTTTTTACCTTTTTGCTATCAATCTATTTGTACCTTTAAATTTATGGTTTTTCTACTGTGAACTGCATGTAGTTGGCTTTTGTTTATTACTTCAGTGTGAGAACCTCTGGTTTTGATTGTTAAATCAAGTCGCATTTTATGCTATTTTCCATATTGTTGGGTGTGTGTGTGTGTATATATACATATTTTTTCTATATGTCTCATGTCCTTTTCTCCTCTATGCCTCCTTCCCTGATTTCTTCCACAATAAGTAAATATTTTCTAGTGTAACATATATATTTTTTTTAATTTTTCACACAATTGCTGGGTTTTTTTTTTTTTTACAGTTGTTTTAGGGCTTACCATATACATATTAACTTATACAGAATGTGCTTTAAATATACAGATTTATTTCCTGTGAAATGTAAACACCTATTTCTATATAGTTATGGTTCCTTCCTCCCTATTTTTTTGCTCTAATTTAAAAAAAATTAAAAAAAAAATATCGTGTGATATCATACTTTATACATATTATATACTTTATATAATTTTCTTTATCCAGTCTATCATTGATGGGCATTTGGGTTGATTCCATGCCTTTGCTATTGTGAATAGTGCTGCAATGAACATATGCATGCATTTGTCTTTATAATAGAATGATTTATATTCCTTTGGGTATATACCCAGTAATGGGATTACTGGGTCAAATGGTATTTCCAGCTCTAAATCTTTGAGGAATGACCGTGCCATCTTCCACAATGGTTGAACTAATCTGCGTTCCCACCAACAGTGAAAAAATATTTCTGTTTCTCCACAACTTCTCATTTCTCTAACAACAAGTGATGTTGAGGGTTTTTTTTTTTTCCATATGTTTGTTGGTTGTCTTCTTTTGAGAAGTGTCTGTTCATGTCCTTTACTCCCTTTTTAATTGGGTTGTTCGTTTTATTTTCTTGTAAATTTGCTTGTTTCTTATAGATTCTGGATATTAGACCTTTGTCAGATAGATAGACTGCAAAAAATATCTCCCATTCTGAAGGTTGTCTGTTTGCTCTGATGATAGTTTCTTTTGATGTGCAGAAGCTCTTTAACTTAATTAGATCCCATTTGTCAGTATTTGTTTTTGTTGCATTTGCTTTCAGAGATTTCATCATAGTATCTTTGACCATACCTATGTCCTGGATGGTATTGCCTAGATTTTCTTCTAGGGTTTTTAGAGTTTTGGGTTTTAAATTTAAGTCTGTAATCCATCTTGAGTTAATTTCTGTATAAGGTGTAAGGAAGGGTTCTTGCTTCAGTTTTCTGCATATTGCTGGCCAGTTCTCTCAGCACAATTTGTTAAATAGGGAATCCTTTCCCCATTGCTTGTTTTTGTCAGGTTTGTCAAAGATCAGATGGTTGTACATGTGCAGTTTTATTTCTGAGTTCTCTACTTTGTTCCATTGGTCTATGTGCCTGTTTTTGTACCAGTACCATGCTGTTTTGGTTACTGTAGCCTTGTAGTATGATTTGAAGTATGATTGTGTGATATCTCCAGCTTTGTTCTTTTTGCTTAGGATTGTCCTGTCTATATGAGCTCTTTTTTGGTTCAATATGAATTTTAAAATAGTTTTCTTCCTAATTCTGTGAAGAATGCCAATGGTAGTTTAATGGGAATAGCATTGAATCTATACATTGCTTTGCAAAGTATGTCTGGCCTGCATTTTTTTCTTATGAGAAGTCAGCATTTAATCTGGTTGAGATTCCCTTATACGTGACAGTTCATCTATTTCTCTTATTTCAAGATTTTCCCTGTATTTTTGGCTTTCAGCATTTTTACTATGATGCATCTGCTTAAAGATCTCTTTTTCTTTATCCTCTTTGGATTTTGCTGAGCTTCTTAGATATATAGGTTAATTTTTTAAGTTAAATTTGAGAAATATTTAGACACTCTATATATGTATATATACATACATATGTAGTGTGTGTAAATAATCTCCATATATAATATATATACATATATTTTATATATATCTTCGTGTCTCTCTGTGTGTGTATATGTGTGTATATATACTCTCTTGCCTTCTATTTTTGTACTCCCATTATACTTATGTTAGTGAAGTGGTAAGGTTAATGGTGTTTCACCTTTCTCTGATGATACATTCATTTTCCTTCATTCTTTTTCTTTTCTGCTCTTTGGGTAGCATGATCTTTTCTATCTGTCTTCAAGTTCACTAATTCTTTTTTCCACCAATTCAATCTGTTGTCGAATCCCCCTAGTGAATTTTTCATTTTAGGTATTGTATTTTTAAATTCCACAATTTCCACTTTATTCTTGTTTAAAATAATTTGTCTTTTTATTTATGATTCCTGTTTGGTTTGACATTGTTGTTAAACCTTCCTTTACTTGTTTTATAGATAGATAGATAGATAGATAGATAGATAGATAGATAGATAGATAGATTTCTTGAACAGATTTGTAATAGTGACATTGAAAAAATTTTTACATCTGAAATCTAGGACCTGTCACAGGCAGTTTGGGTTGTCTGTTTTATTTTGTTTTTCTCTGTGTATTAGTGAGAATTTTCTGCTTCTTTTTAGATCTTGCATACTTTATTGAAATCTGGACATTATAAAAAATGTCTGGATGCTGTTTTTCTCTTCGATCTACCACTGTTATTTACTTGCGCATTTATTTAGTGCCCTGGTTGTCCTATTTTGGTAAAGTCTATTTCTCTTACAGCGTGAAGGCTTCGGTGTCACTGCTCAAGTCGGCAGAGCTCTGGGTATGTGCATAGTCACCCTGGGTCAACAGTGGTTTTGCAGAGCTTTTTCTCTTTCATTTTTGCTCTCTATGTTAACCATTTGTCTCAGTTGCTGCTTTTTTCTGTCTTGTTTTGCCCTGGTAAAGCTATTATTTCCACAGAGCTGGAAAGGGGATGGAGGATTTATTTGACCAGATTTCAATGAAAACACCTTAGACTCCCACTGTTCTTATCCAAGTTTTAATAGTTTTGCTTGCATAAGTGCTTCTCAATTTGTCTACGCTTTTGTTCAATTATCGATTTCAGACATGGTTGTTTTAAATAATTGTGTGCAGTTTTAATATTGTTACATAGGAAATTTGCTGTGCTCCTTATCACACCATTCCAGAAACTCCAGCCCCCAAAGTGACAATTTTTTAGAACATATTCTTTAATCATAATCCAGTATATAGTACTTACATATCTTGTTTCCTTTGATCAACATTATGTTTAAATACTTCATGCGTATTTTTAGTATGTGACTGTAGTTTTGCTCTACATAAGATTTATGAAAATTTTACATAATCTAATATTATTTCAATATTGGTTTTTGATAACTACCTTATATGATATCATGTAAAATAGGCATAGGCTTTGGAGTTACCATGTATATAATAGCAGTTAATCTTGGTAACTTAAGGAGAAAATGTAGAGTGTTATTTCACCTTTATCTGCAACCATTTAGTTAAAAATAATATTAGGCAAGTAGGCAAAATGTTAATAGTTGTTAATATTTGGTGGTAGTACATGGTATTTGCGTTATTAGTTTTTAACCATATTTTAAATTTAAATCTGTTGCAATTATTTATATAATTAAAACGATCATAGAAAAAATATACTAAATATAAATAGCATGCTGTTATTTAAAGATATAAACACTTAATTTCCTAGGACTCATGAACTATAACCTCCTCAACTTCCTATTTTTCTAAGGACTCAAAAGTTTATAGCTTGTTTCCATGTTTTTTCAGTTTCCCACACAAGGTGCACAAGTGAGTATGAATACGGACATACACATACACCTACACATGTGCACGTAGTCCTTTGAAAACATGATGAAATCACTAATACTCCTATTACATTTTAATGAGACTGCTAGACACTTCTGACACAAATGAAATATGAAGTAGGTCTGACATTTTAGAATATGTATTAAATAACAACTTCGTAGGATAGAAAAATGGATTTTATTTGCCTTGTCTCTAGGAAATTTATCACAAATAATTACTGGGGGTTTTTGCAAAAATACAGTGATTACCTCTTTTTGTTTCTTACATATACTAGTTGAATACAAAAATATGCAATTTTTCAGATACATAATTTCAGTATGATTTATAAATCTCTTTTTCTCAACTTTCTTTTTTCTGGGCTCTAATATTTTCTGCATTTTTAGTGAGCAAAATTCTGATCACTCAACCCAAGTTAGGTGACAGTAGCCATAAGCTAGGTTTTCTGTCAGGGTATTTTTCCAAAGTAGCTAGAAATGAAATCTAAAGTTGAGGATAAAACTATGTCAGGCTAGACCATACTGAAGACAATAAACTCAGTTTGATACAGAGCTGTGGAATTCAAGCAGATTATAACATGTAGATTAGAGTCACACATTCAGTCAACGTGAACAAGCATGCAATATAATGCTTATTTTACTCAGCATTTTAGTTTGTGCTTTGTTATCAACTCCTCTGAGAAATCTTACCGAACACTTCCTAGACTAGCTTGATTTATACTCTTACTTTCTGTTATATGTGCTGTGGTTTGGTTGTTTGTCCTCTCCAAACCTTATGTTGAAATTCAGTCTCTAGTGTAGCAGCGGAAAGTGGAACCTGGTGGGAGGTGTTTGGGTCCTTGTGGTGGATCCCTCATAAATAGGTGAATGCCGTTCTTCAGCCGGGAGTTTTCACTCTATTAGTTTGACACCCCACCCCCTCAAGTGCAATCTTTGCATGCAGTGCTGTCTCTTTTTCCACTTTCCACCATCAATTGTAGCAGCCCCGAGGTCCTCAACAGATGGAGATGCACAATTTATAACTTTACAGCACCAGAATTGTGAACCTTATAAACCTGTTTTCTTTGTAAACTACCCAATCTCAGGTATTCTGTTACAGCAACACTAAATGGAGTAAGACACAGTGCTGGCTTCCTACATCTCTTCTATCACAACCTTTATCATATCATATCATATATATAGATATATATATATATTTTTTCTTTTAAATATTATCTCTGTGAGGTGTGGCCAATGCATTTTCCAAGGATAGATTAGTGTTTGCCACCTAGTCACTTTCTTAGGCACTGTGGAAACAAAATCCAGTAAAACTTTCTCTTAAGGATGTGACAGAAAGGTGTGTGTGAGAGTATTTGTGTGTTTTTAAAAACAGACTTTTGAGTGTATTATCATAATAACTCTTGGAAAATTTAGTTCAATTGAGTACAGTTGTGAAGTGAACTATGGTTGATTGTCTGCAAAGATGGATGCCAACAATTCCCCTCATCCCTTTAACTCTTCTCCTAAAAAGTGGAATCTATTCCTCCACCACTTTGATCTGATCTTATAATGTGTGACCAACAGAATGAGGCAGACTTGATTTAGTGCAAGTTCTAGGCGTAGCCTGGAAGAATCCTGGAGGCTTCCACTTTTTTTCCTTACCTGAATCACCAAAGAATCTCTGACTGCATGGAGAGATAAGTCTGGCCACTCTGAGGCATTTCCCTCACCCCAGCCAAGGTGCCAATGAAGGGAGTAAAGACATGTTGGATCCTTTAGCTGTAGTCAGACTTCCCCAAGCAACTTTGGGGAACTGACCAGAGACAATTTTTCCTCTTTGAGGCTGGCTCAATATGCTGTCATAAGTAAGTAAGTAGTTATTTTTATCTCTAAGCTCTGTAGCGGTTTCTTACACAGCAATAGATTTCTGAACCAGAAACTTACAGAAAGGAGGGATTAGTTCCATGGGGAGGTGTAAATGTAGAGAAAAGAAGGCAGGATTAAGAGAAGTGTAGAAGATAAAATCAACAATGAGGACAAAAATGACAAAAATGGGAAAATCCAATAACTTACTGATTTCACATGATTAAACAAATGGTAATTGCATTAGCTGAGATGTAAAAGAATTGTTTAAAAGCATTTAATTATCAACAATATACTTTCCAAACAGGTTTGTTATAACATACTTCATTTAAAATGAATTTCATTCATTTAAATTATACAATATAGTTTTTCTACTACATTCACAGAGTTGTGCAACTATCTCCATAATCAAAGTTGATAACATTTTCATCACCCCCAGAAGAAACCCTATACCATGTGTAATCACCTTCTAATCTCATACATCAAATCTTATGCAGTCAATAATCTGTTTCTATCAATTTTCCCCTTCTGAGCATTTCATACAAATGAATTTATGCAACATGTGCTTTTCTGCAAGTGGTTCATTTCATTAGTCTAGTGTTTATGAGGCTGATCTATGTTGTAGCATGAATTAGTACTACATTCATTTTCATTGCTGAGTAATGTATGATTGTTTGGATGTGCTATATTTTATTTGTCCATCTATCAGGTGATAGATCATTTGGTTGAGTTTTTTAGCTGTTATGAGTAATGCTGCTGGGAACACTAGTGTGTATGTCTTCGTGGGTATATACGTTTCTCTTGGGTATATACCTAAGAGTGGAATTGCTGAGTTATATGTTAACTCTATGTGTAAACCTTTGAAGAACTGATATGCCATTTTGCATTGCAACCAAAAATATATATAAGTGAAAGTTCCAGTTTGTTCACAGTATCAACAACACTTACTTTTTATTGTCTCTCTTTTGATTACAGTTGTGCTAGTGATATGAAAAGTTATCTGACTGTGGTTTTATTTGCAAACCCCTAATAACTTATGATGCTGAGCATCCTACCATGTGTCTATTGGACATTTGTTTATTTCTTTGGAAAATGTCAATACACATTCTTTACCCATTTTGAAATTGGGCATCTGTCTTCCTGTTGTTAGTATGTGCATGTGGATACTTTCGTGAAAGGGCATAACTCTAAATAATTAATACGTGGATTATCAATGCATAATTGTCCAGTTAAAATTCTTTTACTTTTGGATTAATTTCATCTTGTAATAGATACCCATTTTTTCTTCTATCTTAGAAACTTCATAAAGTTTTACTATTGTCACTATTTAATTAGAACATTTGAATGGAATAACATTCACCAATCTTGAAATGCCACAAACAAATTCAGAAAAAGTCAATTAGACATTTACGTGCTAGATATGTAAACACCGGATTCAGACTTGATGCAACTCTTGTATACAAAAGAAAAAGGAACAACATCAAATTTTTCATGAAAATTTTACATCATTTTATCAGCTATATTGTAATCTATTTCTGCAAAGTAATTATAATATTAGTATCCAATTATAAGTGAGATATTGAAAACACATCTTGTAGTATTTCTATTTAAACAAAAATACATCTCAATTAAGACATATTATATTCAATACATAGATGACAGATATCATGGTGCAGAGGGATTGACTCATATGGTAAATAATGCATTTTTAATATAAAAAGGTGCTCTGGATCACCAAAATTATGGACTCTATTGGTAACAAATAATACAATGGCACCTTTTCAACAAAAAGAAAAAAAATGTTAATATTGCTGTCTGCATTTCACACATGGCTGATGTGTTTTGAACGTTCTTGTTTACCAAGTCATTTCAATACCTATCGTACAGCAACAATATGATATACGTGCTATTTCTACTACAACAATTTTACAGATTAAAAACATAAAAACATGAGATTAAGTAATTTGTTCAACATACTGTTATTAACTACTAGAAACTAAATTCAAACCCAGGACACAGAGCTTCAAAGCCTTCACTATTTATCCCTGTGCGATACTGCATATTTCTCACAGAATCAGGTCAGAGCTATCTGTTAATTTCTTTCTTTGTACTGCCTTTCTTGGGGCATTGTCCAGATACAAGCTTTTTACATTCTGTTAAGAATGATTGGAAACTGCCGCCTACTGTCATGTCACCATTATTGATATATATGTTTTTATTTCTATATTTTTCCTGACTCATTTCAATACACCAGATGCTTTTGCATGTATTGAATGGAGGTACTAAAAGATTGGTGTAAACTGGAGAACTTGTTGCCTCTCCAGGTGACTCCACTACACAGCCGCAGTTGAGACAGAATGGTCTAGAAGAGAGGATAATATTGCTATGCAAAATGATGTAAAACACGAATCTCTGAAACTGTAATAACTTTGAAATTTACAATCTGAAAAGTGCTATTGTTTCGTAAACAACTGAAATATACCATAAATAAACGTAAGTACTAGACTGTTATCACCAGATATTAACTCACCTGAATTGCATGAAACAGTAAAATTTCATGTGAAAAATTCTAAGATACATGATATTTTCTATTTATTATTTAATTATTATTTATTTATTTATTTATTTTGAGACAGTCTCGCTCTGTCACCCAGGATGGAGTGCAGTGGTGTAATTTTGACTGATTGCAACCTCCGCCTCCCAGGTTCAAGCGTTTCTACTGCCTCAGCCTCCCAAGTTTCTGGGATTACGTGCGTGCAACATGACACCTGGCTAATTTTTGTGTTTTTAGTAGGACAGGGTTTCACCATGTTGGCCAGGCTGATCTCAAACTCCTTACCTCTAGTGATCCACCTGCCTCAGCCTCCCAATGTGCTGTGATTACAGGTGTGAGCCACCGCACCCGGCATTTTTCTTTTTATTGTTTCAGACCTCTCTCTGATGATTGATCCCTTTGATGTCTGGACTTCTGCCCCACTTATGGAGAGAGGGTCTTTTTTATTAATGCCAGCACCCAAATCAGTAGTCTGAAGATGTGTCAGATGTAATAGATCAAAGCAAAGAGAAGATCATCAGGCTTCATCACTAATGAAACACTGAGTATTAGAATGAGTACTGAGGGTTAAATATTAAACCAATGTTTTTAAACTTTCAGGTGTTAAGACTCTGCTCATTCCTTTTTAAAAATTTATTCTTTGGAAGTATATCCTTACTAATAATGGCCAGGGTTGAGACATTTCCCAGGTTAATAGTCTCTTCCTGGGCTCAAAGGATTAAGTGACCTTAAAAAGTGTAATTTAATGGATTGACTAGTAGGTGAGAGTGTTCTGTCAGGTAAGGGAAACCATTCATCTCTTCTAAACTATAAGCAGGTATGCAGTATTCTACTGTATCTGTGTATGAGGCAATCCTTGAAAACAATCTCAATTCGTGTAATAACCTGTTTTTCCACCATGTACTCACCCTTTTCCCTAAAGCAGAGTTCTATTTGGATAAACATATTTTAAAAACAACTGTTTGAAAAAGTCAGGCGATACTGTATTATTTCAGTCCAAATATTTTATCATAAAACTTTGTTGACATTGCAAAGTAGGTATACTTGTGCTGAAGACAACAAGGATGTTATTAGATTTGTGGACAACTCATGGCTCAGTCCTCTAGATTCTACTTACAGTGACAGCCTTGGGGAAAGAAGATCAGGGAACTACTTGGCTTGCTAGAGAGAGAGAGTGATCCCCTTCTCTGTCCAACACTGTAGATGGACAGAGAAAAAATAGATATCAAAAATTCATAATGCCAATTTTCCATATGATTATATATTATTTTTTCTTTTTAAAATTAATATTTTAATTAAATCATAATTATATACATTTATGGCATATAATGTGATATTTTGATATATGTATACAATGTGAAATGATTTTAATCTAACATATCCATAATTTCATCTAGTTATCATTTTTTTCTGGTAAGACATTAAGGAATCTAAAAATGTAGAACTCATGTAAGTAGAGAGTAGAATGATGACTATCAGGGGTTGGGTGTGGGAGAAGAGGGAATGGGGGGGTGTGGTCAAAGGGTGTAAGTATCAGTTAGACAGGAAGAATACATTTTTGAGATCTATTCTACAACATGGAGAATATTGCTTATAAAAATATACCATATATTATTCTTTGTATGTCTATAGATTATGTAGTTGTGTGATACTGTATGAAGGGACTTCAAAAACTTCATAGAATTGAATTTGAAAATACAAACTTTATTTCTCAATATAAGCTCCATCAAGTTCAAGACACTTGTAAATGATGATACCAGGCATTTAGTCCATTGCTAAAGAACTTAGGGTTCTGGGAATTAAACCAAGTCAATGCAATCTTTTTTACATTGTTAATTAAAGAAAAATGGGTTCCCTTTAACAACTGTTTTAAGATTAGGAAACAAAAATAAGTCACAAGGAGCCAATTCGACTATAAGCTGGATGTCTAATGATTTCTTATCAAAACTCTCACAAAACTGCCTTTGTTTGATGACAGGAATGAGCCAAAGCACTGTAGTGGTGGAGAAAGACTCAATGGTGAAGCATTCCTGGGTGTTTTTCTGCCAAAGCTTGGGCTAACTTTCTCAGCACACTCTCATAATAATCAGATGGTAACATTATTTGTCCCACCAGCTATTCAAACACCAAAATGCCTGGAGCATCCCAAAAAACGGTTGCCATGCCCTGTGCTCTTGGCCGGTCTGCTTTTGCTTTGATTGGACCACTTTCGCCACTGGGTAGCCATTGCTTCCCCTGTGCATTGCTTTCAGGGTCCTGCTGATAGAACCACATTTCACTGCCTGTTATAATTCTTTGAAGACATGTGTTAGGACATAAGGAAGAGAGCAATAGACACAGGGTCCTTGAGGGCAGAGGGTGGTAAGAGGGTGAAGACAAAAAACCACCTACCTGGTACCATGCTTATTACCTTGGTGACAAAATAATCTGTTCACCAAACCCCCGCAACACGAAATTTACCCATGTAATAAACCTGCACATGTACCCCTCAAACCTAAAATTAAGTTGGAAATTTGAAAAAAAAAAAAAAATGCTTCAGGATCTTGATTTCACTTATGTAAAATTTTCACTAAAACCTCTGCTCTCATCTGAAGCTAATCTGGACGTAATAGTTTTGGAACCCATTGAGTAGGAAGTGTGCTCCACTTTAATTTTTTTAGTCAGAATTGTGTAAGCTGAACCAATTCAGATGTCTACAGTGTTGGCCATTGTTTCTGCTGTTAATTGTCAATCCTTTTCAATTGGGGCACAAAGAAGATTAACTTTTTCTTTGCAAATTAATGTCAATGGTCTGTCATTTCAGGCTTTATCTTTAAAATTGTCTTGTTCCTTATTAGAACAAGTTATCCATGTAACAAAACTGCTGATTTATTTGCTACATCAGCCTCATAAACTTTTCATAGAGCATCAATAATTTTAACACTCTTTCACCCATGCCTGCCCATGAATTTGATATTTGTTCTTGTGTCAACGTTAGCAGAATTCATGTTGGTTTTATAGGGGCTCTTTCCAAACTTATATCTTATCTTTCTTAATGCCTCAAACTAGATCCTTCAGACATGTTTTAACAAGTCAGTATGAGTTTATAATGGTGCAAAAATATTAAAATCCACCTATAGTTTTTATGATAATATGTATTTCCCATGAACTTTTTGAAGATTCTTCCTTTGTGTTTACATATATATGTACAAATGTGAGAAGAAACTTTCTAGGGCTAGAAGATAAACCACAGCAGAGAAATAGGTCAAAAAATTTAAAATTCCTGGAACTTAAGCAAGGCTGGAATATTTTACCGAGGGAAGAAAATGCTCTCAATCAGTCAGGGTAGAAAGATCTAGAAATCATCAAAACATAGAGTGGAATCCTCAGAGATCACCCGAGTTAGTAGGTCAGCACTAAAGGTCACTCTGGACCAGCCAAGAGAAAGCCTAAAAGCAGATTTCAAAAGGGGCCAATTGGTTAAAAGGAATTTATTTGTGCATCCAAACACAATATAAATTTATTTCTTTAAAAATGCAACAATACTTAACATCCATCAATGAATACAATACATACAATTAAAAGAGATGGCATCCATTAAATGATCAGATATGCAAAGTAGCAGGAGAATGTGCCCCATATCCAGAACAAAATAACAATGAACAGAAAAGACACTGGAATAACAGAGATGATAGAACTAGTAGAAAGGAACTTTAAAAACAGTCATTATGAAGATACTTCATATGTTTAAGACTATAGGAAAAAATTAAGCACACTGAAGAAAAAAAGTAAAGACATTAAACAATAAAACAGAACTTTAAGATATAAAAATACAGTATCTAAAATGGAAAATATGCTGGATGAGATTAGTAGCAAGTTGCACATTGCAGAAGAAAATATGAAGCACACTTGAAGACAGAAATAGTAACTATTAGAAATGAATCATAGACAAATGACCTAAAGTAAATGAATATAACATCAGTGAGTTTTGGGACAGTACCTAACAATCTAAGCTGTGAAATCGTAGTCTGAGAATGAATGAGGAGGTGAACATAAGGTAAGACAATAAAAACAGTTAAAGAAATAATAGTGGAGACTTTTCAAAATTTGATAGCAAACGTAAACTGACACATCCAAGAAACTGCATAAAACATGAGTACAATTAAATTAAAGAAAACCATGCTAAGGCACATTAAAATCAAATTGCTAAAATCAGTGATTTTTTTTTTTAAAGGGAGTAAAAGCAGCCAGCAATGGAAAGAATAATTAAATAGAAAGGAACAAGATTCAAGTTAGAACAGTATTTAAGTCGGAAATGATGAAAGCCAGAAGAAAATAGAGTACTAAAAGGCACTGGAGTGGGGAGTGGGGGTGGAAATTATCAACCTAAAGACAAATAGGTTAAAAGTAAAGATGGATGAAAAAAGCTATAGTATGCAAATGCTACTGAAATGAACAGTAGACTGGCTATGTTGATATCAGAGAAAGTGCATTTTAGAACTAGAGATAAATTTTCATAATAAAAAGGCATGAGTTCATTGAGAGGACATATAACAACATTAAATGTGAAGATTAAATGTTTTTTCTAAGATTGAAAACAGGACAAATATGTTAATGCTCACTAGTTTTGTGCAATATTTTTCTGGAGATTCAACTCAGCACAATAAGGTAATTAAAAAAGTATACATTAAGGAAAATGTGGCATAAGAGTGAATTTATTTGCAGATGACATGGCTATGTTTCCAGAAAATCTGAAGGTATCACCTAATGAGTTTAGTAATGTTGCAGAATATAAGGTCAATATACAAAAATCTGTTATGCTGCTACATGTAACAACAAACAAACAGTTGGAAATTGAAATTAAAATGAAGACAATGCCTTTTTCAGTAGTATAAAGATATTTTTGAGTAAAACTTATGGCATGATAACTAAACAGTAATTCCCAAATAGATATCAATCCTATAAAATTCAAACATTAAACTAAAGGTAACTACTTGAAGTCACTTGGAGAAAACAAAAGGTGTCAGATTCCAGTTGGATGAGGGATGTGGGAGTAAAGTAGTTCCCCAGCTGCACAGATTTAGGCCTGAGGATAAGTCCCAGCCACATGCCCTGCCCAGAAATGTAGGAGGCATCAGTGTAAAAAGGCACAATCTTTTGGATGAGAAGAATTAGAAACCTAAAGCCAGGGGGAACCATTAATAAAATGAATGGAGGAATCTAAAAAAGCAAAGAGCCAATGAAAATTCTTCCATTCTGTCTACTGACATTTCTGACTAATTTTTGAACCATGTGTTTGCAGAATAGACTTAAGGAAATTCTGCTAAATAACACGTATCAAACATGAAAGTCGCTGCCTAGGCTATAAGGTTTGCATTTTAAATACAGCAAGAAAATTACCTGCTAACAAAATACACATCAGAGAAAAAAAAACTAACAGCATTCAAAATATTTACAATATAACTTATACATTTTCAAACATAAAATCAAAATTAATCAAAACACAAAGCATTAAAAAAACCTCAAGGGGAAATAAAATCAAGTGACTCTGACCCTGAGATGAACCAAACGTAAAAACTACCAGAGAAGAATTTTAAAATGGCTGTTAAAATTACTTTTATAAAAGGAAAGCAAAATATGTTTTTAATGTAATAAAAGTTAGAAAATATCAACATATAAATAGAAAAAGGGACAAAATAGAAATTCTAGAATTGGAAAACACTGTGGCTAAAATTCAAACAATATTAATGTAATGGATTTTTCATTTGGCTGGAGATGATGGAAAAAAGATTAAATAAACTTGATGTTGTCAATAAGAAATGTTCCAAGATAAAGAATAGACCAAAAAAGACCGAAAAATAAAATAAAAGAAAGGAACAAAGCCTCAAATACCAATTATATAATTTCAAATGGCCCTACATACATATATGTGAAACCCCAAGGCAGCAATTAGGAAGAATTGGATATAAAAGTTATTTTAAAAAAATAGAAAAAATATTCTATATTTTAGGGAAGACATTTTAAGAGTCACAGATAGAATACATGCTTAATGGATACTAAGAAAAATAAATATGAATAATCATACAACATGCAAATAAAAATTTATTTAATCACACAAAATAAAAATGTAACATTATAGTTAAGTTTTTGAGGGTAAAATATAAAGAGCAAATGTTGAAAGCAACAAGAGAAAAAATATGTATGAAACAGAAAAGAATGACAATATGTTTATATGCTGACATCTCGGTAGAAACTATGAAAATTAAAAGTGAATATAACGGCACATTAAAAGGGCTAAAAGATGAAACTATAAACTATTAATTCAGAATTCTACATCTAGTAGAAATATTCTTTAGAACTGAGTAAAACAGATATTACACAAAATAAAATGAAATGAATTTCTACTAAGTGGGCATGCATTATAAAAAATTGTAAAGAAAATTCTTTAGCTTTAAGGATTAGTGTATCGGGTGAAATCTAAGGCCATATAAAGAAAAAAGGGTATCAAAAATGGTAAATATCTTTGTAAATGCAAATAGTTATTTTTTTCTTTATACTTTGTTTTTATATTAATTTCTTTGTAAGCTTTCTAACTGCTTGAAGCAAAAATGATAACATTATTCTGAAGGATTTAAAAGACATGTCCATATAACACATAGAGCAACTATACAGGGAGGATATATATTAGGGTTCTCTAGAGGGACAGAACTAATGGAATATATATATATATACACACACACACACACACACATATTCTTTTATATATAAATATATATAAGTGTATATATACTTACATTTAAGTTTGAGACCAGCTTGCAATTTTTTTTTTTTTTTTTTTGAGACGAAGGTTCCCTCTGTCACCCAGGCTGGAGTGCAGTGATGCAATCTCAGTCTTATATATATATATATATAAGTATATATACACACATTTTATGTATTTATGTATTTATTTATTTTTAAGTTTATTAAGCATTAACTCACATGATCAAAAAGTTTCACAATAAGCCATCTGTAGGCTGAGGAGCAAGGAGAACCAGTCCAAGTTTTAAAATCTGAAGAACTTGGAGTCTGATGTTTGACAGTAGGAAGCATCCAGCAGGGAGAAAGATGTAGGCTGGGAGGCTAGGCAGTCTCTCTTTTCATATTTTTCTGCCTGTTTATATTCTAGCCCTCCTTGCAGCTGATTAGATGGTGCTCACCCAGATTAAGGGTGGGTCTGCGTCTCCCAGTCCACTGACTCAAATGTTAATCTCCTTTGGCAGCACCCTCAGAGACATACCCAGGATCAATACTTTGTATCCTTCAATCCAATCAAGTTGACACTCAGTATTAACCATCACAGGATACAAACCTAAATGAATCAGTACAATACTAATTCTAAGGAGACAGTGGAAAATGAATAACATATTGTAATCTTTATGATAACCCTTAAAATCATGGCTAGAAAATCAAATTGGGATGGATTCTGGGAAAGAAAGTTAAACATTTAAAAGCCAATTAATGCAGTTTGCCATATTAAGAGAATAAAGAAGCAAAAGTGGATGATCATTTCCATAAGTGTAGAAAGTCTTTGAAAAAAATGTATCACCCATTTAGGCGTTAAAAAAAGAAAATAAATACTATCAACAAAGTAGGGATAGGATAGATATTTCTTGTCCTGATAAAGGGCAAATGTGTACATTAATATTTTTTAAAGGCTGAAGGATTTCTCCCTGAGATTGGAGAACCATGATGTCCACTACCAGTGCTTCTATTTAACATTGTGTTGGAGATTCTAACTCTTACAATAAAACAAGAAAAAGAAGTATAATGTATAAACATTTGAAAGAAATATTTCCTTGCATAAGATATGATTGTGTATGAATAGCAAGAAAAGGAATCTATAGAATATTTACTAATTGCATATAAAAAGTCAATATTAAATCAATTGACATTCTATATCCAAAATGAACAATTGGAAAAATAAATTTTAGAAAAATTAAAATAGCATTTAAAACACTTAAGAAACACTTTAAAAATAGATGTGCAAATATAAGGTGATGGATATGTTAATTAGCATGACAATGGAAATCATTTTCCAATGTATACAAATATCAAAACACATTGTACACCTTGAATATATGCAATAATATTGTCAATTTAAAATATATATATATACAACACTTTTCACTTAAAAGTCCAAAATATTGCAAAGGGAAATTAAAGAAGTCCAAAATAAATTGAGAGTTATGTCTTGTTGAATTGTAGGGCTAAATATTGATAATATAGCAATTCTTTCCAAATGTATCTATAGATTTGATGCAATCTTCCCCCAATCTCAGGAAACTTAAGCCACCTTTCTTTAAAAAATTAGCAAGCTGGTGGCTGCGCACAGTGGCTCACACCTGTAATCCCAGCACTTTGGGAGGCCGAGGCAGGCAGATCACCTGAGGTCAGGAGTTCGAAACCAGCCTGGCCAACATGGTGAAACCCCATCTCTACTAAAATTACAAAAGTTAGCCAGGCAGGGTGGCGGGCGCCTGTAATCCCAGCTACTTAGGGAGGCTGCGGCATGAGAATCTCCTGAACCCTGGAGGCAGGGGTTGCAGTGAGTTGAGATTGCACCACTGCACTCCAGCCTGGGCGACAGAGGGAGACTTCGTCTCAAAAAATAAATAAGTAAATAAATAAATAATAAATAAATAAGTTGCAAGCTGGTTTCAAACTTAAATATAATGAAAACATATCTAAAATAGCAGAAACAATCTTTAAAAAAGAAGAACAGTGAGGATTTTTATTATTTGATTTTAAGATACGTTCTAATACTCTAGTATTTCAAAGGTTTAAATCTAAGAGCTAAGACCAAAGCATTTCTAGAAGAAAATCTAGGAGTAAAGCTTGGTGACATTGTGTTCAGCAATAGTTTGCTAAAATACACAAATATCATGAAGTAGAAAAGAAACAATTAGGCACATTGAACTTTACCAATTTTTTTTTTAATAATCAAAATCAATGCTAAAAAATTAAAAGGCAAACAGAAAACAGGGAGAAAATATTTTCAAAATATTTATCTGACAAAGGCTTATATCCAGATTATCTGACAGACTTTAGCAATTTAAAATCAAGAAGTAAAAACTAACTAAATAATTAATAAATAAATAAATAAATAATAGAAGAAGCAAAATATTTGAACATTTATTTCACCAAAGAAAATATATAAGTGAAAATATTCACATAGAATAGATGCTTAATATTGTTCATTGTTATACACAAATTAAAACCAAAATGACATACCAATACACACCCACAGGAATTTCTATAATTAAAGACTGCCAATATCAAGTACTGGCAAGAATAAGTAGCAACTGAAACTATCATGCAAGAATGATACCATCCCTTTGAAAAACAGTTGGGCCATTTTGATATGTTAAATATATCATCACAATACATCCCGGAAATATTACTTCTATGTTTTTGCCAAAAGAATTAAAGTTATATGTATTAATATAGACATGTATTTGAATTTGCATATGAACCTTTTTTCATATAAGTGAAAAATTTGAATCAACCCAAACTTCTATTATGTAATGGATGGAGGTACAAACTGTGGTATACTCTAATTCTATCATACTACTCAGCAATAAAAATTAACAAAACTTATATGTCCAAGAAAGGTGTCCCAGTTAGGGACATTTTAATAAAAACTTGAAAAATCACTAGAGGTTTGATTAGCAAATAGACGGAAATACTTTTCTAGAGTGGCTAAGGAAGAAAATGACATGGGTTGGGATGGATTTGGAAGCATGACAAAGAAGGGTAATTTTATCTTAAGTGCCATTAGGAAGTCATTGGAATGAGTGAAAATGACATTATTATATCAACTAAGAGAGAGTGAGACTCTGGGGTTTGTGCCGTATATTTGAGAAGAAGAAAATAATATTTTAAAATAGAATGGCTATGGAATATCAGTAAAAGAACAATCAACGAACATTATTAAGTCTGGGGCTTGAGCAAAGGGAAACATGCTGGTGCCATTGGGAAGGCTGGAAAATGAACATGTTTCGGGTGGAGGGAATCAAGATCTCTGGTTTAGACATGTTAACTGAGAGGTTCTGAAACACCTAAGTATGCAGTTTGACAAGTCAACTGGAGAAAAGGGAAAGTTTAAGGCTAGAGATATAATTTGTATGTCATAAGCATAGAGACGGGGTTTTAAAATCACAGGTCTTAATTAACTGACCTAGCGAGAGTACATATAATAAGAGAAGGGAAAGGGATTATTCCTCTACCGAATTTTTGAGACTGGATGGAACAGCTCGAAAGATTATGATACAATTAAAAAATGGTAGCATCATACAAGCTGGGAAAATAAAACAAAATCCAGAAGAAATTGGTCTTCAGTGTGAATGCCGTGAGAGCTTTCTGAGAACAGAGACTCTATCATTAAATTTGGAAAGCTGGAATGATGAGTGATCTTGCCAGCAAACATTTCAGTGATGGAATAGAAGCCCAATTACAGGATATTGAGAAAGAATGGGAGTAGGGAAGTGGAAACAATATCTGGAGACAATGACTCCGGTAAAATATGAAAGGACCTATGCTTCAGGAGGATTTCTATTTTCCTCACTGATGGGAGGGATATCTGTGGGCCTTGGTAGTAGATTCCCTCTCTCTCCCTCAAATCTTCCCAATTTGGAGTCCACAGATGGTATCCCGATCAGCCTGCCACTCACCTGTTCCATCCCTGAAGAGCCTGTTCTCCTACCCCAGACACTCAGCGAGCTCTAGGGCCCTCACAGGTTTAGCTTGGTGTTCCTCAGAGGCCACTTCCATAAATTCTTTGTGAGGGCCTAAGATCCTGTACAAGGCACCTCTACAACTATGAAGTGCCACAGCTCCTTTAGTAAAAGCTTTCTGTGGAATTGTGGCTCCATTCCTGTCCTCGTACTTTGGAAGTATTTTTAAGTTGTAATGATATAAAAAAGAGGGGACTTTTATTTCTTCCATCAACTCAGTGCTAGGGTTCTTTGTGCCAAATAGGTTCAATGGAAACCAAAACCAATTTCCAAAGTCAAAATACTGAGTCCTCATATCCCCACCCTATCTATGTTAAATATCTCACCTTCTTTTTTTTTCTAAATACCACAAAGTTGCTTAAATCTGACAACTACTCCAACATGCAGTAGTCAAAATCCCATTGCCATAACAATCCCCTTTGTTCTTTTAACCCTTCATCCCGATATCTTAATCCTGCTGTTCCTCTGGACACCTTTTGCTCCTTTCTGATAGTCAGTGGAATGGTGATCTGCATTTCACCTAGCCAGATTCTCCTGTTTTCAATCAGTCCAACTCATGTCCTGTACAGAGAGTAGCACTGAAAGCTGCAGCCATCAATTTCCACCCTTGTCATTCAGAAGCAAAGAGTGTGCTTGTGGGAAATACTCCGTAAGTGTCTTCTACCATCATCAAAGCCGTACATCCTAGGATCACAGTGGTTATCCTCAGTAGTGTCCAAGAGTCTATATATACAAAATCTCATTTTTCCACATACAACCTAGTGAGGAAAATGTTACCATTCTTATTTATAGATAAGAGAATTGACTCAGTTATTTTATCTAATAAGACCAAAGTTAACAAGCTCGTAAGTGGTAGGACAAGAGTTGAAATTCATGTTCATCTCACTACATATATGTCGACATTCCACTACTAAAATACTACTTTTCAGAAATATGTCACCAGAATGTTACTTTATGTAGATATTTTAGTCAATTATTCCTTTCACCTTTCTTGCTCTTGGCATTTGCTGTTGTTTCTCTCACTTCTGTACATTTCTCAACACTCAGTTCAGGCAAATTTCCTCCTCAAAACCTTTTCTGACACCCACTCCCTAGGCTACAACTCATATGTGTTCCCACAACAGCCTATCTATTCTTACTGAGATGTACAGTATTTGTCTGTCTTCCATAACAGTATAGAAGCATATATCTATGAATGAATGGATGAATACCTAAACAAAGGAATATATGTGTGGATCTGTCTTTAAAAATCTCAGCATGGATCATGCATATCAATTTTGGAGCCTCCACACATTTGGCAAAGGCATACCCTACTAAAGATCCTTAATAGAGGCATTTTTCTCTAACCCTGAACCGGAGGTAGCAGCTGTCCTCTAGCCTGGGATTATTTTTACATTACACTGCCTGTCAAATGGGAGCGAGTGGAATTTTCCTCCTAATGTTTTCCACCTGCAACCCGTCCTCTGAGCTGTGCCATTTCTGCCTGTTTGGTCCCCTCCCTACCTCTCCGCTAGCAATTGAGAAATCTTTCTGTCTCTTAAAATGAGTACTGTCAATTTTCCCAGATGCCATTTGCTCCTTGTCTCAAGACCTCTGCTCTCTTATTAACCACTCTTTTCCTTTGATTCTTGAAGCTCCCTGGCTTCTTAATACCTGCCACTTTCCCCTTTTAAAGAAACATCTCAGCCCTGTCACTTGCACTAAGTACCAGCTCATCATTAACCTTCTTTTCTTCAGGCCTTGAAACTCTCTGAGTGCCTCTCTCGTAACAGTGTCTGTAATTGATTTCAGTCTGGGCCTGGCTCTGGTGAAGCTGGGCCAGTCCGGGCTAGGAAACAACTGTCTTGAGGTGGATAGTCAGGCAGCTTCCTGTTGCAATTTACTCCTGACTTGAGGCAAAAGGGCACTTTTATAGTTAACGAAGTTACAATTCTGAGCTTTTTGCACTTTGCTTTTGCCAAATCACTCAGTAATGGGCAAGTAGTAATAGGGTCAAAAATGTCCTGCCATGTGCAGAAACCTAGGCTTGGGTTTCAGACAGTTGTGGAACTTGGACCCTACCCTATGGTTTTTGCTATCACTCTGAGAAACATGGCTTCTGTTGGTATACTGTAAGCATTTCTGTTTTAAGAGTATCACATTATTCAAAGATCATCTATAATCAAGTAAGATAGCACATTCTTGGATTGTTTGTAGATTTGTAAACCTTATCTACTTTTAAATGTCTCAGCGACTCTGTGGATGTGAACATCCAACACTTAATAATTGTAATCCCTCTCATTGTTCTTGTTAAGTTTGCTCACCGCAACCTCTGCCTCCAGGGTTGAAGAGATTCTCCTGCCTCAGCCTCCCAAGTAGCTGAGATTACAGGTGCCAGCCACCACACCCGGCTAATTTTTGTATATTTAGTAGAGAAGGGGTTCCACCATATTGGCCAGGCTGGTCTTGAACTCCTGAGCTCAGGTGATCCACCTGCCTTGGCCTTCCAAAGTGCTGGGATGGCAGGCATGAACCACCACACCCAGCCTCTGAACTGTATTTTTACCTGCAAATAACCCTTTCATATTTTTGTAATGCACCATATCCAATCAAATGGACTGTCCTATGGTTTTGTCTGCTAAATATCTTTTTAAAATTGATCTCCTTTTCTCTATGTTCACTTCCATTACTTCAGTTTTTCTCTTCTATTAGTGCAACCTCATCCTGATTGCTCTCCTAGATTCTAGGGTTTTTTCTTCCAATCTGTTTCTTTCATTGTACATAAAGAAATCCATCCATAATAATAATACAGTTTTGACTACTACAGCCTGTCTTTATCTCTCAATAAAGATAACTAGAGACATAGATTTAATAAAAGGAACTTTATGGTGACCCATAAGAAGCCAATCTATTCCTGTGGACCCAGTGTTTCACATCTGAATGTGAGGGTCATTCCTGAACTGACCCTATCCTCCAGTTTTGACTGCTCATATCTTGAAAAATAAAATTCCTCATTATTCTGAGAATAAGGGACATAATTTTTAATGTAGACAAAAGCATTTGTATGCTAGACCCTTGCCTCCTTCCATAGTAATTCTTACAATTTTGTTTTCAGATCTCTGGTTTTCCTGGAATTTAATTTATTGGAAAGCTCAGTGTACTCTTCTGCATCAGAGTGTTTCTACATCCTCTTTCTGCCTGCAATGCTGTTTCCTTCTCAAATCGCCTCCTTCAAACCTCAGCGCTGTTGTTAATATCTCAGAGTGAAATCCAGAGCTAGCAACGTTGCATCTCTTTGACCCTGATTCTGCCTTTACATGTCTCTCTGATTGCAACCAAGAAAAGTTCTGTGCATTTAAGGATTTTTGTAATTACTGTGGGCATTGGGGTCATGTAAAATCCAGTGAAATCCTCCCATTTTGAGATCTATAATCTTAATATATCTGAAAAAATATATATATATATATATATATCCCTTATGTCCTTTAAGGTAATATATTCACAGGTTCCAGTGATTAGAGAATAGACATCTTGACACAGGAAGACGTTATTCTATTCTGCTTGTCACATTCTTCTCTGCTTTCCTGTAACACTTCATCTGAACTATTCTGTTTGTGTGAGACAGGGTCTTGCTCTGTTGTTCAGGCTAGCCTCGAACTCCTAGGCCCAAATGATTCTTCTGCATCAGCCTCCTGAGTAGCTGGGACCACAGGCATGTGCCACTGAGCTCAGCTCATCTGAACTTTTTTTTTTTACATTTAAATCTATCTATCTGTCTGTCTGTCTGTCTGTCTGTCTATCTATCTATCTATCTATCTATCTATCTGTCTATCTATCTGTCTACCTACCTACCTACCTACCTATCATCTATCTATATCAAAGCATATTTCTTCTCTGGTATATTAAATTGAAAACTATTTGAAAACAAAATGTACATGTAATTTGCTTTTCTGTCTCTCCACTATCCCAATCATATCTGCATGGACTTAGAAAAAATATCTAATAAATAGCAGGCTTCATTTCACATTTACTAAAATATTAAATACATATGAAGTCTTTTCTAACACCTGAAATAGAAAAATGTGCCTTTCCCTAAGGATGTATTTTCCTAACAAAATATTAACAGATATATTTTGATAGGCATCATTGTTCCTGTAGAACAAGACCAAAACAAAATTTAAAAAAATTTAAAAAGACATCAATTTAAGTTCGGAAGGGTTTTTAAATGTCCTCAGGGAATGACTAAGAGTCTACTAAAATGACACCTCTGCAGAAAAGTCAGAAATCTTGAAATACAAAAAGCAGCTACCTGAAGAATAAAGAGAAGTAGTTATAACCTGGCACAGAGTCCTCTTGTGAGTAGAAATATTTTCAGGACTAAGTTGTCTGTTTTTGTCTCTTCCATTTGGGAGACAGAATAAGTTACCACTCATAGTACCATGGGGTTTCCTCATGAAAAATGTGTTCTTCAGGGAAGTTATGGAAGTTTTGAAAGAGATGAGAGGGTTTCAGAAGTAAATTAGCCAGAGAGGAATTCCCCAAATTCTGTCTTCCACATTCCTGACTGACATCAGATCAAGGCACATATGGAGCAGACACAGCTGCTCAGTTAAAGACAAAAGGTTGAACTGTGTTTGCCACCCAAGAAATAGTTAGTAGTCTGGGTTCAACCAAGCCAATTATTTATAAAACAAAAGCAGCACACTCACAACAGAAAAATAACAGAATCTACATTTTTTGTTTCCAGGATACAATCCAAAATTATCTGATATGTGAAGTAAAAGGAAAACATGAACCTCTCAAAATAAAAGATAAGAAACTGAGAGCAATCCAGATGACCCAGCTGTTACAATTGGCAAACAAGGATGTTAAATCAACTCTCATCCTTTCCTTAAATTATGTAAGGTGTACGTGCCCTGCAGAAACATCAACATAGGAAACTGAGGCAGAGAATATAAGATTGTTGTTGTTATTCACGGTCCTTTGTAGTTCCATGTGAATTTTAGAATTATTTTCTTCTATTTCTGAAAAAAAAAAAATAGCACTGGGACTTCGATAGGGCTTGCATTGAATCTGTAGGCCACTTTCGGTAGCTTAATACATTTTAAAGCACTGAAACTCCTATCTCAACTAGTCTGTTCTGTTCACTAATCCCTAAATTCATCTTCCTTTAGGAAATCTAGATCCCTCTCTCAACAGAACTACAGTTTTTCTCACCAGGATTAAGTGGGAAAGGTATAGGTATACTACTATATAAAGCTAATATTTGCTTTGAGAAAGATAAGTGAATAAAGAGTAATTTTCTTCATAGAAATAAGCATAATCTCAGACTTGAATAAAAGGAGTAGGAAGGAAGGTCTAGGGAATACAAAATTTTATTCATAATAAAGCATGCATGCATAAAAACACTCAAAGTATTAAATAAGATGAGAATTTCAGTGTCAGGGTTGAGATAATTTCACACACTGTTGGTGCTAAGATGGAGCTGGACACGAGACAGTAATGGAGAAGCCTGCTTTCAAGTATAGACTATGAAAGAAGCAATTCACAAAACAGCAACAATTATTTTCTGTTTTCTGTTATTTAGGTTCATATGTATATTTTTCTGTGCCATTTTACTTGACTATTGATGTACACTATTCCTGCATTCTGTAACATTTCGCTTTTTCCTTTATGTAGCTCTTACTCCATTCGGTTTTATCCTTAATTATTTTCATGTCTACCTCTAACTGGATTACAGGTACCTTGGGGACAGGGGATAATCAACTTCATATCTATATTTCTGTTTCCTCCTATTGTATATAAAGGATATTTTCAACAGGTATCTGTTAAACACATGTTAACTTCCTATTGAGCACCCTAAAAAAAGGATCACATCTTCAAAACTTTGAAATATTTTCTTGTGAACAAAAATTTTTTAAATACGTATTTTGTTCCTGTGACAATCACAGACTTTTACCTCTTTTTGGTTTTAAACTTTGGTAGGCACACTTTCCAAAATTCCGTTGTTAAATTCACGTGTTTAATGTTTGCTTATCCTCATAAATATTTATCTGACATAATAATGAAATAATAATATTCTATCAATTCTAGCAAAGTCTCCTTCATAAATGCCCAGGAGAGTTCCCACTTCTCATATCCATATGGTTAAGGTTTTCAAGATTAATTCATTATTCCCATATTGACAACAAATGTAACTGCATCATAAATATTAATTACAAGGATCAGTGTCATTCCTTTCACCCCATCCCTTGTAATGTCATTACATTGTTTATGAAACTAATATTTCTCACCACCTTTTTCTCAGTACTACAACATTAAAATGTAGAAACACTTGGATTTTCAACTTTTCAATAGATGTTCATTTTTGGAAGGCAACAACTATCAGAATTTATTTTAGAATTTACAAAAACAAGTATGCATACAAACTCTTGTTTGCCCTTTACCTCCATTTTAATTTACATAGCAGTTGTTTAAATTAAGATTTAGAATTTTGGGAGTATTAATTTACCAAGCTTTCCATCATATTGATTTTGATGTTCAGAGGTATCCTCAGAAGTCTGTGAAGAATGCTTACTGTGCAAGAATAAAGGGGCGTTTTATTAAACATAACTGGCAAAAAAGATAAAGGGGCTTACACATAAAGTCCAATCACGATGTATCTTATATTGTTAAAAATAAAAGGGACAGTTAAAAAATCAAATAAAGCACAGAAGCTAAAGTAAAGGTTCACTGTTAGGCACATCCCAATGAAGATACGTGGCGTGGTCACTGGTTTCCATTCCACCACCTCCACTCTACTTCTTTCCCTCTCCAGGATGTTACACTCTGATTCTCAAATACTTTGGCAGGAAGCTGGTTTTAGAGGCAAAAGTCCATATTAGAAAAAAATGCTGCCATGTATTTTCTAATATTTTCTCTGACTCCAGCCTGAAAAATATATCCTTTTCATAGCACAGATTAAACCACCATGATCTGGAAGAGCTTACTATAACTACTTAATATATTGCAATATTTGGTGTCATCTTGCCTTCGGTTATGAGAGGAAATGAAAGGAACAACAAATTTGTTTATTGTCAGTAAATATTGTTTTAAAAAAAATGTAAATATAATTGTCTTGATCTGCTCAGCCAAAGCTGACTATGAGATTGCTTTAGTTTGTAGATTTTGTCAACTGCATTTAACCAAGGGTAAGAAAACAGAAATCTAAAGAATTCTCATCAGCTGACTCTCTTTTCTGACTCAGCCTGCCTGCACCCAGGTGAAATAAACAGCCTTGTTGCTCACACAAAGCCTGTTTGGTTGTCTCTTCACACGGACACACGTGACATTTCCTGCCGAAGACCCAGGACAGGAGGACTCCTTCCGGAGACTGGTCCCCTGTCCTTGCCCTCACTCTGTGAGGAGATCCACCTACGATCTCGGGTCCTCAGACCAACCAGTCCAAAGAACATCTCATGAATTTCAAATCGGGTATGGGGTCTTTTCACTCTCTTCTCCAGCCACTCTTGCTACCCTTCAATCTCTCTGTCTCACTACACTTCAGTCTCCTGGTCCTTCCAGTTACATTTCTCCTCTCTAGTAGAGACAAAGGAGACACATTTTATCCATGGACCCAAAACTCCGGAGCCGGTCATGGACTCAACTTTCCCTTTAAACTTACCTCCTTCACTATGGGCAACCTTCCATCCTCCATTCTCCCTTCTTCTCCCTTAGCCTGTGTTCTCAAGAACTTAAAACCTCTTCAACTCACACCTGACCTAAAACTTAAGTGCCTTATTTTCTTCTGCAATACCTCTTGGCCCCAGTGCAAACTCAACAGTAGTTCCAAGTTGCCAGAGAATGACACTTTCGATTTGTCTATCCTGTAAGATTATCTCCCCACCTTAATCCACAAGCATGGGACACCTCTACTGTCTCCTTGGTGACTGATCATGCATCCCTTACCATCCCATTAGAACCTAATCACCCTTACCCTGCTCAACACCAATATCCCATCCTGCAGCACGCTTTAAAAGGATTGAAGCCTGTCATCACTCGCCTGTTACAGCATGGCCTTTTAAAGTCTATAAACTCTCCTTGCAATTCCCCCATTTTACCTGTCCTAAAACCAGACAAACCTTACAGGTTAGTTCAGGATCTGTGCTTTATCAACCAAACTCTCTTGCCTATCCACCCCATGGTGGCAAGCCCATATACTCTGCTATCCTCAATACCTCCCTCCACAACACATTATTCTGTTCTAGATAAACCTAACTGACCCCACAAATCCCAAATCCTTTCCCCATTCCCCTTTCCATTCCTTAAAAAACAGCCCATAAAGTTGCTCCCACACTAGCTCTCCCTAACTCATCCCAACCTTTTTCATTACACACACCGAAGTGCAGGGCTGTGTGGTCGGAATTCTTACACAAGAGCCGGGACCATGCCCTGTAGCCTTTTTGTACAAACAACTTGACTTTACTGTTGTAGCCTAGCCTTCATGTCTGCATGCAGCGGCTGCTGCTGCTTTAATACTTTTAGGGGCCCTCAAAATCACAAACTATGCTCAACTTACTCTCTATAGTTCTCATAACTTGAAAAGTCTATTTTCTTCCTCACACCTGATGCATATACTTTCTGCCCCCCTCCACTACCTCTCAGCAAGCTGAACTCATTGCCTTAACTCAAGCCCTCACTCTTACAAAAGGACTACAATATTTATACTGACTCTAAATATGCCTTCCATATCCTGCACCATCACACTGTTATATAGTCAAAAGGAGGTTTCCTCACTACCCAAGGGTCCTCCATCATTAATGCCTCTTTAATAAAAACTCTTCTCAAGGCCACTTTACTTCCAAAGGAAGCTGGAGTCGTTCACTGCAAGGGCCATCAAAAGGCGTCAGATCCCATCATTCTTCACTTAGGGCAATACTTATGCTGATAAGGTGGCTAATAAAGCAGCTAACTTCCAACTTCTGTCCCTCATGGCCAGTTTTTCTCCTTCTCATCGGTCACTCCCACCTACTCCCCCACTGAAACTTCCACCTATCAGTCTCTTCCCACACAAGACAAATGGTTCCTGGACCAAGGAAAATATCTCCTTCCAGCCTCACAGGCCCATTCTATTCCATCATCATTTCATAACCTCTTCCATGTGGGTTACAAGCTGCTAGCTCATCTCTTAGAACCTCACATTTCCTTTCTATCGTGGAAATCTGTCCTCAAGGAAATCACTTCTCAATGTTCCATCTGCTATTCCACTACTCCTCAGGGATTTCTCAGGCCCCCTGCCCTTCCCTACACATCAAGCTTGAGGATTTGCCCCCACCCAGGACTGGCAAATTGACTTTACTCACTCACATGCCCCAAGTCAGGAAACTAAAATACTAAAATAGACACTTTCACTGGAATGGTAGAGGTCTTTCCCACAGGGTCTGAGAAGGCTACCATGGTCATTTCTTCCCTTCTGTCAGACATAATTCCTCAGTTTCCTTCCCACCTCTATACAGTCTGGTAACGGACTGGCCTTTATTAGTCAAATCACCTAAGCAGTTTCTCAGGCTCTTGGTATTCAGTAAAACCCTCATACCTCTTACCATCCTCAATCTTCAGGAAAGGTAGAATAGACTAATGGTCTTTTAAAAACACACCTCATCAAGCCGAGCCTCCAACTTAAAAAAGAGGACTCTGTCAAGAATAGAGCCTGAAAACTCGCCAACCAAACAAGTAATTACACTGAACCCCATTTGGCATACTCTAATTGGATGTCCTGGGTCCTCCCAATTCTTAGTCGTTTAATACCTGTTTTTCTCCTCTTAATTCGGACCTTATGTCTTCCTTTTAGTTTCTCAGTTAACACTAAACTGCATCCAGACCATCGCCAATCATTCTATATGACAAATGCTCCTTTTAACAACCCCACAATATCGCCCCTTACCACAAAATCTTCCTTCAGCTTAGTCTCTCCCACTCCAGGCTCCCATGCCACCCCTAATCCCACTTGAAGCAGCCCTGAGAAACATCACCTATTATCTCTCCATACCACCCCCCATAATTTTCGCCACCCCAACACTTTACCACTATTTCATTTTATTTTTCTTATTAACATAAGAAGACAGGAATGTCAGGCCTCTGAGCCCAAGCCTGCACGTATACATCCAGATGGCCTGAAGTAACTGAAGAATCAGAAAAGAAGAGAAAATGGCCTGTTCCTGCCTTAACTGATGACATTACCTTGTGAAATTCCTTCTCCTGAGTCAGAAGCTCCCCCACTGAACACCTTGTGACTGCCCCCCTGTCTGCCGGAGAACCACCCCCTTTGACTGTAATTTTCCACTACCTATCCAAATCCTATAAAACGGCCCCACCCCTATCTCCCTTTGCTGACTCTCTTTTCAGACTCAGCCCACCTGCACCCAGGTGAAATAAACAGCCTTGTTGCTCACACACACACGTGTGCACGTACACACACACACACACACACGCAAAATAATTCTCATCACCACTTCATAAAATTAACTTGAATACCACTCCCTCCCCCTTCCCTTTCCTGGTTTTCCGTAATAATCTATGCAAGATGTAATATTTTTTAAAAGATTTTAGAAACTGGTTAATTCTTTTTATTCCATGTTTTTCCTTGTAATCATAATACACGACCACAATATTTACATGAATGCTGCATTAGTTTTCTATTGTTGTATAACAAATTGTTCCAAAATTTTGTGGCACAATATAACAATAAACATACATTATCTCTTATATTCCCTGTGGGTCAGAAATTAGGGAGTAACTTGGTTGTGTGGTTCTGGCTTGAGGGCTCTCATCAATTTCAATCAGATGTCAACTGGGGCTGCAGTCATTTGAAGGCTTGACAGGGACTGGAGGATCCAATTCCAAAGGGCTCTCTCATATGACTGGCAAGTTCCTTCCTGCATTTGTCAGGAGATGTCAGTTTCTCACCACAGACCTCTCTAGGGAGCTGCTGGATTGTTTACATGACCAGTGGCTAACTTAAGTTAGGCAAAATAAATCATAAAAAAAAAGGCAATACCTCAAAAATCACACACTATCACTTCTTCAATGTTCACTTGGTCATGCAGATTGGCCATGATTCACTATGGGAGGCGTATTAGTCTTTTTAAATGCTTGTCTTCTTCTGAGCCCTCCAAACAGTTTCAACCTCTGCCTGTTACCCAGTTCCAAAGTCACTTCCACATTTTCAGGCATCTTTTCAGCAGCACTCCACTCTACTGATACAAATTTATGGTATTAGTTTGTTTTCATGCTGCTGATAAAGACATACCCGAGACTGGGCAATTTACAAAACAAAGAGGTTTAATTGGACTTACAGTTCTACGTGACTGGGAAGGCCTCACCATCACAGCAGAAGGCAAGGAGATCAAGTCACATCTTATGTGGTTGGCAGCAGGCCAAAAAAGGAGCACTTGTTCGGGGAAACTCCCCTTTCTATAACCATCAGGTATTGTGAGACTTGTTCACTATTATGAGAACAGCATGGGAAAGACCTGCCCCCATGATTCAGTTACCTCCTACCAGGTCCCTCCCACAACATGTGGGAATTCAAGATAAGATTTCAGTGGGGACATAGCCAAACCATATCAGGAAGAAAGTGCACAAGGCTGTAAAAACCAGAAATCAAGAATCATCAGGATCCATCGTCATGGCTGGTTATCTACTACAAATAATTCTTCCAATTTTCTGGCCATCTTCAGTGGATTTCTTGACTTCAACTTAGCACCCACCCACAGGTTACACTCTAAAAACCTGAAAAAACTCCAACTATAAGAGCACCAATTCACTTAATCAGCTTTCTAATTCAACCAGCTCGCCTTGAATTTTACTTGATCAACTCCTCATAAAGTGTACATTTGCTCAATCAAAAACGCAGTGAGATACCATCTCATACCAGTTAGAATGGCGATCATTAAAAAGTCAGGAAACAGCAGATGCTGGAGAGGATGTGGAGAAATAGGAATGCTTTTACACTGTTGGTGGGAATGTAAATTAGTTCAACCATTGTGGAAGACAGTGTGGCAATTCCTCAAGGATCTAGAACTAGAAATACCATTTGACCCAGCAGTCCCATTACTGGGTATATACCAAAAGGATTATAAATCATGCTACTATAAAGACACATGCACATGTATGTTTACTGCAGCACTATTCACAATTGCAAAGTCTTGGAACTAAACCCAAATGCCCATCAATGATTGACTGGATAAAGGAAATGTGGCACATATACACCATGGAATACTATGCAGCCATAAAAAAGGATGGAACATGGATGAAACTGGAAACCATCATTCTTAGCAAAGTAACACAAGAAGGGAAAACCAAACACCGCATGTTCTCACTGATAAGTGGGAGTTGAACAATGAGAACACATGGACACAGGGAGGGAAATGTCACACACAGGGGCCTTGCAGAGGGTGAGGGGCTGGGGGAGGGACAGTATTAGGAGAAATACCTAATGTAAATGATGAGTTCACGGGTGCAGCAAACCACACGGCACATGTATACCTATGTAACAAAGCTGCACGTTGTGCACGCGTACCCCAGAAATTAAAATATAATAAAAAAGAAATATACGTTTGCTTAATTTCCAGCACTATTTACTTTTAATTATTTTCTTATTCAACTTGAATTTTAGAGTCTATCATTCCACTATTACTCTTGGACATACCTTTTTATCATTGACATTTAAATTATACAGTAACAGATAATAGTATCTATTTTCCCATTTTCAAATGAACTTCTTAAAAATACTGGAAAAGTTTACACAACAGCGTGAGTATCACTATTATTTAATGATTGCAAACCTCAAACAGGACCTCAGTTTCCCCAGGAAAATGTAATAGGTTAGTCAACTCATTCTCTGAATGAAACATTTTTTTTCCTCCTTGAAATGTGACCAACTCATTTCCTCTTTCAATATTACCGATGTCTCCTTCTTAACTAAGAATATGTAAGCTATCAGATGGGAAATCTCTTTACTTCCATTCAGTAAACACATAAACCTTGGTTACATCACACTCATCCTTTCCTTCTCTGTTTTGTTGCAATAGATCAGTAAGTTTCAAACTTTAGCATGCGTCAGAATTACCTGGAGAGTTTGTTAAATCATTGATTGCTGGTCCCTACTCTAACTTGTAAAGCATTCCAAAGTGATGCTGATGTTGCTGGTCTGAAAACTGTACTTTGAGAATTACTGTGATAGAGAACATATTACTGATTGATGTAGTTAAAATCCCTCCACTTGCGCCCTGGACTCCAACACTTTCCTATTATTAGCATTATCACGATATTTATTACTCTTCTTTTTTCCAACCCCATAGACATATGTATATATGGACATTTGAAACAAACTTTTCTGTGAACCAATACCCTTCATAAATCTCCCTTTGACAGTAATTTTTTTGAAATAATTTTCCAATTTATTGTCCACATTCATTCATTTCCCTCTAACCCCTCATCTCTTTCCAGAGTGGCTGTTTCCCTGATCCACCCAACTGAAACACATTTTGATAAATTCATGAACTACCTCCAGCTTGCTAAATCCAAAGGGCATCTTTTTTATTCCTCATATTGATTTTTCTATTTCTTCTTTCTCGAAACATACCTGGTTTCAATTACACCATGCACTCCAGGCTTATCCAGAATGAAAATGTCACTATTTTATCCATCTCTGTTTGTTCCCATTTTATGATTATCTTTATAGGCTTCTTCAACATTTAGCCATTAGATTTTAGAGTCCCTTAACATTTTTCCCCAAACCTTCAACTTTCCTTCTCTATAATCTGTTCCCAGACAATTTTATGCTTTCCCAACATTTTAATCACCACCTTGATGCTGATTACTCTCAAATATAAATTCATGCTTAAGAGCTTCCTTTGATTATCCCTTACCTGTATAGCTACCTGACTGCTTGATTTCTCAATTTGAATAAACATAAGCACCTCAAAGACAATATTCCTCGACCCCTATTTATTTGCTTTCTTCTGCTTTGCACACCAGATTGGATTCCTTCCCATTGTTTCTTATATCAGAGAGTAGTTTCCACATCCAGTCAGTGAAGCAAGTTACAGACCTAACTGCCACCATTGGTACCTCACTCTTTCTAACATCCCATATTCAAACTATCATATAGTCAAGTGCACTTCACATTTTAAAATAGCTCCAAAATTCATGTATTTTCAGTATCTATATTGATAGAATTTTAGTTGCTATTCCTCCAAGGTTTATTTTCTTATGTTCTGTAGCCTGAGAGCAAACTTCTTATTTATGAATTTCTTATTATGAATTTATTTCTATTTATTCATAAAGTTGACTAAACTTTATGAATTTCAGGGTTACTTATTATTATCAGTTCTGGAATATGGTCAATTTCATTGCCCCTGCATTTGCTTTCCCTCTGAATTCTACTTAATTATGTCCTGAAGACTCTTTCTTAATTGTCCATTTGTTTGATTTTTTGCATAATTTCTGTTTTTTGCTTCTTGCTGCTACATTCTGAAATATTTTTCTGCTCTAATTTATTTTTCATATATGTTTAATTTGCTCATTTAATGAATCCAATGACTGTATTATGTCAAATATTAAATTTTTAATTTCTAGAAATTCTTTTTAACTTTTAAAATATACTTGAACTCTTCTGGTAATTCTCTGCTCTATCATCATCCTTTTATTGCTTATGTAATTTTAAACATACTTTGAAATATTAATAGTTTATGTCTGAGAACTCTGATAAGTACAGGTTTTTGAGATTTATTTTGCAGTTTATTTGTCTACTATCATTCATGGGGGTGAGGAGATTCTACATTGAGAGCCTACCTAGCATTTTTTAAAATTATGAAATTATGAGCTTATATTTAATGGAACTTTATTTTTAGAGCCAGTATTCAACGTTTGCCTTTAGATAAAAAATGCACTTGATTACTTTGACATAACTAGTTTGAGACTTCTTCTAAACTTAATTTTCATTTTTATGTGTGAGAATAAGAGCATATGGGTAATGTGAATTCAATTATAAAAGTCAACTTGAGGCCAGGCGCGGTGGCTCGCGCCTGTAATCCCAGCACTTTGGGAGGCCAAGGCGGATGAATCATGAGGTCAGGAGTTCAAGACCAGCCTGGCCAACATGGTGAAACCCTGTCTCTACTAAAAATACAAAAAATTAGCTGGGTGCAGTGGCAGGTACCTGTAATCCTAGCTACTCAGGAGGCTGAGGCAGGAGAATCGCTTGAACCCAGGAGGCGGAGGTTGCAGCAAACTGGGATGGCGCCACTGCATTCCAGCCCTGGCGACAGAGTGAGACTGTGTCTCAGAAAAAAAAAAAAAAAAAAAAAAAACTCGAGAATGTGTTTAAGAATTCTCAGGGTGGGCTTTTTTTCTTCCTCTTCATAGACTATTGAGGCCTGTGCATATCTCCTCTGTCTATGCCTGAGGTATAGAAATTTTAAATGTATTTTTCTTATTACTGTATTCCCAATGTGTAAAACAATCTTTGACACCGATTAAGTATTTAATAAATACTTGAGGAATGAATGTTTAATGTTGAGTAGTTATAATTGATGTAAAGAAATCAGGTCCTGGTGTCCCTGCCGAAAAAGGTACTGATGCAAGGGAAACAGACTTCATGAAACATCTAGGAGAGCAGTTTTGCAGGCATCAAATAACTTACAGGTTTTTTCCATCTTAAACATGTGTGAATGATTTTTACAGAATATAAGCTTACAGAGAAAAGCTATTATAAATAAAAAAGAACAAATATGCATTTTAACTAGAAGAAATTAATACATCTATTTCAATCTTTCTGAGGTAAAACATTGATCAATATTAGGATATCTACTAGTAGAAATTATCAAGTTATATAGGTAGAAGTCAAACATGAAGAGGGTATCTTTTTGTCTATGAAGTACTTCATAAAGTGCCCAAACTGACGCTCGAATTTATGCATCTTTGACTCCAAACCTATATTCTTAAACTATAATTTATATTGAAAATTGTCAGATGAGGGGCAGCACAGAAATTTTTCAGAATCCTAGAGTATAAAATAAAACTTTATTGCAAAAGAGTAAGTTGTTTGACATAAATAATCAAATCCATTTCTATTATATATTTATATATATAATATACACATATTTCTCATATATGTATGGATATACAACAATAAGGAAAATAGCTTTAACAAAAAAATTTTTTTTATTATACTTTAAGTTCTAGGGTACATGTGCACAACATGCAGGTTTGTTACATATGTATATATGTGCCATGTTGGTGTGCTGCACAAAATTTCAGTTGCATTCACGGGGGAACCGAGCCTGGACCTCCCGCATGGCAGGTGAGAATTCTACCACTCAACCACCGGTGCTAGACGTATTTAAAAAATCTCTGTACCTCAGACATAGAGGAGATGTGGACCTGTCTCAATAGTCTATCCAGAGGAAGAAAAATAAGTCTACCCTGAGAATTCTGAACACACACACACACACACACACATATATATATAATAGCTAGTTATAACAGCTAATGGGAAGACAACCATCTACAATAACCATATATACATAGAGATGAGAACAACATGCAGTTCTGATGGAATAAATACTCCAAAATCTTATTGAGAAACAATGGATTGTTAAATATGATAAGGTCTTTAATGATTCCATTTTTGAACTTATATCAACAAACATATCACCCCAAATTAACAAGTGTAATTTTGTTTCTATGTAAGTAGGGACACAATCAAACAGATAGAATTAACTCTGAGTATTTAAAAAGAAGGAATTCAATGCACAGGATGAATTACACAGAAGATGAAAGAGTTTCAAACAGCAGATCTTAAGCTACCAAGAGATTAACAATAGCAACAGACAATATTGCCCTTAGATTGGAGGGATATAGGGAAGGGGGAGATTTTATTGGAGCCCAGAACCCTGGCATAACTGTAATTTAAAGAGGAGATTTACTGGCAACTTGAGATGCTGTGCAAGGCAGAAAAGGAAGGGAAGAAATAACTTTGGCCTCACCTCCCTTCCCACCTTCCAATCTCCCACCAGTACATCCCATTGGACACAGCCATTTGGAAGCCTTTAAAATTAATCTCTAATGACAGACTCCCTCCCCCAGGACACTGAGGTATAAGCAAACCAGGAAAGGTTGACAAGCTGATAGGTGGGCAAAACCTTACCTTTTCTTCTATGTTTTTTTCCTAATATGAATCTGAGCACATTTTTCATTGTGAGCATTTAGTGTATATACTTGACTGCTCTTTGTATCTTAAAATTGTTAAAAGCATTCTTCTCTACCATAATTTCTGGGTTTTTTTGAAAAAATATTTTTAATGACTGTCTTTTCTCAATGTATTACCTTAAAAATCAATTTTTTTGAGATTATTTCTAATTGTTAAGGTGTTAGAAAATGTATATAAGCCTGTACTTTATACTTATATTTTATTTTTCCTTAGAATAAATTCCTGTAAACTGACTTGATGGGTCAAAGTTAGTAAAGTTATTAAGTTTCTTGACTAACACAATCCTATTTGTATATTTATATATATATATGAAAAATTTACAGCTATTCATAATCCTATAGTATATATTTTAACTAAAATTCTATTCCTGCATTTGTATATATATAAAATATGCAAAAATTTAAAATTATTGATAATCCTATAGTACAGATTTATCACTCTTAAACATTTGGAAGACAAATATTTTTTCTACTAGTGAATAGACTATATTATCTATAATTCAATGTTTCTAACTTTTATTTTTTAATAACCTTTATTATTTTAGGACAGTTTTAGAGTCACAGAATTCTTGTGAAGATAATACAGAATTTTCATATATACGGTTTCTCCTATTAGCAACTTCTGATACTATTAAGGTACATATGTCACATTTAGTTAACCAATATTGAATTATTATTATTATTAACCAAAGTCCACTTTTTTATTTTAACTTCCTTAAACCTTACCTAATGTTTTTTTATTGTTCCATGACCTCATCTAGGATGCTACATTACATTTCGTATGTAATGTTTTATGTAGTATTTAGTATTGAGGCTCTTATTCAGAGCCTAAACAGACTCTAATTAATTAGAGCCTAACAGTCCTCTGGTTAAAAGGACTAATAATTGTGACCGTTTCTCAGACTTTCCATGTTTTTGATGCACTTGACAATGTTGAGCAGTACTAGTCAGATATTTTGTAAAACGTCCCTGAATCGAAATGAGTCTGATGATTCTCTTATGATTAGACTGGAGTAATGAATGGGCTTCTGGGAGGAAGACCACAGAGGTAAAGTGTCATTCCATCACATCGTATCAAGGGTCCATACTATGACCATGACTTGTCACTAACGATGCTAACCTTGATCATTGCTCCCAAGATAGTTTCTGAGGTAACAAATTATTTGGAATTATTCTACATGGGAAATTTGCTTATTCTCCCCTATTTATATGTTTATTCTAGTATTTATTTATCTCAGTTTAAATGTATGGATATTTATGTTACACTCTAGGTTATAACATTTATACTATTTTAAATTTTATAATAATTTTGTTTAGTTACATTGAGGGGAATCTGTGCATAAAACCTTGATTATTTTCTTAGTGATCGACAAAAGTTTCTTGGGTTAAAGGTAATACATTATTGAAGGCTTCTGATATAATTTGCCATAATGCCTGTCATAAATGTTATAAAAATGTCCACTTTACTTTGCCTCCTAACTACTTTATAAAAGGCAATGAAAGTACCTACTCTTTCTATATCCCCCAATAGACATATTGTAGAACTTTTTACGTCAAGGAGGCACGGCTTGTGAATTACTCTCTCATCTACTGTATCTACTGTATGTTTTGCTTTTATCTTCAGCAAGACCTCTAACTACACCTGTTTCAGGAATGACATTTAAACCTCATCATTTGGAGATCACAAAATGAAAATAATCCCTTCTGGGTCAAATGAATGTTTTGCTCTCCTTTTTCACTTCCTTGTGAAAGATATGTGAGTTGCATAGAGACAGTAATGGGCGTTTGTATCAATTTTACACTTCATTCCTGAGAGTGCTGGTTGTATTGCATTTAATTGTCACAACACCACTCTATGCATAAATGGGACTGTTTATGTTTAGAAGGTGAGAAAACAAATTCCAAAAGGTCAAGGTGCCCTAGATTATATACGTAGTTCAGTGTTAATATTAACGGTGTGTGAATGCTTTATACCAAGCATGGTTAATCTTCCACAACGCTGCAGAATGTTATTCTCATTTTGCAGACATTAAAACGGGAGTTGAAAGATGTTGAGCCTGAGGTAAGCAAAACTAAAAAGCAGTAAGGTGTTTTCCCCATTTGCATCATTTTCCTTTAAATCCATGCTGCTTCACGTAGTGTGGATAATAGTCACAGATAAAGGTAGATTTGCATATATAATTTGTGATGTTTATATTTGGTTGCTGCACTGTGCAGTCCTGTTTGGAGGAAAAGACAGAGTAGGAAGCAGAGAAGAGTACTGTAAAATAAATAAATAGATAAGCTAGAGTTCAAAAGAAGAAATTTTAAATTTGATGTCACTGTGTCACTAGCATTACTTTAATTCTAAATATTTTCTTCTTAATCTTATTAAGCCTGAAACTTAAGTCCCAGCTTGAATGCAATTTTAGAGATGCTAAGCTAGATGGCATTATCTGTGAGGTTAGGACATTTCCCATTGCCAATGCTCATGCCAAAAAGTTTAGTAAGATCCCTAGTCTTGTCACATGCTGGAATGTAAGTTTTGTCCCCTGGCTAAAGACAGGGTTATTTTTTTTCTAATAAAAAATATTATGGATTCAGACAGACAAGTTTTTAATTTGCAGCTGCTGTGTGCATTTGGTCAAACTACTTAATCTCACTAAGCCTCTGTTCTTATTTAAAATATCTCATGGTTAAAGATAACAGAATAAATCCACTATTACTCTATATAGTTAAAACACATGGAACTAGAGAAAAAATAGAGTAATTTAAAAGAAAATTTCTTAAACTCATTCCACAAATCATGAGTAACACCTGCATATTCTTGTAATGATTTCAACATGAGAAAGCCTGCTGAGAAACAAGCAACAGTTCTCAGACCTCTAATAGAATATGGATGTAGTCAAAGTATCTCCAACAGGAAATTTGGTTCAGTAATACTGAGACTAGAACAGGAATTTCCGAGACTCAACGAAAAACACAAAAACAGCAGAATCCAGTGGCAGAGGTGGGAGGGTGTGATTTAAACAATGGAAGCGATGTTGCCTTTCAATCTGGGTTTCATTCAAGCTGCTTCCATAAACTTTGAATCCCAACACTCTGGTAACTGCGATGCTAATCCAACCTTACATTCTTCTCGCCTTCATCAAATGCCTTTGGAGTTCATTCTAACACATACTTCCCAGTTTTCTACATATGTTGGCAAATTTTGAAATATTTTTATATGTATGACATCTCTTCTCAGACTTTGTATTTATGCTCTTTGATACCTACTCAGATTTGGGTCTCAAAACAGGTTTTGAAAAGTGAGACAGATACAGTGAGTATTAAGGAGAGTCAACTTGCCTGTGCAAGGCAATTGCCTCTGGGAGAATTATTATTAAGATCTTTGGTCTCAGGGAAGCAAATCTCCTTCTACGGGGATAAAAGATTTCTACCTTCACCCCTGGGATTTGGGGATTTAAGATCTCAATACCAATTATTAGAGTTCCATTTATTTCTGATCTGAACATGAGAGACCTAAAGAGGCTATAAATTCAATTAACATTGTAATTCAGGCACTTGATGAGTACAACTTAGAATTTGGTTTCATGAAACTCTATGTAGATATAACAGAGCAGTCATAGAAAATGTCTGTTTTCTATACATGCCTTAGATTGAGACTTTAAACACCCAAGTTGGCCATTTTTGTTCTCCAAGATCTTCAGCACATTCACAAGCAGCTACCTATCTCAGAAAACCAGTACAACGTATTTCTGCCATAACTCTCTACTGCCAAGGTTATGTGGTATCCCCAAACATCATATTTTGTAGACATTCAACTCTAAGCAGCTTGAAATAACATGTTAAGAATTTTTAACTGATGATTGTCTCTGAATGGAAGGCCCTTAAATGGTTCTTAAGCTTTTTCCTAGTTCTATAATAGAAAAAAACAAAGAGTCTTTTTATACAATAGAATTTTTAAATACTTAGCAAAATATGCATTTAAATTCATGCTTAACGAGCAGGAATAATCACAGAACTATCTCCTGTCCCAACCTCACTCTGCCCAACAAATGTCATCTAGCAAATGAGTGGCACTACTTATTCAAATGACTGCATGTTTATATTCTGTGATATCACAGTAGAGAAATATTATCTATAAGGAAAGTTAATTTGTCTTGTTGACTAAGATGCTTTTCTTAATGTTTGTGGAATGAATGAATATTATTTCTGTATAATTGCTCTACTACAACAGAGCTAATTTTTTATGTTTCTTAAATAATTTTCTTAACATTAGGCAAGTTATTCTATTTTTTCTTGGTTAGACTCCTTGTCCATGAAACAGAAATTTTAATATATGAAACTTTACAGATATACCTGATAAAGAAGCACTGTGTGAACATAAAGAAATATACATGTTGTTCATTCATCTTCCCTCACAGTTGGTCGTTTCGTCTAAGCCTTGAGGCCAGAAGCTGACTTCTTGGGTCATTTTATAATCATTCCAATCTGGTCCAATTATGTACTGGCCCAGTTCTATACCTTCATTTGTTTGTGGCCTGTTATTTTCAGTTATTTCCAGGCTGCCATCTGTTCTACTTTGACCTCTTTAAAAGTTTTGAGCATGTATAACTCAGCAGCTGAGAGAACCATGGACACATCTCTCTCTGCATTTTGCATTTATTAAGTATTTACTATGAGTCAGAGCTATTTAAAAATGGGGAAATATATATCTCTCTAATAATATGTATTACTATATATATCTAATGATATGTATTATTATAGATATACATGTATATCTATAATAAGAGTTCCATGGGTAAGTGTTCAGTATGTAGAAAAGTTGAAGAGCTGGATTTTGAACTCACAAAAGTTGAAGAGCTGGATTTTGAACTCACAGTTATTTTTCTGCCTATTTTCTTAACTACTGTGTATACTTTTCTTTTTCATATATTAAACTAGAAATTTCCTCTACCCAATTTGATTTAAACAAATTTTATCTTTATACAGAGGCTACTTCTCTTCACCTAGTCTTATTTTTAGAGAGTAAATTTTTTACTCATTTCCCTGATTCTAACCTTGAATTTGCCCAGAATGTTGTTTTCCTAAATCCCCATCTGCTTCACAAGTTTAAATCATGTACAAGAGGCACATTTTTCAGTGACCCAGGCCACCTCTTGTCCTTGCTGGTAAGAGGAGGAGTCTCAGACTTCATTCTCAGGCCCTCTAGGCCATCTTAGAATCCTCACAATAGGGTCTTGGTGTTCTCCGGCCTGGTCTAATGCCCTTGTTCTCTGGAATACTCAGCTATTCCAACATCTCCAGTCTCCTACTTCTCTCAGTAATTAAATTTAAGGAGATCGATTCCTTGTAAAGCAGGTTCATAATTTATCTATCCGCGTGATCATTATTACTTCTCATTGAGAAAACAATTGCCGTTTGAAATAGGCTTCACAATGCAGAAAAGTTGTACAGGATGCCTAACGATGATCAAAAGGTTATCCCAGAAATGAATCAAGAAGAGTCAAAACGAAGAGATGAATAGCTAGTGACATACCAGTAAAATAACCTGATGCATCTATGCCTAGAATCAAAAACCGACTACCATAGAAAACAAATAACAAAAGTAAGAACTGTTCCATGAACAGCCCCGCATGCCTAACACTGCCGTTTTTTTATGTTCTGTGCTGAAAGAGTTCTCGTTTTTAGATGGGTTATTTGTATAGTTGTCTCAAAACTGATTTAAGATATGCATAAGGTTTTGTGTTCCTACCTTTGCTTTGGGATTGCGATAGCGTGTATCTCTAAGGGGCTTTTGTAGCTCTAGGGTCCCATTCACTGTGTTGTGGATGAATTCCATCAGCACATGAACTCTCAGAGTTCTGGTGGTGCTCCATTGTCACTTAAATAATGTCACTTACATATCTCTCTGTACATTTGGTCATTCTTTTCACATCACACAATCTGAAAAGAAAAGATACACTGAAACACAACAAAATCTGTGCAACGTTGCTTTGGCCTGGGTAAGCATATTGATTTTCTAGTTTTTGCTTTGGTCCCAACTTGATGAGAGCCTTTTGACTAATTACAGCTATTTCTGGGGTTTAGTTTTCTCCATGGGGGGAAGGAAAGCTCAACGAAATAACTACTAATTTTATTTTCAAATTGGCTGGTATAAATCAACTTGATATCTTTGACCCTTCAAGGCACCAGATTCAACATGACAATTTAATAATAATTTTAAAAAGAACTGCTAATAATGTGCCTGTTAGCCAGGCAGCCTACATGCAGAATCTTTATTAAATAAGGAAACCAATACTAATGTAGAGCAAGTGATTTCCCAAGGATGACATTGTTTTCTTTTTCTTTTTCTTTTTGAGACAGAGTCTCCCTCTATCACCCAGCTTGTAGTGCAGTGTGTTCTCAGCTCACTGCAAACTCTGCCTCCCAGGTTCCAGAGATTCCCCTTGCCTCAGCCTCTGACTACAGGCACGTGCCATCATGCCTGGCTAATATTTTTTTTTTTTTTTTTTGCATTTTTAGTACAGACGGGATTTCACCATATTTCTAGGCTTGTTTCAAACTCCTGACCTCAGGTGATCCACCCACCTTGGCTTCCCAAAGTGCTGGGAGCCACTGCACCCAGGGTTTGTTCAAGAAGGGCAGCCAGAATACAAATTGTCTGAGCATAAGGCCCTTGTTCTCACCATCACATGCTAAATAGTTTCTCCTTCTATCAAATGGACTACTTTAGATACACAGATGACTGCAGCACTGGCCTTATCTACCTGCTTACATCAATAATCTGATATTTAAGTAGAGCAATTTCTTTCAAAGGAGAAAACAATTTGAATGCTCCAAAACAAAAACAAAGGAAAAAAAAAACTTAAACAAAATAAAAAATACTTAACTCCCCATAAAGGTTTGTAAGAATATGTGTTTCTGCTGGAAAGAAATTCAGTGAATTCAAATGAATTCAAATTAAGTCTGTTCTTTAGAGAAAGGTGCTGTCCATTGACAAGGTGAGACCAATCAGACGGTATCAGTCAGAACAGTGTCAGAGGACAAATTGATTTTGCTGTCTTAAGGGCATATAATCAAATAATTTGTAGAAATAGAGAAATCACCATTCAACTGTTGATGTCAATAATTCAATTATTTTGAATGTTAAAAATTTGAAGACAGTCAAAATTACATGTATTCCAGGTTTTAGAGACTGGCAAATCTTTTTTTTATTTGAATATTAATATTTTTCAAAATTTGAGTCAAAGTAAATCAGATACTGACTGTTGTCACTTACTTTTTTAAATAAAAAGGCATCCCTAAAAATTTCTAGCTGTATTTTACAGAAATGAAAGGTCACATTTTGTGTTTCCAGTTACAAATTGTTTGCCTGTAAACAAACACATTTTGGAAAAAAAAGTGCTAATAATGCTACATAAAGTTTATAAAAGTGCTGAATATGCTTTGTTTACATTCTAATATCTGATCTTGGAGTAAATACACTAGATAGGTAAGGAAAAGAAAAATATTTTCATTACAGAATAAAGGAAGTTTTCTGTGGTGTTCTACACTGTGACTTTGCCCTTAATCAGAGACCTCCTGAGCCCCCAGTCAGCCCACTTAATTCCTAATTACAATTCCAGGTCCAAATTACACTTAAACCTTTGTCAAGCCTCCTTCAGAGTCACCAGAAAATTCATTACATCCATCTTCTTCATCTATTTATCATCCATTATCATTTATGAAGATTTAGTTTACTGTTAAATATATTACACTGTAATCATTATAGTAATATAATACATTGATCACACCTCTTCTCCAGAAAATAATTGTCAGCTTATGAAAATACATTAAATATAAAAATCTCAAATCCGTAAAAAATTGAAGTGGCACAAAGAAAGGGGGAGTGATGGAAAATAAGTCACAAAAATAAAAATAAAAAACTTTAGTGTAATGACCTACTATATTTGCTGACATGGAGTCGCAAACCATGCTCAAGCAATCGATGAGAGGAATTTTTTAAGTCAATTTAATAATTCACTATGCTCAAAATTACAGAAAAAAAAAGTGCTCAGAAAAAAATCAGAATAGTTTTTGTAGAAGTTTGACACCAAAATTTCTCCCAACTCTCTGGTAAGTTGTTTTGGTTTTATGTCCCACTCACACCAGACTAGACCATGAGTTCCTTGAGGGCTGGGGTGACTCCCATTCACCTGTCAGAGGGAGATTTGTGTCATAGTGTCCTGCTTCATGCAGCCAAGGCAATAGGTACCCTATGAAAAGCCCACAGCTAAATGTTAGCAAAGCTGGAAGTCCCCTCAGGCTCTCTGGAGTCATGCCTCGCTCATAAAATGAGTTAAATTACTCTCAATTTTTATCGTCTAAAACACATTGCATAAAACAAAGGCAATCTGTTTTTTAAATAATTATTTAAACTCACCTTCAAAAAAAGAGCATTTAAAATAGGTTAAAATCAATGTACATGAATTTGTATTGCTCTAAATAGATAAATAATTGGGTAAATAAATAAATGGGTGAGAAAAATCAGTTCATCCTTAAAAAATGAAAGAGGAGGATTAAAAATCAACACTAGAACACTACAGTAGTAATTGTTTCAAGACGGATCCACCAATGAAGTCTGTAATTAGTGGGTGAAATTTGGGGGTGTAACTCCTGTTGTAGTCTACAATTACCCATGATATTTCTCAATTACAAAGGAAACATAGTAATAACTTTACATCAGAGAAAACCAACATTGCCGACCTCAGATAAGTGATCAAGTTTAACATCACCAGCATTAAGCTCGGCTGTCACCACATATCTCCTTATATGACCACTGACAAAAGCGCATCACTCTCTGGGTATTCCTTGCCACAATTGCATGAGTCCAGTCTAATCGCGAGAAACAGCAAATAAATGGAAGCTGAGGGATATTTTTATAAAAGACCCGACTAGTATGCTTCCAAAGTGTCATGGTCAGGAAAAACAGAATAACTGAGGAATGTTTATAGATTAGAGGAGAGTAAGAAGGCATAATAAATGTGTGGTACAAAAGTAGTTTGGTGGGGACCAGGCATGGTGGCTCATTCCTGTGATCCCAGCACTTCGGGAGGCTGAGGCAGGTGGATCGCCTGAGGTTAGGAGTTCAAGACCAGCCTGGCTAACATGGCAAAACCCCATCTGTACTACAAATACACACACACACACACACACACACACACACACACACACACACACATAGCTGGGTGTGGCAGCAGGCACCTGTAATCCCAGCTTCTTGGGAGGCTGAGGCGGGAGAATTACTTGAACCCAGGAGGCGGAGGTTGCAGTGAGCTGAGATCACGCCACTCACTGCACTTCAGCCTGGGGGACAGAGTGAGACTCTATCTCCAAAAAAAAAAAAAAGTAGATTGGTGGAAAACCCAGCAAAATTTGATCTGTATAAAATCTGCCATTGTGTTAGTAGTGTTGTCCTAGTATTTACACCTTAATTGTGACAAGTATATATGACTATGCAAGATGTGAGTAGTAGAGCAAGCAGAGAAAATATATACATAAACTCTATATTATTTTTGCAACTTTCCTGTAAATTTGAATTATTTTAAATGGAAATTTTCCTAGCATCTTTGGGAAGGAAGAATTTTGGTTACCAGTACAACTTCTTCTTTTTTTTTTTTTTAATACTTCTTTTGTTAACATGATTTTATTTAGAGGTAATTTCAGTCTTACATAAGATTGCAAGAATAGTACAAAGAACCCCCACATATCCTTTGTCCAGATTCACCCCCTGTAATTTGTCACATTTATATTTTCTTGTTCTCTGCCTCTCTCTCCCTCTCTGTCACTAATAGTAATGACTAGTTTTCTTCTTTAATGTATCACTTCCTTTATAGAGGGCTCTTAAAAATCTCCCATTATCTTTATATAATTGCTTAAATAAATGTATTAAGTATGCTTAAATCTTTGCCAGAACTCAGTCTCATGGCCACACTTCTCTGGAAGAGAGCCTGGAAAATGTGGTTTACTTTCTGGGTGGCAAAGTGCCCAGCTAAACTGATGACTGTGGAAGGAGAAAGGAGGTGTAAAGTGGGTGAGTAGCCTGCTCTGAAATACAGATCTGCTTTAAGAAGTTTCTCCTGCTTTGATTCATCTTTGTTTTCCCTATTCCCGCCTCCCTCTAAGTTAACTTCCCTTCCCATGTTTGCAGTTGCCACTACCTGATCCCTTCTGATCTCAAAGCAGAAGAAAGTCACACAAAATGTTCTTCCAGTGCTCCCGTGTTCAGCAAATTTGAAACTTTCCCAGATCGAATCGGCAAACAACAGGGAAGTTTGATTCAATTTCTGGTCACTATATGACGTTCAACATGGCTATTCTACTATCGGAAAAGCTAAATACATTGTGAGATTGTGAGGGCTGCTAAGTTTAGTTTTGTTTTGTGCTGGATCCAGCTACCTAAAATAAGCCCAAATTTAACATAACCATGTCATTAACATAACGATTTTTTAGCACTTATGACTAAGAAACATAATCTTCTTTTTTGTTTATTTAACGTCATCAGCTAAATAGAGCAATAAATAAATATTAGTTTATAATTAGTAAATATGATGTATGCATTAAAATATTTATTTTAATGAAGTAGAATTCAGAATCTTGATCATGTTAGCAAGGTACAAACATAATTTTGGCATTTAAAAAATATTTTTACTAGTTATCTTTAATATACTTAGTATATATCTGTAAATATTCTCTTTTAATAAATAGTTCTTTCTATTTATTCAAGATTGTGTGATATTTAACAAAGGTACAAAGACAATTCCCTAAGGAAAAAATAATGTTTTCAACAAAATGTCCTGAGACAACTATATATTCACATGTGAAAGAATAAAGTTAAAATACCTTTCTCATACTATACATAAAAATTAATTCAAAATACATAATAGACTTAAATGTAAGAGCTAAAACAACTAAAAAATCACAAGAACAAACTATAATAGTATATGCCTGTGACTTCAGGTTAGCAAAAGCTTTCTTAGATATGATACCAAAAGTGAAATTGAGAAAATAAAAAAAGAATAAAGTGTGCTTTATCTAAATTAAAAACCATCATGCCATAAATAGTACCACTGAGAAATTAGAAACACAGGGCTGCAAAAGAATGAAATAAAATATTTGCAAATCATTTATCTGTTAAGGGACTTAGATCCAGGATATATAAAGGACTCTACTCTTACAACTCAACAATAGAAAAGCTGAATAACCCAATTTAAAAATGGGCAAAGGAGCAGAATAAACATTTTTCCATAAAAGGTGTACAAATGACCATTAGGCAAATGAACATATGCTCAACATCATCAGCCAAGAAAGAAATGCAAAGCAAAATCACATGAAATACTAGTGCACTCACACTGGAACTCTTATAACAAAGGGAACAGAGTATCAATTATTGGGAAGGATGTGGAGAAACTGAAACCCTCATAAATTTTTGGTTGGAATGTAAAGTGGTGTGACTGCTTTGCAAAACGGTCTGGCAGTTCCTCAAATGTTTAAACACAGAGTTACCATGTGACAGCAATTCAACTCCTAGGTATACATCCAAGTAAAACAAACATCTATCCACCCACAAACTTGTGCATAAATGTCCATACCATTATTCATAATAGTCAAAAAGTGAAAAACTACCCAAATGTCTATCAACAGAAAAATAAAACTGGGTACATCCATATAATGGAATATTATTCTGCAATAATAAATAAAGTACTGATTCATGGTACAATATGAATGAAACTTGAAAACATTATGCTAACTAAAAGAAATGACTCACAAAAGAAAACATATGATTTATTTTATATGAAATGTCCAGAATAGGCAGATTTGTAGAAAAAGTAAGTAGATTAGTGCTTACTTAGGGCCAGGTAGGTAGGAGGGGTAATGGGAGTGATTGCTAATGCATAACGAGTTTTCTTGGGGGATGATAAAAAAAGTTCCAAAATTGATTGTGGTTATGATTGCACACCTCTATGTATGTACTAAAAACCATTGAATTGTACGCTTTAAATAGATGTATTTTATGGGACATAAATTATATTTCAGTAAATCTGTTGTATATAGATTTAGATAAATATCTATTTCTTTCTCTCTCCTCTCTTGAGAATGTATATTAGAGGAAATGAAAGATTTTTGGTCAGGAAAAAAACACGTTTCACAAGAAATAGTATTAATCATATGATTGACATTCTCTTAGCATCATCTTGTTACCTACTTTGTTTAAGTCTTTCTTGACCTCTTAACTCTTGTTGATTGTTATTTTTCAGCAAACATTTCAAAATCATAGAGCATATATAATTCTCATTTATGGGAGGTAAAAGGTGAGATAAACAGTTGGCCCTGTAAGGACATGTATCTTCAGTTGTCTAGGTATTGACTTAAGAATCATAATCTTACATAAAAACTATAAAAAAGGAAAAGAAAACCCACAAAAACATGAAATAATTTGATGAGTCAAGGTCAAAGCTGAGGAAAAAATACATTAGAGAAACTTATCTAAATTGTATTTGGACAATGGGTCAAGAAAGTTCAATATCTACATATTGCATATTACACACTACTTATTACATAACAGTAGTTCTAGACAGCAGCTTATTGGAGCTAAGCGTGAAACATATGATGTCTAAAATTCAGTATTGAATTGCACAAAAATGGCTATTCAAAACAAGTGAACCATTTGAGATGAAATTTACAGTTTGGGGGAAACAACAGATTATGACATCAAGTATTTTTTAGAAACAGGTAGAATTGGTTTCAACGACTTGATCTTCTCCTACTTAGCTCTGTACAAATTGTGAATATATTTACCTGAGTCAATCTCTGTTCTATAAAATTAGTCAGTAAAAATAAATTATCTCTAACATTCTACTATTTTGTTGCTGGAGGTAGAACCTCAAGATAAATATATCTGGGGAAACCCCCAACTAGTCAGCATGCATTGAACTCAGCAAATTTCTACCACTCCATCACTGAAGATACATTCTTGGTGTCCTATATAGACATAATGCTCCCTGGGTATAGGCAGAACACAAAACCCCTAACTGGTATGATGTCTTCTCACTTAAATACCATTTGATACATTGCAATGCAATTTAACAAATGTTGGTTGAGTACATCCATTCCCACTGTTCTAGATCATTAGGATACAACAACCCAGTCCTGAGGGATCTCACATTCTGTTATTTACAAACTGGATATTGCCTACAAATGACTCACAATACAAACTAATAAATTAAAGTTAGTGGTATGCCCCTGGTGCAGGGCACACAGTGAAGGGAATGATCTATTACATCTAAGGATATCAGAGGTGATTTCCAAGAATACTTTACTCGTGACCTGGAGCTTGAAGGGTAAATGGGTTTGTCAGATAAAAGGCAAAGAAGGTGAGGAATATAGGCTGTTCTGATTAGAGGAGAGGCAGATAACAATGTCCAAAGACATGGTATCATCATGGCCTATCAAGGGAAATTCTTATAAAGAGTTTCATATGAAATTGTTTTATATAAAGTTGGTTTGGGTTTGTTTTGTTCTATTTCTCTCCCTTCACCCCCGCCCCGCCCCCCGCAACTATCCATGTATCATAGGTAGGAGCCTAATAGGGATGAAGAGTGAGGCCAGCATTGCATGCTGCTGTCTTCTTTTTCATTATGTCCATCAAATAGATCTATTATCTTTCCGAAAGCTTGGTAATTAAATGAATATTCTGGTATTGAACACTCAATTCAATTGAATCATATGGTTAAATTTCAGAAAGTATTTAGCAATATCTTACCTCCAATTGTAAATGGTCAAACCAAGTAAGAAAAGCTATTCACAATGATAATAATAAAACTAAAAACAAAATAATGACTTACATTTACATAACTTAGCATGTACTAAGGTTTGTTTCAAGTCCATTTGCCTGGGTTGATTAAACTTCACAAAACTTATAAGCTAGCTACACGTGCTATTCCCATTTGCTACTCGGTGAGATTAAACTTTCACAGCAAGGATCCAGAGGTGCATATTTAAACCACAACAGATATAGTGCTTCCAGCCCAAGTACTCCATCTGGCTCTAGAATCTGAGCTCTGGGCCATTAAGCAACACAACCACAGAAAGTCAGTGTGGAAGGATCAGCCAGGATATCAGATCGAGGGTAGGCAGGGGCCAGATTGTAATGAGTCTTTATATTCCACTGAGCTTCTTTTTTATGTTCATGAGATTGAGAATCAATTAAGGGTTTATTTTCGGGATATTTTGTGATACATTCTGCATTAGTAAAGAATCACAGTACTGGGGATAACTGAGATGGGAGAGTCCCCTTGACCCTTTTGTAGGCAGGAACTGAAGCGTACCAGCTCCGGGTTCAGTCAGCCATTCCAACACTGGCAGGGACAAACTTCACTCACTCAAACCCACTGTGCTCAACCCCTCATGGGAGGCAGCACATAGGCAAGTGGGTGCTGGGGTGGGGTGAGCTTTTTTGGCCTCCAGTCCTGTGGCAGTGTGTAGGGGTGTGTTACAATTAATGCTCTTTTAGCTTTGCTGTTGGCTGATGGCTTAAGTGTTAAACAGCTCAGTGAAGAGGCAGTGTGACAGCCTTCTGCATCTGCCCGTTTGACACCTGGGTTCTTGTTCGATGTCCAGGAGAATCAGGTCTCATGAACACAAAAGGTGATGAATGCAGAGGATTTTATTAAACAGTGGAAATGGCTCTGAGCCGAAGGGGAGCTGGAAAGGAGATGGTGCAGGAAGAAGGGGGTCTTTCTCTAAAGCGTGGCCATCTGCAGCTGGGCTCCACTCTGAAGTCATGTCGTCTGAAGTTGAGCCGCATCTCTCTGTAGTCTCTGACCCTCAGTTGCTCCTTCCCCTCTCGACATTCAGCCACTTGTCTCTCTGTTAGCTGAGGTCTGGGACTTATATGGGCACAGAATACAGGGGCGAGTGGGTCAAAAAGGCAACATTTGGGTAGGAAAACAGGGATAACTGTTCTCACTTAGGGCTGTGGTTTCCAGGCTTGAGAGTGGGACCTTTGCTAGGGAACCTCCCTCTTTTACCCAGTGTTTTCCTGCCTCCTGTCCATATCATAACCACATGGAGGCTGACACATTAAACTTGACATTTCATGATATTTTAATTTTTATTTTCTTTTTTTTTTTTTTTGAGACGGAGTCTCGCTCTGTCACCCAGGCTGGAGTGCGGTGGCCGGATCTCTGCTCACTGCAAGCTCCGCCTCCCGGGTTTACGCCATTCTCCTGCCTCAGCCTCCCGAGTAGCTGGGACTACAGGCGCTCGCCACCTCGCCCGACTAGTTTTTTGTACTTTTTAGTAGAGACGGGGTTTCACTGTGTTAGCCAGGATGGTCTCGATCTCCTGACCTCGTGATCCACCCGTCTCGGCCTCCCAAAGTGCTGGGATTACAGGCTTGAGCCACCGCGCCCGGCCTAATTTTTATTTTCAAACAACAATGAATCAGAAAAAATAATGGTTCTGGCAGAAGTGTGGAGCATGGACAGAAACAGAGGAAGACTAACTTAAGTTGTATCAACAGAACAGACAAGAAATCAATGGAAAAAAATTTTCTAGTCAAGTGGGAAAGAGCTTAGGGAGTATAAATGACAAAAGTAAATCAGGAAGTGGTGGCAAATTGAAAGACTGCATAATGGTTAAGTAATCTGCTCTAGGTCATACGCAATGGTGTGCTGGTAAGCCAGCTCTCTGAAGGCAGTGGGGGAACCATGATTTGCAGTCTTTGTTGACTGCTGTAGTGTAAATACCCTCACCCATGGCTAATTTAAAGATAACAACCTGATGTAATAGATACACAAAATGGGATCTCAGGAGAGAGCTGGTTGGGATTGAATACAAGCTGTTTGCAAGCCAGCTCCAGCCACAGTAATAGTAAAGATGGGATGCTCTTCAGCACTGTGGTACATGCACTGCATTTCATGCAGACCTGAATTTGAAATAAATTGCTGCCACATTTAGTAGCTGTATGAGTGAGCTCAAGTTCTCATCCTTTCTAAGCTTCAATTTCTTCATTTTAAACTGGGACTAATACTACTTCAGGGAGTTGTTTTGCAAACTAAAAGATAAAATATGAAAAGCATGTTCCAGTGCTTGTTGCATAATGAACCTTATATGAATAAATAACTAGTAGTATTATTACGCTTTATAAACCTGCAAGAAGCCATTCTTGTGCTAAAGAACACTGTTCTAGTGGTCTGGCTTGTAAATTAGAGTTAGGAATTTGACTCATAGCTCCTATTGTTAGGAAGTTCAGAAAGAATGTGTTTTTTTTCTTGTAGACTTAGGAATTTAGGAATTTATCATACCAGCCAGGCCCCAAACCCTGAACCCTTAGGCTACTTTTGTTTCCTTATCTTAGGGACTATCTCAGTTGATAAAGGGGGCATACGTTTTGGTCTCTTAGATCAAATAAATAAATATTTTTTAAAAAGAGAAACATTTTTGTACCTTCAACTGGTACTGCACCCAGGTAAACAAGGGTCTGGATTCTGGAGCTGAAGTGTTTGGGTTTAAACTCTGGTTAGACCACTTGCTAATCTGGTAAAATGGCAATTTATTAACCTCTATCTCACCCAAAGTCATCTGCAAGATGGAGTTAATAATCATACCCACCTCATCAAATCATCATGAAGTTAAAATGAGGTAAGGTAGGCAATGCACTTAAAATGGTGTTTGTTATTATTGTTACTCTTCATACAACAGAGGTTCCCTTTAAGAAACAATTCCAGGTCTATAGAGCACTATAATTTATTCCTCCTACCTGGTTATAATTTTGTCAGATGGATATGCATGTATACATGTATCCAGACATCACTCTCCATCCCATAAATACGTATAATTATTACATGTCAACTAAAAATTAAAGGGAAAAAATAAAACTATAATTTTAGCTCAGCAGCTTTAAAGCATTTTTATAGTTACTTAAAATATGAAAATGCACAGTATTAGGACTTCATGAGTGGTTACTATGTTAATTTTAATTTAAAATCAATGACAAACATTGATTTTCCTTAACATAACCTTCTGAAGATATGGTTTCAACCTCCAGCTCACCAACAGTAACTAAAAACATAACAACAGCATCCCTGGATGTAGAGTTGAGTTAATAAATGAGACATGTTAAAGACAGAAAAAAAATAATACTTTCGCATTTTTAACAGAATGTAAAAATGGAAATTTGAACAAGAGATCAAATAGAATAGATGTGAGTTTGTAAACCAAAATAAATTTTAGAAGTAATTCCACAACTCTTGTACCTCAAGACAGATTAAGGATATTAAAAACAAATCAAAGGGTGAAGAGAAAAAAGTATTTAGACTCATAAAAAAAAATGCTTTTGGAGAAGGCTGTAGTCAGACGGTGTGACTCTTTCCCTGCCCAAGAGGATGGATTGTTTGGGTACAGGGTTAGCTACATAATTTTCAGGGCCTAATACAAAATGAAAATGCAGGGGTCTTGTTTAAGAAGAAAAAAAAAAGTGGTTTTGTTCTTTTTACTTTCTTCTTTTTGATGCATCGTAGAGTATTTTATCTGCTGTTTGATATTGCATTCTCTCAGGTGTAGGAATATCATTGAGTAAGAACAGGCGATCACTGTTCTTGGGAAGCCTGTGTCAGTCTGACTCTCCCTGTACGTGTTCAGGCCCCTGCTGGAGTTGAAGGACCTATGCCAAGGAAGTGGGAAGGTGGAGGGGCGGGGATGTGGGACCTTACTTGAGGCTCCAATCTCCTCGTATAAATGTACCTACAAAATAGTCAGTTTCCAGCATCTGCCTCCAATCTCCCAGCACATACTCTATTGTTCCATTTGACTTCACTTACAAAACACAAATTAAAAACAAAGCCATCAAACATTTCAAATGGTGACCATAGAGAATTAAATCCTGATTTGAAACCCTTCTTGAGCATGGTGCCCTGTACAACTGCACTGGCCACGGCCCATTAAGCTGACCTCAGGGGTGGAAGAGTGTGGGGGTGAGAGGAGAGGTCTACCTCCTTCAGATCAAGCCTAGTATGCACAAATGCGCATGCTTGGTGGGGGTGGAGGGGCTGAAATCTACCTACCTCACAGAAAATCTTGTGAGGAGGCTCTATGGGGATGATTCAGATTTTAAATATGCCTCCTTCTTTGCAAAAATACGGAGAGCTAGCACTGACTCCTGACTCCTAATGCTAAAACAGACTGTGGAAGCAGGAGATGGAGGCTGCCTAGAGCAGGTCAGGGCATGAGGGGCAGAGACGCATGCCTGTTTCACAGGATCATCCTGTCTCAGAAAGACAGAGGTACCAGTCATCCAGAAACTTAGCGGGAACGCTCTAGGAGACGAAAAGTCATTTCAAGCAGATTTCTGGGAAACAGATAAGTGGAAATCTGCAAATGGACACGTCAAAATTATGGAAAAGCACCTACAAGAAAATCAGTTTTGAATATCTGCTAGCATTAGCAAACCTAAAGCTCTGTAGTGTGTGACGCACAGCAAAAGCATGGACTCCCGAGTCAGATTCTCTGGGAACAAATACTGGCTCTTTGATTTTGTTCAAAAACGAAGGAGAACCTGAGTGACTCTTGAAAGTGATTTAATCTGTAATCCTTTGTGCCTTCAGTTTCTCCTTCTAAGAATTGGTTATAATAAAATTTCCAGTGATTAATACGTGGTAAGAAATCAATAATATCTTTACAATATCAGTCCAGTTCAGACATTTCTAAGCCACTAACTCCTACCTACCCTATTTCTGAAAGCTTTGAAAATATTTTAATAGGAATTATCTCTCAAAATTAGTATGAAGATACTAGTTCAGTTAAGAAGTTTAACATATATTCTTCTTTCACCTCTTTTTTTTTTTTTTTTTAATCTGGAGGATGTAATTTCCTGGGCAGAAGAAAAGGAATAATTCAACCATGCCTCTCTTTTCTATGCTGAACTTCTAACTATGATAAGGGGACAGGAGAGAGGGTAAATATTTTACTTTAAATTGACTTCAGAACATTGGTGGGTGTCTTTGACTGACACAGTCATTTCTCAACCATGTTTTTGTGTGCGTATGTGTGTAAGTTAAGTTTAGTGATAGGTAGTTTACATACAGGAAAACTAATCTTTTTAGGTGTATAGTTCTATGGATGTTGTAAAATGCATACATTTCTGTACCACAAACGAAATTGGAATAAGAACATTTTCATCTTCTTGAAAGTTTTCTCCCACCCCTTTATGGCAGTCCCCCATCTCCCCGTCACCTGATCACTGTAAACTACTGATCTTATTTCTTTTCCCCTTCGTTTTCTTTTTCCAGAAGGTAGTATAAATGAACTATCTTAGTCCACCAGGGCTTCTATAGCAAAATCTAATTCACTGGGTAGCTTACAAGCAACCAAAATTTATTTATCATAGTTTTGGAGGCTGGGAGGTCCAAGATCAAGCCACTGACAGATTCAAAGTCTGTTGAGTGTCCCACTTCCTGGTTCATAGAAGGTACCTTCTGACTGTGTTCTCACATAGTGAAACGGGCTGTCTATCTACCTTGGATCTCTTTTATAAAGGCACTAATTCCATTCATTAGGGGGGTGCCTTTAGGACCTAATTATTTCCCAAAGGTCTTATCTTCTAATGCTGTCCCATAATGTATACCTTTGGTGGGGAACACACAGATTCAATAAGTAGCCTTTTTGTATCTGACTTTCTTCACATAATATGAGATGCATCCGTATTGTTGCACATTTCACCAGTCTGTTCCTTTATATTACTGAGCAATATTCCATCATATGGACCATCCCTCTATAAGTTCTATGATAATGTGATCACAAGACTGTCTATTATCTAACATTGTGCAGAACATTCATAGTGTCTACCTACCTTTCTATCTAGCAGCAAGGTAAAATGACCTCTATTGAAAGCAGAGCAATAACAAAACAAAAAAAAAAGACTAACTTTATGATATTCTGAGGGTCATGCTCATTCTCTGTTATCTTAAGATCATATGATATCATATTCTATGATTATACCTTTGCATAACATCATTTCATATTATATGACTTTCTGTGTTCCTAAGTCATATCCATGGGAATTATAAATTATGAAAGGAAAAGTACAGGTTGACAACCACATTTACAAAGATGAAGACTGTAAAACTGAAAGAGGTGAAGACATTCTGGAGTCTACGCAGTTAAAAAATAATTAAAATAACATAATAATAGCTTACTTTTAATGAGTGTCTATGGCATGGCACATATTTTTCAAAGGATTTTTTCCTGTTTTGTACCATTTAATTCTTATAAAAATATTATTCATAAACTTGTTTAATATATTATCATTTTATAGATGGAAAAATTGAGAGGTGGAAGGTTAAAGTTACATAGCTAATATGGCCTGGATTTCAACAAGAATTATTTTCACTCAGAACATTAACCCTAAAGCCCTTTTCCAATCTACCATTTGACTGTTAAATAGAAAGACTGGGACTGAACTTTCATATCATTGATTTTTGCATAGTGTCCTTTTGCTTTATATGGCAAATAGTAAGGCACAGCCTGTGCTACAGAAGAAACAAAAGAGAGAAGCATGCAGTGGCTATAAACATACAAACATACACATGTATATACATGTGTACATATTTGTGTGTATGACATATGACTTGTATTCTATATATTTTACTCTTGTATCAAAATATTTTTCTAAGACTTAGATACAAATACTTAGTATACTTATACTTGGGTATACAAAAAAAATTTAAAAACTCTCAGTCTTTAGCAGGAACTTACAAAATATCTAGCTTGGTTCATTTCACACCCTCCCCTTGGCTGGCTATTTTACTATTTATTCTAACAATAAGAAATTTGTTTTAAAGTTGTAATAAGCAGACAATCAGTGTCCACCATCCTGTGACCCGAACATTAATTGAAATGCTACCTTTAACTTTGTATCTTGTAAAATACTAAAAACTTCAGATGGCAGTGGGATTTTTGTATATTTCTAACTTATTCTCACATACAACACCCATTATTCCTTGATGGAGCCAATTTTCCTTTCTGAGAGAATTTAACATCATCTTAAAATTGTTATCACTGGTATGTGGTCTGCAGTGTTTGATCATGTTTTTATTTTTATTAAGTTACACCAACTCAATATCTCCTTCCAAATATTTTTGTAACCTGTACAACATAGAGATGAAAAGGACTATTTTCTTTTATTAAACACATTATTTGTGAATCTCCTTGCTACAATTTGTGGAGGATAAGTCATAAAGTATAAACAACATGCTCTCTGGAATTTATACTGTTTTCACTATATATGTTTGTCTACCGGTAGGTATTGTGCACATATAAAATATAAAATAAAAGGTATATACTGACACAAAGATCCCTATTTTTCTTCTTCATAAGAGCCGTTAGGATAGTTTAAATTATGTGACAATTTTTCCTGTTTATTCTCTGATTCCAAATACTCACAGACACTGAAAGCCCTTGGTTCTCTAAGTTTAATTCCTCAAGTATTCATTTTTATCATGTTAGAAATTTTCTAAATGGAAAATGTGTAAAAATTACACTTCACTTTAAATAGAGTTAAGTCATTTATTATTTAAAATGCTAGACAAGATTTAGCAAAAGCTTCTCCTAAAGAAGTAGCACAAGGAAGTTACAGAGACAGAAAAGTTGCATTTAAATGTGTTTTGTGTCATTGAAGAAAACAAAACAAACCAAACCCCTTGATTCAGCTAGCTCTGTGTAAGGGGACTGACACCTAATTGGTGCGGGACAAAATAACTTGACCAGGAGCTCAACTTCCTGCTCCGGCACTTACTCTGTAAATTTGAGCTTGGGGAACATCTCTAACTATTGAAAAGTAGTTTGTTGATCTGAATTGTAAGTGCAATGATTCTTCTCCTATGTTATGTATAGGGCGGATTTGGGGCTACATTTTTAAGAGTTAAAAACTATTAGACATTTTACAAAGGCCAAGAATGGTGGCTCACACCTGTAATCCTAGCATTTTGGGAGGCCGAGGCAGGAGGATCACAAGGTCAGGAGATGGAGACCATCCTGTCTAGCACGGTGAAACCCCGTCTCTACTAAAAAAAAAAAATACAAAAAATTAGCTGGGCATGGTGGCGGGTGCCTATAGTACCAGCTACTCAGGATGCTGAGGCAGGAGAATGGCGTGAACCCGGAAGGCGAAGCTTGCAGTGATCCGCGATCACGCCACTGCACTCCAGCCTGGCGACAGAGCGAGATTCCATCTCAAACAAACAAACAAACACCTATAAGAGCGTGTTAATATTAACGAATGGGTTAATGCCATTATTATTCTTTTACTGGTTTTGTATTGCATTTAATCAAGAGTCATGGGGCTTTTTTCCTGTTCAGGCGTATTTTTTAACTTTGAATGGAGTGTCTGTGAAAAAGAATTGGCGCTTCCGTTGGGAAAACATTCTGTGATCTTCACTGGTTAGTTTCACATCCTTGTGAAAATCTCTTCACCACCTAAATCCCACATTTCTCCTCCAGTAAAGCACAGGGTTGCATTGTACACTCGGGTCTGTCTCATCTGCACTGAAGGGTCTTTGACTCCATTCGTGAACAATGCCACCATCCCTTTAAATTAGTTGGTATCCACAAGTGGAAAGTTGTAGTAATATCTTGGACTAAATTTAATGGGGAAGAGTGGTGGAGAATTGGAATAGTATGTAATGTTTTTTTAATTTTGATACTGATGCTTTATTCAGATCGCTTATTCAATCTGACAATTCAGAACAGGTGTTATCTCAGCTTAGGATAAAACTAAGACTCAAGTTGTTGAAGAACCCTGTTCGAGGTCACCCAGCTAGGGATTAAGTGGTAGAAAGCGAATTAAAACCAATGACCCTGGTTCACAGTTTATCATTTTCCTCCTTTGTCTTGTTTCATCTGGCTGCTTCTTTGCCAACTTCTATTGTAGATCCTCATCCTTTTGGGAGTTTACCACTACTTGCAGATAGTAATTTGCTTTTTCTACTTGTATACCTTATATAAACATTCTTTCTAATTATCCTAACAATTCTGCAAGACAAATATGCCATTTTCCAGCTTTACTGAGGTATAATTGACCGACACAAATTGTATACATCTAAAGTATACAATATGATGTTTTCATATATCTATACATTGTGATAATTTTATGAAAATCAAGCTAATTTACATAAGTATCACCTCACATACTTTTATTTTTGTGGTGAGAATACTTAATATCTACCCTTTAACAAACTTGAAATATATATATAATATATAGAATACATTATTAACTATCATGACCATACTGTACATTTGGTTGCCAGAACTTACTCATCTTATAACTAAAAGTTTGTATCCTTTAACCAAATTCTCCCTATTTTCCCCACCATTTGAACCCTGGTAACCACCCTCTGCCTTCTACTCTATACTATGAATCTGACTTATTAAATTTTACTGTGAATGAGATCATTGAATATTTGTCTTTGTGTGTGTCTATTTCACTTAGCATGATGTTCTCCAAGATTATCTATGTTGCGGCAAATGGCAGGATTTTCTTCTTTCTTAAGGCTAAATAACATTCCGCTGTGTGTGTGTGCACATATATTTAATATTTGGTATACTGATTTCATTTTCTTTGCATATATACTAAGAGGACAATTGGTAGATTATATAATAGTTCTCTTTTGAATTTTATAAGGAATCTTCGTATTGTTTCTCATATTTGTACTAATTTACATTCCACCAACAATGTATAAGGGTCCCTTCTCCCCACATCTTCCCCAACATTTGATATCTTTTGACTATAGCGATTCTATTAGTTGTAAGGTTATATACCACAGGGGCTTTGATTTGCATTTCCCTGATGATTAGCAATGTCGAGCACCTTTGCATATACCTGTTGGCTATGTTTATGTCTTCTTAGAAAAAAATCAATTTAGATCCTTGCCCACTTTTTAATTGGATTTTTGTTTTATTGCCATTGAGTTGATGAGTCATTTAAATATTGTGGCTATTAAAACCATTATGGCGTATATAGTTTGCAACTATTTTCTCCCATTTCATAGGTTGTGCTTTTACTCTGTTGTTTCTCTTGCTGTGAAGAGGCTTTGCAGTTTAATATAGTCCCACTTGTTTATTTTAGCTTTTATTGCTTGTGTTACATTCAAAAAAACAATTGCCAGGACCAGTGTCAAAGAGCTCTTACCTTAAGTTTTCTTCAAGAAGTATTATGGATTCAGAAATTACATTTAAGTCATTAACCCATCTTGAGTTCATGTTTGTGTATAGTGTAAGATAATAATGCAATTTTCTTTTAATATGAATATCTTGATTTCTAATACCATTTATTAAATAAACGATCTTTCCCTGTAGTGTTTTCTGAGTGCCCCTGTTGAAAATTTGTTGGTCATATAGGCTTGGGTTTATCTATGAGTTTTCTGTTCCGTTCCATTGGATTATATCTCTGTTTTTATGACAGTACTGTACTATTTTGATTATTGTAGCTTTGTAATATAATTTAAAATCAATACATTTTATTTTCCCAACTTTGTTCTTCTTACTCAACATTGCTTTTGCTATGAAACATCTTTTCTGGTTCCACAGCAATTTTAGAATTTTTTTTTCCTAGTTTTGTGTAAAATACCATTGAAATATTGATAAGGGTTTTATTGCATCTGTAGATTGCTTAGATTGTTTACATATTAACAGTAAATACACATAGAGTATCTTTCCATTTACTTAAATCTTTATTTTCTTTCACCAATGTTTCATAGGTTTCAGCATATAGATTTTTCACCAATGTTTTATAGTGTTTAGGATATAGATTTTTCACCTATTTGAGTTATTCTTAAGTAGTTTGATTATTTTGATGCAATCGTGAATGGGGTTGTTTTCTTAATGTCTTTTCCAGATAGTTCGTTGATAGTGTATGGAAACACTACTAATTTTTGTATGTTAAATTTGTATCTTGTAACTTTACTTAATTTATTTATTAATTCTAACAGGTTTTGGTGGAGTCTTTAGGATATTTTATATGCACAATTCCATCATCTACAAATATAATTATTTATTTTCTGCTTTTGATGCTTTTATTTCTTTTTCCTGCCTAATCATTAGGTTAGGACTGCATGTACTATGTTGAATATAAGTGGAGAGAGTGGATACCCTTGTCTTGTTCTTGATATTAAAGGAAAAGCTTTCAGCTTTTCACCATTGAGTATAATGTTAGCTGTGGGCTTGTAATATATGACCTTTATTGTGTGGAGGTACATTTCTTCTATAATTAATTTTTGGAGTATTTATCATATAAAGATGTTGAATTTTGTCAAATGATTTTTCTGCATCTTTTGAAATCATCTTGTGATTTCATTCCATTAATGTACTTTAGTACATTTATCACTTTGTATATTTTGAGCCATCCTTGCATCCCTAAAACAAATCCCATTTGATCATACGGTATGAACCTAATTACTTTACAAAGGCCTTACCTTGTAATGCAATCACATGGGGGATAACATTAGCTCACACTAAGGAGAGCATTAATTTGTTATTGAAATTGTTTTGCTAGTATTTTTTTGAGTGTTAAGCATCTATGTTCATTAGGTATATTGGCTTGTAATTTTCTTATAACACTTGTCTAGCTTTGTTATTTGTGTAATGCTAACTTTCTACAATAAGTTTAAAAGAGTTTTCTTTATTTTTCTGGAAAAGTATGAGAAAGAGTAATATTATTTCTTATTTCAATATTTGGTAGAATTTACTAGGGAAGTCATTAGTTCCTAATATTTTTGATGGGGATGTTTTATTATGGATTCAACCGATATTTGTTATTAGTCTGTCCATATTTCATATTTCTGTATTATTCAGACATGGTAAGTTTTATATTTCTAGAAGTTTATCAAGTGTTTCCAGGTTAACCCATTTTTTTGGCATAAAATTGTTTATACCAATATCTTGTGGTCCCTTATATTTCTGTGGTATCAGTTGTAATGTCTCCTATTTTGTGTCTCTTATTTACTTGAGTTTTCTTTCTTTTTTAGTGAAAAAAAAAAGGGTTATCAAAGCTATAGGTTTGTCAATTTCATCTTTTCAAGAAAACAACTTTTAGTTTCATTGATCTTTCCTATTTTATTTCTACTTTCTATTTCATTTATTTTTGCTCTGATCTTTATTTCCTTCCTTCTACCTACCAATTTTGGGCCTTTTTTTTTTTTTTTTTTTTTTTTTTTTTTTTTTTTTTTTTTTAAGTTCTTTGAAGGGTAAATTGTTTATTGGAGATTCTTTCTTTTTATTAAAGTAGGCATTGATTGATATAAACTTCCCTATTAGAACTGCTTTGGTTTCAACCCATAAGTTTTGGTATGTTGGGTTTCTATTTTCATTTGTTTTAGTATGTTTTTTCTTTCCCTCTTTATTTCTTCTTTGACTAATTGGTTGAGAGCATGTTGTTTGACTTTCTCATGTTTTTGAATTTTCCAACTTTCCACTTGTTATTGATTTCTAGTTTCATGCCTCTGTGGTCAGAGAATAAACTTCATGCAATTTCAATGTTTTAAAATTTGTTAAAAACTTACTTTGTGACTAAACACGATTAATCTTGGAGAACATTCTCTGTGTACTTAAGAATCACGTGTATCCTGCTGCTATTGGATGGTATATTCTGTATATGCCTATTATGTTCATTTGGTCGAGAGTGTAGTTCAAATCCATTATTTCCTTAGTAATTTTCTGTCTGGATGATCAATCTATTTTTAAAAGTGAGGTACTGAATTTCCCTATTATTATTGTATTTTTGTGTATTTCTCCTATCAGATTTGTTTACAGTTGCTTTGTATCTTAGGTACTCTTATGTTAGGTGCATATATATATAAATATATATATATATATATATATAAATGACTATATATTCTTTTTTTCGTTTAAGAATTAGTAATCATTTTTATTAAGGGGTCGAACTTAATTATAAACCCAGAGGCATAGAATTTTCTGCTTGCCTTGGGAACTCTATGTTATTTTAAGGGGAGGCATTGTTCTGTCTGCTTACTCTATTTTCAACGTTCTTCTTTCAACTTCCAAAAGTGACTCACAAAAACTTCAAGTGTACAATGCAACATCTAACAGCTGGACTGTTAAGTGGGATCCTGCTAGTGGTCATGTGCAGAAATGTAGGATCACTTATCAGCCTTCCACTGGGGAAGGCAATGAGCAAATGGCAACTTTTCAAATAAAAATTATAACTTGGATAAATTCTACCCATTTCTCTTCAAACTCTTTTTCCCCTCAGTGTTTAATTAGTCATACTTACTTTTTATTTATTATTATACTTTAAGTGCTGGGATACATGTGTACAACATGCAGGTTTGTTACATAGGTATATATGTGCCATGGTGATTTGTTGCACTCATCAACCCATCATCTACATTAGGTATTTCTCCTAATGCTGTCCCTGCCTTAGCCCCCTACCCCCTAACAGGTCTTGGTGTGTGATATTCCCCTCCCTATGTCCATATGTTCTCATTGTTCAGCTCCTACTTATAAGCGAGAATATGCAGTGTTTGGTTTTCTCTTCCAGTGTTAGTTTACTGAGAATGATGGTTTCCAGCTTCATCCATGTCCCTGCAGAGTCCATGAACTCATTCCTTTTTATGGCTGCATAGTATTCCATGGTGTATATGTGCCACATTTTCTTTATCCAGTCTATCATTGATGGGCATTTGGGTTGGTTCTAAGTCTTTGCTATTGCGAATAGTGCTGCAATAAACATACATGTGCGTGTGTCTTTATAGTAGAATGATTTATAATCCTTTCAGTATATTCTCAGTAATGGGATTGCTGGGTCGAATGGTATTTCTGTTTCTATATCCTTGAGGAATCACCACACTGTCTTCCACAATGGTTGAACTAATTTACATATATATTCTTAATGAATGAATTGATTTTTTACCCTTATATAATGACTTTATTTGACCCTTACAATATTTTACCTAGAGTCTAGTGTATCTTACATAAGTATATTTGTATACTTGTATATTTTGAGCCATCCTTGCATCCCTAAAACAAATCCCATTTGATCATACGGTATGAACCTAATTACTTTACAAAGGCCTTACCTTGTAATGCAATCACATGGGAGATAACATTAGCTCACACTAAGGTGCTTACTCTGCACCGTTTGTTTCTATTAGCATAGGTTATCTCTTCCCAATCCCTTCATTTTCAACGTGTGTTCTTAAAGCTGCAATAGTGTCTTGTAAGCAGCATATAGTTGGATTTTAAAAAAATTCATTCACCCACTCAGTCTTTTGGTGAATTTAATCAATATACATTTAAAGTAATTATTGATAGGTAAAGACTTACTATTGTCTTCTTGGTTATTGTTTTCTATTTGTTTTGTAGTTTTTTTTTCCTTTCTCCCTCCATTTTGCCTTGTGCTTTTATAATTTTCTGTTGTGGTATATACCTTGTTTCCTTTTAAAAGAAATTTTGTATATACTATAAACTTTTGCTTTGTGGTTACTATGGGAGTTACATAAAACATTTAATATTTATAACACTCTATTTAAGCTGATAGCAATTTGTTTTCAATTGTCCATGAAAATCCTACACTTTTACTTACTCTGGCCTCTAAATTTTGTTTTTGTGTGCACAATTTACATTTTATATGTAGTATTTCCCATTACAAATTATTGTAGCCATAGTTATTTTACTATTTTTGTCTTTAATATTTTACCAAAATTGTAAGTGATTTACACACCACCATTACAGAATTATAGTGTTCTGAATTTGATTATGTTCTTATCTTTGCCAGTGAGTTTTGTATTTTCATACGATTTTGTGTTACTAATTAACATCATTTTGTTACAGTTTGAATAATTCCCTTTAGCAATTTTTATTCAGCAGATATAATAATAATCTCCTAAGCTTTTCTTTTTCTGTAAAATCAAAAAGTATCTCTCTTTCATTGCTTATTGATATATAATAGCTGCATATATTTATGAGGCACATGAGTTTTTTATATATGCATGCAATGTGTAATTATCAAATCAAGATAAATGGAATATCCATCACCCCAAATATTCATCATATCTTTGTGTTTCAAACATTCACAATCCTCTCTCTAGCTTTTTCAAAAAATATAATGAATTTGTATTAGCTATAGTTGCCCTATTGTCCTCTCTCTTCATTTTTGAAGAAAAGGTTTGCCAGGTAAATTTTTGTTTGACAGGCATTTTTTGTTTGACAGGCATTTTTTTTTTTTTTTTTTTTTTTTTTTGGTCACAGGACTTTCGGTATGTCACCCCACTCTTTCCTAACTTGCAAGGCTTCTGCTAAAATGTCTAATAACCTATGGCCATTCCTTTGTATTTCTCATATTCCTTTTTTTTTCTTGCTGGATTTAAATATCTCTCTTTTTCTTTGATATTTGAAAGTTTGATTTTTTTGTGCGGGCATCACTGGTTTATTATATATTTAAATATATATTTAAATTTATAATATTTAAATTCTTATAATATTTAAATTCTTTTTTCTTTTTTTTATTTCAGTAGGTTTTAGGGGAATAGGTGGTGGTTGGTTACATGAGTAAGTTCTTTAGTGGTGATTTCTGAGGTTTTGATGCACTCATCACTCCAGCCACGTACACTGTATGCAATGTGTAGTCTCTTATTCCTCACCACACCCTGCTCTTTACCCCTGAGCACCCAAAGTCCAATTTGCCTTTGCATCCTCATAGCTTAGCTCCCACATATGAGTCAGAATATACAATGTTTGTTTTTTCATTCCAGAGTTACTTCACTTAGTATAATTGTCTCCAGTTTCATCCAGGTTGCTAGAAGTTATTTCAATTATTTTTTGGCTGAGTAGTATTCCATGGTGTGTGTGTGTGTGTGTGTGTGTGTGTGTGTGTATGTGTGTATGTGTATACATATATATGTATGTGTATATATATATATCAATCACATTTTTCTTTATTCTTTATTCATTTTTCTTTATTCATTTGTTGATTGATGGGCATTTGGGCTGGTTTCATATTTTTGCAATTGCAAATTGTGCTGCCGTAAACATGCGTGTGCAAGTATCTTTTTCATATAATGACTTTTTTTCATCACCTATGGATTGGGATTGCTGGATCAAGTATATCTACTTTTAGTTTTTAAAGGAATCTCCAGATTGTTTTCCATAGTGGTTGTACTAGTTTATATTCCCACCAACTGTGTAAAATTATTCCCTTTTCAGTACATGTCTGTCAACATCTATTTTTTTTTTTTTTTTTTGGCCATTCTAGCAGGAGTGAGGTAGTGTTGCTTTGTGGTTTTGATTTGCATTTCCCTGATAATTAGCTATGTTGAGCATTTTTTTCCATATACCTGTTGGCCATTTATATATCTTCTTTTGAGAATTGCCTATTCATGTCTTTAGCTCACTTTTTGATGGGATAGTTTGTTTTTCTCTTGCTGATTTGTTTGAGTTCTTTGTAGATTCTGGATATTAGTCCTTTGTCAGATGTACAGATTGTGAAGATTTTCTCCCACTCTGTCAGTTATCTGTTAATTCTGCTGGTTATTTCTTTTGCGATACAGAAGGTTTTAGTTTAATTAAGTCCTACCTATTTATTTTTGTTGTTGTTGCTTTTGCTTTTGGGTTCTTGGTCTTGAAGTCTTTGCCTAATCCAATGTGTAGGAGGGTTTCTCTAATGGCATCCTCCAGAATCTTTACAGTTTCAGACTTTAGATTTAAGTTTTTGAATCATCATGAGTTGATTTTGGTATACGGTGAGAGATGAGGATCCAGTTTTATTTTTCTACAGTGGCTTGTCAATCATTCCAGTACCATTTATTGAATAGGGTGTTCTTTCCCCACTTGATATTTTTATTTGCTTTGTCAAAAATCAGTTGGCTATAAATGTTTGGTTTTATTTCTGGGTTCTTGATTCTGTTCCATTGGTCTATGTGTCTATTTTTATACTAGTACCATGCTGTTTTTGTTGTTATGGCTTTATAGTATATGTTTGAAGTCGGGTAATGTAATGCCTCCAGAATTGTTTTTTTTCGTTTAGTCTTGCTTTGGCTATGTGGGCTCTTTTTTGGTTCCATATGAATTTTAGGATTGTTTTTTCTAGTTCTGTGAAGAATGGTGGTGGTATTTTGATGGGAATTGCATTGCATATGTATATTGCTTTTGGCGGTATGGTCACTTTTACAATATCAGTTCTACCTACTTGTGAGCATGTGGTAACATTTTGGTATTAGTCCGTTTTCATTCTGCTATGAAGAAATACCTGAGATTGTATTAATTATAAAGAACAGAGATTTAATTGACTCACAGTTCCACATGGCTGGGGAGGCCTCAGGAAACTTACAATCATGGCAGAAGACGCCTCTTCGTGGGGTAGCGGAGAGAGAATGAGTGCCACCAGGGGAAATGCCAGAAGCTTACAAAACTATCGGCTCTCACGAGAGAACTCACCCACTATCATGAGACCAGCATGGGGAAGACCACTCCCATGATTCAGTTACATACCACTGGTTCCCTCTTATGACACATGGGATTATGGGGATTGCAGTTTAAGATGAAGTTTGGGTGGCGACACAGCCAAACTATATCACTTTCTATTTGTTTTTGTCATCTATGATTTCAGCAGTTTTAGTATTCCTTGTAGAAGTCTTTTCTTGTAGTGGTCTTTCAGTAGTTTTAGTTTTTCTTGTAGAGGTCTTTCATGTCCTCGGTTAGGTATATTCCTCTGTGTGTGTGTGTGTGTGTGTGTCTGTGTTTTGGTAGCTATTATAAAAAGGGTTGAGATATCAATTTGATTCTTAGCTTGGTCACTGTTGGTATACAGCAGAGCTACTGATTTGTGTACATTAATTTTGTATCCTGAGGTCACACCTTATGAAACTGGAAAAACAAGAGCAATCAAAACCCAAACACCATGGAAGAAAAGAAATAAGAGAGACCAGAGCAGAGCTAAATGAAATTGAAAGAAAATAGACAGACTGGGCATGGTGGCTCAAGCCTGTAATCCCAGCACTTTGGGAGGCCAAGACGGGTGGATCACAAGGTCAGGGGATCGAGACCATCCTGGCTAACATGGTGAAACACCGTTTCTACTAAAAAAATACAAAAAAAAACGAGCTGGGCGAGGTGGCAGGCACCTGTAGTCCCAGCTACTCGGGAGGCTGAGGCAGGAGAATGGCATAAACCCAGGAGGCGGAGCTTGCAGTGAGCTGAGATCTGGTCACTGCACTCCAGCCTGGGCGACAGAGCAAGACTCCATCTCAAAAAAAAAAAAAGAAAAGAAAATAGACAATTCAAAATATAAATGAAACAAAATACTGGTTCTTTCAAAAGATAAATGAACTTGAGAGACCATCACGAAAATTAACCAAGAAAAGAAGAGAGAAGATCTAAATAAGCTCAATTAGAAACAAAACAGGAGATAATACTACAGATACCACAGAAATACAAAAGATTATTCAGGACCACTGTGAACACCTTTATGTGCATAAACTAGAAAACCTAGAGGAGATGGATAAATTCCTGGAAACATACAAAACTCCTACATTAAACTAGGAAGATATGGAATATCTGAACAGACCAATAACAAGCAGTGAGACTGAAGTGATAATAAAAAATTATCAACAAAAGAAGTCTAGGAACAGACTGATTCACAGCTGAATTCTATCAGACATTCAAAGAAGAATTAGTACCAATCCTATTGATGCTATTTCAAAAGATAGAGAAAGAGGGAATACTCCCTGAATCATTCTATGAAGCCAGTATTACCCTAATACCAATACCAGGGAAGGATATAACAACAAACAAACAAACAACAAAAACTACAGACCATTGTCCCTGATGAACATAGATACTAAAATCCTCCACAAAATACTAGTAATTCGAATCCAACAGCATAAAAAAAAAAGATAATCCACCATGATCAAGTGGCTTTCATACCAGGGACACAGGGATGGTTTGACACACATAGCTCAATAAATATAATACACCACATAAACAGAATTAAAAATCTCATGATTATCTCAAAGATGGAGTAAAAGGATTTGGCAAAATCCAACATCCCTTTATGGTTAAAACCCTCAGCAAAATCAAAATAGAAGGGACATACCTTAAGATAATAGGAGCCATCTATGACAAACCCACCATAAAAATTGCACTGAATTAGAAAAAGTTGAAAGCATTCCCCCTGAGAACTAGAACAAGACAAAGATCCCTACTTTCACCACTTTATTTAACATAGTACTGGAAGTCCTAGCCAGAGCAGTCAGACAAGAGAAAGAAATAAAGGGCTTCCAGATAGGTAAAGAGGAAGCCCAATTGTCACTGTTTGCTGATGATATGATTGTATACCTAGAAAACTCTAAAGACTCATCCAAAAAGGTCCTAGGACTGACAGTTGGATGATAATGTGTCTTGGTAAAGTGTTCTTTGGATTGAATCTGTTTGGAAACTTTTCAGCTTCATGTACCTAAATGTCCATATCTCGTCCAGGAAGAGAAGGAAGTTTTCACCCATTAAAATAAGCTTACTGCTCCTTAAAATAAACTTACTCTCCTTTTTTCTTTTCTTTTTTCTTAATTTCCTAATTCAGATGTGGTATGGTTTTTCTGTGTTCCCACCCAAATCTCATCTTGAATTATAGCTCCCATAATTCCCACATGTTGTGGGAGGAACCTGGTGGGAGGTAATTGAATCATGAGAGCAGGTCTATTCCTGCCGTTCTCTTGGTAGTGCATGAGTCTCATGAGTTGATAATTTTATAAAGGGGAGCTCCCCTACACACGTTCTTTCCTGCCTGCCGCCATGTAAGATGTCCTGTTGCTCTTCCTTTTTCTTCCATCACTTTTATGAGGCTTCCCTAACCATGTGGAACTGTAAGTCAATTAAACTTCTTTCCTATATAAATCACCCAGTCTCAGGTATGCCTTTATTAGCAGCATGAGAACAGACTAATACAGTAAATTAGCACTGGGTAGTGGGTGCTGATGTAAACATACTGCAAATGTGGAAGTGACTTTGGAACTGGGTAACAGTTTAGAGGTTGGAACAGTTTGGAGGGCTCAAAAAAATACAGGAAAATATGGGAAAGTTTGGAGCTTCCTAGAGACTTGTTGAATGGTTCTGACTAAAATGCTGATAGTGATATGGACAATGAAGTCCAGGGAAGGTGGTCTCAGACGGAGAAGAGGAACTTGTTGGGAACTGGAGTAAAGGTTACACTCACTATGCAAAGAGACTGGTGGCATTTTACCCCTGCCCTAGAGGTCTGTGGAACTTTGATCTTGCAAGAGATAATATAGGGTATCTGGCAGAAGAAATTTCTAAGCTGCAAAGTGTTCAAGAGGATGTGGAGCATAAAAGTTCAGAAAATGTGCAGCCTGACAATGGGATAGAAAAAGAAAACCCCATTTTCTGGGAAGAAATTCAAACCGGCTGCAGAAATTTGCATAAGTAATGAAGAAACAAATGTTAATCACTGAGACAATGGGGAAAATGTTTCCAGAACATCTCACAGACCTTCATGGCAGCCCCTCTCATCAGAGGCCCAGAGGTCCAGGCACCTCTCTGCTTTGTGCAGCATAGGAAATTGATATCCTGCATCTCAGCTGCTTCAACTCTAGCCATAACTAAAATGGGCCAATGTATGGTTCAGGCTGTTGCTTCAGAGGGTGCACAGAAGTCAAGAATTGAGGTTTAGGAACTTCTACCTAGATTTCAGAGGATGTATGGAAATGCCAGATGTCCAGGCAGAGGTGTGCTGCAGGGTCAGAGTTCTCGTGGTGAACCTCTGCTAGGGCAGTGGGGAAGGGAAATGTGGGGTGAGAGAATCCACACAGAGTCTCCACTGGGGCACTGCCTATTAGAGCTATGAGAAGAGGGTCACAATCCTCCAGATCCCAGAGTGGCAGATCTACTGACAGCTTGCACTGTTCACTGGGAAAAGCCACAGACACTCATGCCAGCCTATGAAAGTAGCTGAGTGTTGGGGGGACATACTCTGCAGACCCACAGGGGCGGAGCTCCCCAAGGCCATGGGAGCCCACCTCTTGCATCAGCATGACCTGGATGTGAGAAATGGGGTCAAGGGAGATTATTTTGGAACTTTAAGGTTAAATGACTGCCCTATTGGATTTTGGAATTTCCTGGGGCCTGTAGCCCTTTTATTTTGAACAATTTCTCTGATTTGGAATGAGTGTATTTACCCAATGCCTGTTCCCACTTTGTATCTAGGAAGCAACTAACTTGCTTTTGGTTTTGTAGGTTCATAACTGGAAAGGAATTACCTTGTCTCAGATGAGACTTTGAATTGTGGACTTTGAGTTAATGCTGAAATGAAGTAAGACTTTGGGGGACTGTTGAGAGGGCATGATTGGTATTGAAATATGAGGACATGATATTTGTGACGGACCGGGACAGAATATTGTGGTTTGGATGTGTCTCCACCCAATTTATCTTGAATTTTAGCTCCCATAATTTCTACATGTTGTAGGAGAGACCCAGTGGGAGGTAATTGAATCATGGGGGCAGGTCTTCCTGTGCTGTTCTCATGATAGTGAGTAAGTCTCATGAGATCTGATGATTTTATAAATGAGAGTTCCCCTGCACACATTCTCTTTTGCCTGCCATGTAAGATGTCATTTTGTTCTTACTTCGTCTTCCGCCATGGTGTGAGGCCTCCCCAGCCATGTGGAACTGTAAGTCAATTAAACCTTTTTCCTTTATAAATTACCCAATCTTAGGTATGTTTTTATTAGCAGTGTGAGAGTAGACTAATACAAGATATTAGCACTTTAGATGGTGTTCTGTAAATTCCATGGATGGTCTTCATTTCTTTTTATATTTGTATTCTTTTTCTACACTGACTGAATATTATAAAATGATCTTTGTTTTACTGCCCATGTTCTATTTTGTTATTGATCCCCAGAGTGAAGTGCAGTAGCATAGGAATCATCATGAGATGCATTCACAGGAGTCATCATAATATGCTTCAGCTTTTAACTCCTGGCGTCCTCCCATTTCAACCTCCCAAGTAATTTGGATTACAGTGGCACACCACTGCATCCAGCTTAAATTGACATATTTTTTTCTTCTGCTTAATCAAGTCTGCTGTTGATGCTCCCTGTGACATTTTGCATTTCACTCATTGTATTCTTCCACTCCAGAGTTCTATTTTGTACTTTTTAACAATTTTCTTCCTTTTAATAAACTTCTAGTTTTGATCATGTAATTTTTATGTCATTTTGTTGCATGATATCTGTGTTTTCTTGTAGCTTGCTGAGCTTCCTGACAACAATTATTTTAAATTCTTTTTTAGCAATTAGTCGATGTGCATTTCTGTGAGGTCAGTTACTAGAATGCTTTTGTGTCCCCTTGGTGGTATCATGCTTCCTTTATGTTCTTCATTTTCTTGAACTCTTGCTTTGTTGTCTTCACATTTGAAGAATCACTTACCTCTTCCACTCTTTACTGACTGGTTTGAGAGAGACATGCCTTCATCAATCAGTTCAGTTTTGGAATCGGAGGCTATCAGAGACCTTTCCTTTGAATGTTCTCACTTTTGGTACTCCTTGGAAGTAATTATTATTCAGAACCTTTGTCTTCTCTCAGCAAATTCAGGACAGATGCTAAGTGCCTCTTGTTTGTTTTTCATAAAGCCGTGCCCTGAAGTGCTGAAATTTTTGTGCCTTCTCCCAATCCTGCAGAGTCAAGCCAGCCATCCACTTGAGAGGCTTGCACTCTCTGTCTGCAAAAATACATTTGAAGAGCTTGCCTGTAGGCTGAGGAGTGAGACACAGAGAGCATTTGGGGTGCCTGTGATCCAGTTGTGGGAAGGTCCACGGGTGAAGTATCCCAAAATTTCTGATTAAGTCCATGGAGTAGGTAATAGCGTCCATTTCCTCTCTCTCCCTTTTTATTTTTTTCTCCCAGCCTTTCTCAACCTCTCAGCTGTGCTAATTATCTCAGTATTCTGGATGGAGTAAGAAATACATGAACTTTTTGGAAAGTTACCTTTATGCCTAGGGATCTGGGCATTTATTCACCACAATCTCATTTATTTTTTCTGTAGAAGAATCTTTGAGTGAGGGTTTTCTCTGTGTACTGAACTGTGCCACTTTAGAGGAAGAGTGACACGGGTAAAGTTAAGATTGTTCTTTTACTTTCTTCAGTGTATCTATTTTCACAATTTTCCCCTATTTATGAACTAGAACTTCTCAGTTGGATTTCCATACTCCTACAAAAGTGTTCTTGTCCTTGAGTGGTTGTCAAAAGGAATGCTTCTGCATGGGGATAAAAACAAAAATCTTATTCTGCCATCTTTCTGATGTCTTATGATCCACCTTTTATATAAAGTCCCTAAAATTCTGCTAAATTAAGAAAATTGCTCCAAATCACAGAATAAATAAGTGATGAGTCAAAATTTTAACACAGATTTATCTGACTGGAAAGCCGCCTTTTCTCTGTCAAGCCATGCTATACTTCACAAACCTGGTTGCTGTACTCATTGGCCAGTTGTCCTGCATTCACATGAGCCTCATCTGCTTTAGGGTCATAGAACCTGGCTCCATTACATTTCTTCATCTTTAGTATCAGGAAAATACTAATATCTGTGGGGTTTCTGAGAGGATTAAATGAGCTAAATACTTGTGCAACCTTAGCTTAGTGTCTATCACATAATAGGCACTGAATAAATGATAGTTGTTATTGTTATTTTTATAAATTTTTTTGCAGAACAAGTAGCAATGGTAATGGCATATGTGCATTTGGAGATAGTTGTCTGTTTTTTGATGATATCCACAAATTAAGAACTGTAGTAGTTATTTTCTATTATACACATTTTTTTAAAGTTTTTTTTTATGATTTCTTGCATTTCAAACTGGATTATATTTCCAATTTGAACAGTTACCTTCACTGATACCATTAAAAATTAAATATATTCTGCAAACAAATATGTGCATTTGTACAATATTCTGAATCATAAAACATTCATTTTGTAAAAAAGAACATTAAGAATTAATATTTTCAGTAGTCAATATTTAATATATGTGCATACAACCTAAATATGAGATGATATTTTTGAAATATTTATGACATCTTTAACCTGTTCTGTGTGAACTACACTAGAGTCCTGAAAATTCAAGTTGTCATCTATTTCCACAAGGCTTGTGTAGACATAATAGAATTATATCACAATCATTCTGCACACCAACTTATTCAAATCCTACTGTGTGGCTGTAAACATTACTGATTCTTTACCCTTTTAGAGGTTTCTTGTATTCATCTAGCAAAATTCGCGTGCACTTTTTTTTAAACATTTTAACCTCTCTGAACTTGGAATGTGTCTTTTAGACATGTCATCTTATAGTTGCTGTCAGTTAGACATCAGCCATAATATAGGTGTTATGGCATGTGCATGCACAAACATTAAATGCAGCAATATAAGAATTCAAAAGAAACTTCCAGAAACAAAGGGGGAAATATTTTTAATTCCCACCATCACATTGACTGTAGATGGGATAAGGAACATGACAAATAGGAAGTTGTGGGCAACATTCAAGAAACAAGACTACATTACAAATCTTCCTGAATAGCTATTTTTTGTGATTTTAAAAAAGTAAATTTAGCAACACCAATAATTCTGTTGAGCACAAATAATTATATTGCATGGATAAAACATAAGACTGACAACTCTGAGTTGAAAAGTGTTCAAAAGAAGCAAACTTCAAGTGTGCACAAATTTATGGAATAATCTTACCAATTTATATATATATATATTTTTTTTTTACTAAGACTCAAAGAGCTTTTTCTGCAATGTATCAGAATGAATTTATTGTGTCTTTTTTATGTTTGGGCTTATTCATGGTATGAATGGACAGTGTGAACAGAACTTCAGAGGCATTCTCTTTAGAAACTGTAAGACAGTAAGACTTCCTGGGAAAGTTGACTGAGAAAGTGAGTAAGAATTCTGTATCATAAGAAAAATATGTCAGAGTTGCATTTGCAGTACTTCATATTTCTTAGCAGCATATAATATAATGGTACATTGTACAATCAATGATGTTCTAGATACACTGAAGTAAGGTCTTTAAATGTCTGCTACCCCATAAGAGCATGAGTTCCTCCAGGTCACGCACCAGGTGCTACTCATTTTTGCATTATTTTTATAAAGTGCAACATTTGGTATAAAGAGAAAGAGAGTAAATAAATATATGTAAATTAATAAGTAAATTAAACATTCATTGTTGTATATATACTTTATGACTTTCAATTATGAGAAAAGCTTTTGATTTATTCTTTGATTTATAAATTGGGGAACTATTGAGTTGCTATTATATAGGGCAGGGGTTCCCAACCCCCAGACCAGTCCCAGTCCCTGGCCTGTTAGGAACTGGGCTGTACAACAGGAGGTGAGCAGGAGGAGGGCGTTAGCACCCAAGCTCTACCTCCTGTTAGATCAGTGGTGGCATTAGATTCTCATAGGAACCAGAACCATTATTGTTAACTTCACATACAAGGGATCTAGATTGCATGCTCTTTATGAGAGTCTAACTAATTACTGATGATCTGAGGTGGAAGAGTTTCATCCCGAAACCATCACCTGCCCCCTCACCCCTCATTCATGGAAAAATTGTCTTCCATGAAACTGGTCTATGGTGCCAGAAAGGTTGGGAACATTAGGGATTGGGGATTTCCAAAAGGGTCGGGATATTAGGGATTTGTTGGGGCTAAAATGTAGGAAAAAAGTACACATTTCCTGCTTTCAAGAAGCTCGTGGTGTAATGAATAAATACATATACAGAAGCTACATAGCCTGTCTTGAATGTTGTCATAGAAGTGTGTTTGAGATTAAATGCAAACAAAAATGATGCAATAAATTCATCCTGGTATTTTGTGAAATGTTTTCTAGGAAAAGAGGATCTTAAACTGAGACTTGTATGGAGAGATGAGTTTTCAAGATAAATTGAGTGGCTTTTCTAGGTACAGAGATAAGTCTCTATAAAGCAAGTGAAGTAAGGAATAGTCCATAGTCCAGCATGGCAAAGAATCAAGTACATTTGTATAGGAAATTAGAAGTACTGGGGCATGTAGCTGGGAAAAAAAAAAAAAAAAAAAAGAGCTAGTTTGTAGAGACTTTTAAGCCATGATAAATTTGATAAATCTACAATTCATAAAAAATACCCTATAAAAGCAAACCTTGCACAATGTGACTCCCAATTAACCAGGGAAGGATCGCATAGACTTACTCATGATACAAGTGGACAGTGGGGAATAAACTTCAAAGGCATTCTCTTACTGTAAGACTTCCTGGGAAGGTTGAGAAGATGAGAAGAGAGAAAAATCGAGAGTCTATCTCTAATCAGCACTAATGCATTGTACATTTCCCCAGAGCCCATTTCAATTTACTAGTTTATCCGTTTGTTATTTTCAGTAAATTAATATCATTGCTCATCTCAAAGACATGAGTGTTTGACCCTGGAAAGAACAGGTAATTTATTTTTGAATTTGAATAGAAGATTACAGAAGGGGTTTTGTGATGTTGACATGTGCGTGCTGATAAACATGTCAGTAAACGGAGAAGTTCATTACCAGAATATGACCCTTGAAAGTGTCACATTGACAATGCCAAAGATAATTGCCGCCATAAGCATGGACCAGGAGACAATCAAGCTAGGCTATTTAAATCCCAGAAGAAGTCACAGATCTTTCCACATTCATTTTCATTTATTCTCCCTACGTTATTTCCTTCAGTATTCGTAATGCAGCCTGTTACTTACCCATTCATTTCCACATTAGAAAACAAGTCCCCTGAGCTGTGTCTCAGTTGTTAATCACTTGTGTGTTTGCCCTCCATGTCCATGTAGACAATATTAAGATAATGATTTTTCAAATCAATTGAATTTGTTATAGTCTTCTTGTAGTTTTACCACTTTAAATTTTCTAAGGGTTAAAACCTAAATATGCAGTGAGCCCAGACTGGGCCACTGCACTCCAGCCTGGGTTACAAAACAAGAGCCTATCTCTAAATTAATAAATAAATAAATACCCAGATACGGTAAAAGATTTTTATGCTTGGTGTTTTTTTTCAACCTGTCCCTTATTCTAAAGGAACTTTTTAAGCTACTTTGTCATGATTTACATATACCTTAAAGTACATTATGATTTTAATGGCATGTAATGTGCCACACATATTCTTATGGTGTTTTTTGTATTTTATTATGTGCTGGACAGAGACTGCTTGCTGTTCAACAATTCCTGTTAGGGGAATGGTGAAGAGAGGGTTGTCATCGTTTGCTTTTTTGTTTTCTTTTGTTATGTTTTGTTTCATTTTCTGGTCACTCACGGAGCCTACATTTCCCAGCTTCTTTAACCATTAGGGGTTGTTATAGACAATTTAATATAAGTACACACAACTTCCAGGCATTGACCATTAAAATTTTCCTGACGTATTTTGATGCAGACGAGTAGAGTGACCTTAGAAGCCAGGTTCTGAAGAAGATAGTTTGGCTGTCTCGGTGTGTTATGGGGAGCAGTGTACTGTGTACACACACCTGCTGACCAGGAACACGTACAGTAGACAATTATGTGTGAGAATCATATGTACATTATCTTAAATCACTTAAATGATGGGCATGGTTTGTTAGAGTACTAAGAGTGTGCTTACCATATCTTAAAGGCATGTTAGGAGATCATGAAGGATATTAAAAGGCCAAAGAGACCCACACGAATAATAATGAAACTTCCCAGGAAGACAGATTAGTCCATCAAATGAGGAGACAGAAGTTTAAATCACAAATGCACAACCCATAGCCAAGTTCGATGCCTATAACCTGCTGCGTTGATAGTGGTGTAGGAGTAAGGAATACATAGTTCCAGGGCATCTAGAAAGCAACTTCTTCTTTCCATTGGTGGCTAATTCAAGCCCAGCAATGTGGAACAAGGTGCAACTATAAAAACAAATCCCAGTTTAAACCTTGGGATGAGGGAATGTTTTACAGTAATTTTAGGGAATCAAGTATCCAGTACACGGAGCTGGGGCTTAGAATGGCATCCAGTTCCAATGAGAAATTGTAACAAAACCCGAAATTAGGAGAGAAGCCGAAGCAGGCTACATTGCTGGATTACAAGAGGGAGAGGGAACCATGATGCATGAGGCGCTCGGGGCTCTGGTAGCTTCATGCACACTGACCTTGATAATGTGGCAAGAGACCATCTCCAGACCTCACCAAGGCATCGTGACCACTGAGTTCATGCTAGCCACAAACTGGAAAGATAAGAGCCCGGAAGTGCTGGCCTTTAAAACCCTCAGATATGCAAGACCAAATAGGCAGGGACTGACATTGTCAGAGCACACGGTTGGAATTTTATCCAATAAAGTATGAAATGTCCTCAACTTTGGTACTCATGAACCTTACAGTATTTGTGATGTACCATTACATTAATCCTTTGAAGATTATTTCGTAATGTTACATGTATTTAAATATAATCAAAATCTGTCACATAAAGTCATATAATGCACCATTCTATTAATCAAAGATTACAAGGCAATTACTTTTATAACATTGGCAACAATTAGGACAATGGGAGAGAAATAGATGATAATGTGAAAGTCATTGCTAAATTAAAGATTTAGAAATGCAATCATAAGAATGCTAAATGAAGTGAGGACAAAACCAGGAACAAAATTAGTTTCTTATTTGTTAGAAATGAAGGGGTAACATAAAGTCACTGTAGTAAGTATAAAGCTAAACATCTTCATGTCGGCAGAGAAAGGAATTACAGGAAACTCCTTCTGAATATATTTAAGTTTTCTCTTTAACATTTCTGAGTTGAGTACTGTAAAATCATATGTTCATTATTGTATAACTTTGACGTCCAAAAATTAAAAAGTAACTTTTTAGGAAAATAAGGTTACGAATGAACTGCCCCAAACCAATACATCTTTATGAAAAAACATCCCATAATACAATATAATATCAATACTAGCGCGGTAAAAAAAAAAAAAAAAAAAAAAAGTCTGTTACCTGCCAAATGAAAAAAAAAATGCTCTGTAATATATTAGACTTCACCACTAAAATCAAAGTTAATGTTCTCAATGCAGAGGGTACAAGCAAGTTTGAAGCTACTAAGTTACACAGACAAGGACAAAATGCACATAGATTAAGAGGAACCATGCAGAAAGCACTTTCAAGACAGGACAGGGGATGTGTCCACACTGAGCCAAGACAAATAGAGAAATGAGGTAAATAAACATCATGTACCTTAATCCATATCTCTATGACTCTTGTTCAGCTGTCTTAGTAAACTTTGCATTCAACTGCTCTTACTTGAATGGCATAAAACTATTAGTGTAATAAAAAATATATATAAATGAACCAACTTGACTGTTGTGTTACACTGATATCAATCCCTTATATAGTAATGAAATATGAGTTAATTTGAATCATGTATTAGAGAAGAACAGACTTTACTAAAGCTCATTATTAAATGCCTATCCATTGCAAGTACCTAGCATTTTTACATTTTAGAGAGTAGCTCATATGCACTCATGCACATATATATGAACTATAATTTTCAAATATTTTAAATACATTGAAATCCACTACAACATAAACTAGACATTTGAGTAGTCTAGACTGACAGAATACCATATGCAATCATATGAAAGCTGAAAAACCAAGACATAGTTGACATTACTGAGTTCAAATTTACGATATGAGATGTAGTGGGCAGGGGAATGGGAGGATTTAGGTCCATACAAAATTGGTACAGGTATATGCTATAGATACCACAAAGTCTTGGGAAATTCCTGCAATATGAAATGATATCATTGTCCTAGTGATTTAGGAAGCTAATTGTCATGGCAGAGTAGATTTCTTACATGCGTAAGAACAGTTAGGCAGTCATTAGCATTGTGTAGAGAAATAGTTAAAATGAATATAAAACAGAGCAGTCTCAGGAGAGATGGAAAGATAGGAACAGACAGGAAAGATATTACAGAAACTAGAAATTACAATTCAGGTTGCAGTCCTTTGGAGCTTCCTGGTCTGTTCACGATGATACAAACATTCTGTGTTTTTTGAAGTAGAAATCTGACTGGAGAAAGGAACAAAACACAGATCAACTATGCAGAGATAAACAACCACCACAGCAAACTCCTAGAAAGCACTCTGGATTCACAAGGCGGAGTTACAATTTCCTCAGTTATTAACACTATAATCCTAGAATACATACACATTACAAATATGCAGAAAACGCTTAATTTTCTCCAAAATGTTTTGGAAAGGTAACAGCCATTGATTAATGCCTAGATTCATTGGCCCTTTGTAGGTTACTGAATGGTGATATGCCATCATTCCTTCTTCAGTTAGCTACAATAGAAGAAACTTCCTGTTATCAATTATACGGTTACTCTCTTGTATAGTTTATATAGCAAAGGCATTATATATTTTTTTATGTTATCGTTTTAAAAAAATGCTGAATTCAATTTTAGCATGCTTAGTTGATCAATTATATTTTTACTATTATTATAGATTTGTCTAAAAGTATGTATTATACTTTATTTTTAAAAATAAAACTCTTTGGAAAGAGTTTCACTCTTGTTGCCCAGGCTGGAGTGCAATGGCAGGAACTCGGCTCACTGCAACCTCCGGCTCCCAGATTCAAACAATACTCTGGCCTCAGTCTCCCAAGTAGCTGGGATTACAGGCACCAACCACCATTCCCGACTAATTTTTTTTTTTTTTTTTTTTTTTTTTGTATTTTTAGTAGAGACAGGGTTTCACCATGTTGGTCAGGGTGGTCTCGAACTCTGGACCTCAGGTGATCTACCTGCCTCAGCTTCACAAAGTGCTGGGATTACAGACATGAGCCACCGTGACCAGCCAGCTCTTAAGTTCTTTTGACATGACCTTTTTACTCTTGGATAGCTCCCTTTCCTTCTGGAATGAAAAGATGTTTTAGGCTTATCCTATGTTTAGCTCACTCTAAGCAGGGGTCCTTGTTTCTTTTAGAATAAAATGGCATTTTAGAGTCCATGATTTAGTCATTAGTAGATAAAATCTTAATTAAAATTAAATAAAAAACTCATTTGAGTGGTTTTTTTTTTAGCTCTGTTAAAGTTTCCTGACGTATACAAATTTATATTTGGAATCTTTTGTTTGATCGTGATGCAAGACCAATTGGTAGGACAGTATTTCTTGGATAAAAAGGTGAATTGAGTTATGGAATTGTATTTTAATTTTTTTATTATTTTGTGGGTCAAATCTCACTTCATTATTGAAAAATAGTGAGTTACAAATACCATTACCACCTTCTTTCCTAGCACTTTTGATCCAGCATTTGTTTATAACAGTAGACTCAATACCAAATATGAGGAAAATAAGAAAGTTTCCATTTTTTTCTTTCAAAAAATATTATTTAAACCCTAAAATATTTTTGGTAGCACATTTTCCCTGTAGCTGGTAATTTATCTGTGTAAAGAAGTCCCTAGAGAAAGGGCATATACTCGCTGAGTAAAAGTATCATGGACCAGGTCTATGTGGTTATTTTTTGTTAAATTTCCATTAGTGTTAAAACAGATGATAATAAGATACTGATATGCTTGTATTTCAAAATTCACTGAACTAAGAAATTATCAAGTTTCTTTTAGCCTCTGTTAATTGTATGAATATAATGCAGATAGATTTTTGTGAAATAATATTTGTGTTCTGTTATGAAATCAAATTATAAATGTGGACATATGAACAAGTAATTATGCTCCCTTGTTATGGAAGAGAATAATTTGCCATGGAACTTATTATTCCTCCAGGCATTCTCAGAATATATTTCCAGGTAATAAAAATAGTGCAAGAATATACAGAAGTGAAAATTGGTCTCAAATGAAGGCCTCCCCAGAAAAGCAGTGGGGTCTTTCCTAACTCAAGTGCATGGCCAGAGGCTATTAGTACACAAATAATGGACACTAACCAGTCAGATTTTTCAAAAGGAAATATTTTTCTAGGATGGCACAGTAGATAGGCATGTTTTATGCTTGAGGCATGGATAAAACAGGCTTGAGATCAAGCTTATAAGTTGTTACATTGAGACACCACAGATAACTGTAGGATATTAATGTGAAACCTTAAGATAGCGAAGGAAAAATCATGGAGTATTTAGAATTCAATTATCATAAACTCAGAATCTCAATTTCTACTCTTTTGCTAAAACGAAAAGTGATTTTTAATATTACCAAAATTTGCATTTGATTCCGCACTAAGAGTGAAAACCCATATAACAGTGTCAGACCGTCAATAATTCAAACAGCTTTTTATTGGGTAGAAATTTTCATTTTTTTTTTTCTTGAATTCCCTAAACATATATTAAGGGAAGTGACTTTATTCTGGCTTAGCTATTTAGGAACCTGGCAGTGTTCTCAAAATGACTTTTGGATTAAAGTGCTCTAGCTATTCTGGTTAAAAGACAAGTTTCCTCCTCTTAACTAAACTCATTGTAACACTTATTTAAAATAAAATTCAGATGAGTTCATTTTACTTGCTCCTCCATTACCAATTGTAAAGAGTGTGCATTCAGAACAAATGAAGGCATTTCAGTTGAGTGGGCAGAGAAAAGCTCAGCATCTGCTTTTGCAGGTGCACTGATGTAATAGTCTCGACAAGGCACAGCTTATTGTTAGTAGGTAACAGGCAATGGAGGGAGCAGGGAGCCCTACTTAGAGTTATAGATGCAAAAGTGGCATCAAAACTTTTACCCTTGATTTCCATTTGTGCTTCTTGCTAGACTGTATTTCTGGGAAAGTTTCTTAACTTCTTGGAGCCTGTTGGCTCATTTTTGAAATGTGCATAAAAGAATTTCCCGTTTGAAATGTTGGTGGCTTTTCAACATTGGACTGACTAGCAATGCACTTTACAAAGATACTCCTTTGATCTCCTTTCTGCATTCTTTTAGGATTCAGATCAAGCATTCATCTCCTTCTGAAATGTTTCCCCTGCCAATAAAAGTAATAATAATAGTTAACATTCCTCAAATATTTACTCTGTGCCCAACAGATCTAAGAGTTTTGCACAAATTATCTCATAAATTCATCAGAAACCACTCTCTGTGGTTGTATTACTGTCCTCATTTTACAGATTTTACAGATTAAAAAAGCTGAGACATTGGGGGTGTAAGTAACATGTTCAAGATTCCATCGTGGTAAATGGGAGAGCAGAGGCTTGAGACAGAGTCCGTGCCATCAACTATTGCAGAGTTCTGCTCATACAGTATGGTGTTTATGGCTCTCTATCCTAGACTCTTTCACAGTATTTACTGCACTTCGTTGTAGTTTTTGGCTGGTGTGTTTTTACCTCTAGATCATCAACTCCTTGAGAGAATTAATTCCTTCCATACTCAAGTACAAGAAGTAGCATACACAGCATTTAGAAAAATAAACAGTGAATATGAACATTTAGCATAAAACATAATTTGATGAGAAAGAGTTGAACAGAAACATCCAGTAGACTGTCTCATGGGTGAGAAGGTGGCTGTGATCCTTGTTGCAGGGAATAATTGACAATACTACTCAGAAAGCAACCACTAAGAAATGCTTCCAGAGAAATCAGCCTTTTATTTCTGTGTCTTCATTAGATTAAAACCTTAAGAGAGAAGGGAGATTTTCTTATTTAATTTATTTTTTAGCCTTTATTCCTAACATAGTACTTGGTACAAAGTAATAATTTAGATAATGTTTGTTGGATGCATCTCAAATTTAAATTAGTTCTTTCTTTTAGGCAAAAATGGAAGCAGCTTGTTATGTCACTCATTCTACTCAGAAATTCAAATAATGTATAGATCTTGAGAAGGTGATTTTAAAATGCACACGAAATCGTTAAGTGTTCAAGAGGAGTCAAGTTAATTTTGAGAAAGAAGAATAGACAGTAGATTTGCCTTACTATAGATTATAAATTAAAATGCTATTAATTAAATGATTGTAATATGGTACAGATTTTCATTAAAATTTTGAAATAAAAATTTTAATAAAAAATTTGATAATTAGGCTCATGCATGTATAAAATTCATATATAATATGCACGTGGTAAGTAATATGCATGAAATAAGCAATATTTCAACTAAGTAGAAAAAGATCGATGATGAAATAAATGACATTGGGTTAGTTAAGTATCCATTAAGGAGGGGAGATAAATCAAGTCAGACTGTTTCTATCCGTTCTAGATAGATGACAAAGAAATTTTTCAAAACAAGACTAAACTAAACAAAAACAAACCAATAAATAGAAACCTGGAAAATGTTAGAATACATTAATGTGGTCATGACTTTAGAGTTATCATAGTATCACAAGTAAGCTTCTGAATTGTATGCATTCCATTATTGTTGTATGCCTCACATAGCACATGGTACACTAAACTGAACACCAAAGAGAACTCCTTGAGTCATTATTAATTTTAGTATTCTCTGCGTGAAGTAGTTGGAAAAAAGCATAGTTTGTTGTAACTTCTATTTTTTTTTTTTTTTTTTTTTTTTGAGACGGAGTCTCGCTCTGTCGCCCAGGCTGGAGTGCAGTGGAGCGATCTCGGCTCACTGCAAGCTCCGCCTCCCGGGTTCACGCCATTCTCCTGCCTCAACCTCCCGAGTAGCTGGGACTATAGGCGCCACCATGCCCGGCTAATTTTTTGTATTTTTAGTAGAGACGGGGTTTCACCGTGTTAGTTAGGATAGTCTCGATCTCCTGACCTCCTGATTCGCCTGCCTCAGCTTCCCAAAGTGCTGGGATTACAAGCGTGAGACACCGCGCCCGGCCTGTAACTTCTATTTTTAAAGGAACTAATCCAAATTTATATTTGACTATGAGTTTTACAGTTCTATCTAGATCTGCCGAAGATAGATCTGTTAGCTTCTGGGGTCCTGTTTTAAGGTCTTAGATGTTCTTGTCTTGTGTTATTTTGACCTCGGTGATGGGGCAGTGTACTTTAGGATATTAGCACAAAATAAGAAAAGATAAGTATTTGAGGCCATGGATAGCCTAATTACCCTGATTTGATCCCACTGATCATTACACATTTTATATAGGTACCCCAAACATATGTACAACTAAGATATATAAATAAAAATACAAACAATGATGGAGTTTATGTTTCCAGCAGCCTAAGGGAGCATAACAAAGCTAGTTTCAGTATTGATTTTTCTATTTGGTGACCAAAATACTAGCAGTAATTTCATCTGCTATGAAAGAGGTAGAATGTAGTCAAATTTTGTGACAGAATGACACATTGACACATAAAACATTTTATTTTACTTCAGTTAACTTGAATAGGATGGAAAGGTCAACATGCTTATTCCTATGTATGACAAAAATATACAGCATTATTTTAAAAAATGGACATTTCACAACAAAAGATTAAGTAGCATTTAACTAAACATAAATAAAAGTCATCTTGCATTTTGAAGGATAAGAAGCATCTGTATCAGGTTTTTTTGTTTTGTTTTGTGTTTGTTTTTTCTTTTTTTTTTGAGACCGAGTTTCACTCTTGATGCCCAGGCTGGAGTGCAGCGGCACGATCTCGGCTCATCGCAACCTCTGCCTCCCGGGTTCCAGTGATTCTCCCACTTCAACCTTCCTGAGTAGCTGGGATTACAGGCATGCGCCACCACGCTTGGCTAATTTTGTATTTTTAGTAGAGACGGACTTTCCCCCAGGCTGGCTTTGAACTCCCGACCTCAGATGATCCATCTGTCTCGGTCTCCCAAAGTGCTGGGATTACAGGCATGAGCCACCACGCCGGGCTGCATCTTTATCAGTTTTAAAGTAAAGACATCAGTGGATATACTGATCTGGAATGTCTGGAATAAAATTTTATAGTTGGAATTTTAAATTGAAGTTTTACATGCCATATTATCTCTGCCTCCCTAAATGTCTGGATGATATCTATTTATTTCTGAAGATTTTCCTCAGACATCCAACATTTGTCTCCACTGGGTAGCTACAATACTCCTGCAGTTATCCCATCTCTCTCATGGATCATCAATTTATTTTTCTGTATAGGATCTTTCCTAACAGTTTATACACATATGTAAATATATTCCTTAGTTGACTTCAGATGCACATTTTTTTTTACTTTTTTGTATGGAACAATAATGAACAAAGTGTTTCTAAATGTCCTAATTTTCTAATGTCTAAAGTTCTCCACCTGGGTCCCCACAACTATACAGCTATTGTTCACAGCATTGTTATCAATAACCTACTCCTTGATCTATCAAATAGCCACTTACTTTACTAGGCTTCTCAGAAAAAAATGGATAAATATTGTCTACTCGCCGTTGGCTTCTGGATTACATAATTGCCCTAATTTCTCATTAGTTCCCTGGCAATTTCTCATGAGATTTTTTTTTTTCTGGCTTTGCCTCCCTGTTGAACACCTATTAAAATATCTGAGGACATAGTAGAGATCCTTCTTCCTTAGTTATCTGCATAAGTAACCTCATTCAGTCTATGGCTCTAAAATATTTATTTCCAGTTCCACTATTTATCTGTAGCTCCAGACTTACATTTATGCATCTCCCTGTGGATCTTTTTTCCTGTCTTCAAAAGCTTCTTCAAATCAGTCGCTAAAGTGAAAAACTAGGTGTCTTTCTTTTCTTCTTCCTACACCCAATCCATTAGGAAATGCTATGAAATTTATCTTGAAATATATGCGGAAGTAAACTCCTTCACTCCAGTTCCACTACACCCATGCTGCTCAAAGCAGCCACCATTTTTCCTCAGGACTCCTTCAATAGCCTCCTGATCTTGTTTCGGCCTCATCCTTACATTTCACTTTTCACTCAGCAAACAGATTTCTAATTATTTTTTTAATAAAGATTATAACATTCATTCGCTTAATGTCTCTAATGGCTTCAAATTTTAGTAAAAATCCTGACACTTTATTTTTGGGAGATTAAAAAGCCTTTTGTAATTCAGCCCTTGACTACCTCTTCAATTTCACTTTGTGTACCTCTCCTCTTCATCTTTTATTCCCTATGTTCTTGCCTCTCTAGTATTTTTTCTGTTTCTCAAAAAGTCTGAGCTTATTTGAACATTAATGGCTTGCTCTTATGTTATATATTTCCCTGAAGTGTTCTTAGCTTTCAACTTTATCACGAGATCTCAGTTTGAATACCATATGCTCATAGGGGCTTCTGTTGTCAATCCAGTGTCTCACTTGTTCACTTGCTATTGCTCTGTCCTATTTTAATTCCCTAAGAACATTCTTTACCTTTTGTTTGTTTGCTCACTTGTTGCTCAGTTGTTCTCTCTTCTCACACAGGCATGCAATTCCATAAGAGCAAAACCTTGCCTCTCTTCTTCTCCTTGTATTTCCATTGGCCAGAAAGGCATATGATATATAACAGTTGCTCAAAAAATATCACTTGAAATAATCAGTAAATTGGTAATTTACTATTTATTTGTCATTGCTTCACCTAATCTTTGATCTGTCTGAGACTAATGACTGGCATGATTCATTCTTTGTATCTTCAGTAACCCCATGATAGCAAGAAAATCAATATATGAAAAAATGCCCGAATAAATGTAAGATTCATTAACAATGCTCCCATCATTGGATTTCTCAAAAGTCCTAAATAGTAATCTTCAATTGCAAAGTATCCTAGTTTTATTGTACATGATTGAAAGAAAAAGGGACTTCAGAACTTGTAGAAAAGGTGACTATGACCTTCTACATATGGTGACTACGACCTTCTGTGACCTTACCAGACCTGTAACAGGGTGCACCTGTGGGTGATGCAAACCTCAGACACTGTGTCACCCCTGCCACCCCAGAGAAGGCCAGATGCTATAAAGCACAGCCAAGCCATCCTGGCTATGCCCTTTCCAAATGGCTGGCTGGAAAATCTTTAAGTGTAATAAAATTGTTTTTGTTTTTTATGCCACTAAGTTGGTGGTGTTTTATCATGCAACCATAGTATGGATGAAAGTCATTAGTAAAAGCATCTGTGTTTTGTGGATCAAGAGGGTATGTGGAGCTACAGGGACCATCTCAGACCAGGTGGGAACAGAAGCTATTCACAGACACTAATATCTCTATGTGGAATCCTTATGTTGTCCTCCTACTAGAGATCGTACAGTCTTGGGATTTATTCTGGCCATTGGGTGACAGAAAGTAAAGAACTCATATTCACTGCAGATGTGAACTAGCACAGGTCAGGCCCTGCCGTGGAAAAATTTTGAATACAGTGTGAGAAAAAAGTCAATTGCATGGAGGCCAAAATGTTACATGAAACCCAAAATAAGAAACTTAAACATAGTATATGATTGTAATTCAATTGTCATAAAATAGTTTCGGCTTTAGAGTTTCTCAGGGAATGTCTGAAAGGGGGCTGTTATAAATACATCTAGAAAACTAGTACATTCTCTAATTAATATTATCTATAGATGACGTTACCAATTAAAAAATGCTTTATCCAGTGAGCTGTAACCTGTAGTCCTAGAAAAATATATTCTTTGACGAAAAATAAAAAATCTTTCTGATTTTTTTTTTTTTCGCTTACAAAATAGATTCAAGATGAGGAGGTGAGGACAAACCAGTGAAATTCCTCATAGCCCACAGGAAACTTTCCCAAACCAACTTAGTCCAAGTTAACTGCTTGTCCATGTTTTCATTGTGGGATGAGTGGCCTCTCCTGATATTTAACAGGCATACATTTTTATTCCCTACCTTTTGATATTTCCATCTTCTCCTCTACTGCACTGTCAATGCAAATTATTTAGCTCACTGCTCAGTGCTGAGTTGATGGGATCAGTCAGCTGTTGTAGTCTTGGTGGGAGTCCTGTGAGGGTCTCTGGTTATCCCAGAGTAAATGGGGAGACAGTAATATATAATCCAAAATGTTAGGAAAGCATCACATAGAAACGAGTTAGTGCCCAGGTGAGGGATTTCCATTTGGCCAAATTGTAGCCACGTTAGAATTTAGTGGAGGTTCCTTGAAACAACGTTGTAAGGATATGTGGAAATAGGGCATTTTAAAAATAAACAACAGCACATATTGGATGAAAAATGTATTAAATGGACAATTAAAATAGTTTCTTGACACCTCCCTGCTTCCACCCTGTTCACAGATTGTACACAGTCTATTCTGTACATAACAGAGTGATTTTTTTCAAAATACATCAGATGATGCTAGCCATCTGCTCAGAACCTTCCTACAGTTGCTATTTCATGCAGAATAAAGTACAGAGTCAGTGGCCTACAAGGCTGAATACATCATGGCCTGGACTTATTTCCTGCTCTATCTCCTAACACTCCGCTGTGTTTATCCCAGCCTGGCCACATTCGTGTTCTCTTCCTCAGGACCTTTCCATTTCCCATTCGTGGTACCTGGAGTATTTTCCCCAGCACTCCCTGTAGCTCCCTCTATCCTTTCATTTAAGTTGCTTCTAATCTCTCGCTCCTGGGCTGCTGGTGGTGGCTCACGCCCAGCATTTTGGGAGGCCGAGGCGCGCAGATCACATGAGGTCAGTAGTTCAAGACCAGCCTGGCTAACAAGGCAAAACCCCGTCTCTACTGAAAACACAAAAATTAGCCAGGTGTCGTAACAGGCGCATGTAATTCCAGCTAATCAGGACGCTGAGGCAGGAGAATTGCTTGAACCCGGGAGGCGGGTGTTGTAGTGAGCCGAGATCGTGACACTGCACTCCAGCCTGGGCAACAGAGTGAGACTCCTTCTCAAAAAAAAAATTATTATTATTATTGCTTTCTTAGATATTTCCTTTGACTTCCCTACATAAAACTGTCTCCCCCAAGTACATCAGTCACTCACTGTCCACACCCTACTTCATTTAGTTCACAGTATTTATCACTATATCACTATGCGGTGTTTTTTTTTTATATATATGAGTGTATATATATATTTTTCCTTTTTATTTGTTATTCTTACTAGGACTCAGGTTTCTGTAGGGCAGGTGATTTGTTGGGTTCCCTGCCTAACCTGCGGGTTGTAGTATGTAGTAAATGTTCAATAAATACTTGTTTAATTATATTTACTATTGCATTATATAAATATATGTTGAATTTGAATATCAAATGATATTGGACAAATTAAATGCAATATTTACATTTACCTGAAAATTCACCTGTATGTGTTCACCAAACAATTTTTAATTAGCTTAATTGGACCTAGAATTATTAGTGCGTTAGAGACCATTTAGCCCAATATCACCACATTCAATGCACTAAGAACAAGAAAGTAAATAAGGTAATCACATCAATATTATCATTTAGTTGCTAAGCATAATACTATGTGTATAATGCACATTTTTAGTAACTATAATCTTCTTAATATTCTTTTTTTTTTTTTTTTTTTTTGAGACCAAATCTCGCTCTGTTGCCCAGGCTGGAGTGCAGTAGCATGATCTTGGCTCACTGCAACCTCCGCCTCCTGGGTTCATGCCATTCTCCTGCCTTAGTCTCCCGAGTAGCTGGGACTACAGGTGCCCGCCACCATGCACGGCTAATTTTTTTTATTTTTAGTAGAGATGAGATTTCACTGTATTAACCAAGATTGTCTCAATCTCCTGACATCATGATCTGCCAGCCTCGGCCTCCTAAAGTGCTGGGATCACAGGCATGAGCCACCGCGCCCGGCCAATAATCTTATGAATTTCACATATTTACAGTTATTGAGTGATGATGTGAAAACTTATAACCTGAGAGCTGAGTAAATAGAGGAACCTAGAATTAGAACTCAGGTCTGTCTGACTTTCTAGCATGTGTTCTTTCTATTCTACTGCCTGACGTCTTTTGGTTTCCCCTTAGTAATTTCACTCACCGGGAATTAGGTTGCTCTTGGTGCACTCCTGTTTTATTACTGGTCTCTAGGAGTGCGCAGTGACCTTGGTTTTGAGTCCAGGACCCATTCTACCTGCTTTTTGTTTTGACAGTCATTTGCCATCATCAGGTCTCAGTTCTCTTTTTTTTTTTTTTTTCCTACTCTAAAATAGTCATAATACTGTCCCTTTTATCTACTCTCTTCAAAAGACTCAAGTATATGTGAAATTATTTTGCTAATTTCTAATTGGGTTATGCAAATATGAGCGATTGTTACATTTGTCAATAACAAATATTTAGCAGCTTTCATAGACGGTTTCGATTATAGCAATGCTAAGTTTGCAGCTTGCTTCTATGATTGCTAATTCTTTCGGATTCCAATGTCACATTATCACATACATTTGTAGATATCAGACTCAAAACAGAGGCAAAGTTAAGAGAATCTAAAAGAATACACAATTTTCATATCTTCCAAATTTTCAAGACCATTCTCTGACTAGGACTGACTCAAATGTGCTTTATAGTTTTGCCTGTGGGAAGAAATAATTTATCTAAGAATATACAGGGGGCATATTTGGAAGATATTTTATGTTGCTGGATATTGTAGGATTTGGGCTATGCTCTTATCTAAATACATGCATAAGACCTGTTTGTTGAACCTGTTTTGGTAAAATGACTGAGTTAGATAACATCAAGTTAAGAAATGGGTAAGGGGCCGGGTACTGTGGCTGGCTCACGCCTGTAATTTCAGCACTTTGGGAGGCCGAGACAGCTGATCACGAGGTCAGAAAATCGAGACCATCCTGGCTAACACGGTGAAACTCCTTCTCTACCAAAAATACAAAAAATTAGCTGGGCGTGGTGGCAGACGCCTGTAGTCCCAGCTACTCCAGAGGCTGAGGCAGGAGAATTGCTGGAACCCAGGAGGCGGAGCTTGCAGTGAGCCGAGATCACGCCACTGCACTCCAGCCTGGCGACAGAGCGAGACTCCGTCTTAAAAAAAAAAAAAAAAGAAAAGAAAAGAAAAGAAAAGAAAAGAAAAGAAAAGAAAAGAAATGGGTAAGAAGAGTCCTTATCTCAGTGTATAAGGTGGTTCTGGGGAAACTGTAATTGAAGTAAAATGCTGAGATGATTTTTGGAGGTAGCATTAAATATAAATTTATAGGAAGTCATGAGCTCTAGTCTGTCATTAGTCTCAAGAAGTTACCAAAGGCCAACTGCAATTTTGAAAATGTGAACCTTAAAAGGTAAATTTTTTAAAATCTCTACTGAAGTTCTCCTACCAGAATTTTATTTATAGTTCTCACGGACAGTGGAACTGACTGTTCAACTGTTTACATTAGCAAAAGAACAAAATATACAGAATTGAGAGCAACAATTGCCTACAGACAGGAAATGCCAAGGAATTTCCCCTCCATTGTTACATCTCCCCCGAGAAGACCTGCTCTTCTGGCCAAAGACTGACTTGGCCCATGGTATTAGGAGTTGGAGCTTTCAGATGAGTGATAAGAGGTTCAAAAGCTTCCTCTGTCTTGAGACTTTCTCCATTTTTCTTCGTTTTTGGGTTGATGTCATCCTGATCCTCTCTTTCATTTTCTGTCTGTGAGAATGCCTAGCTAAAAAGCTATGTGAAAATTAAAGTAGGGTTGAGAAAACACGAAGTTTGAAGGGTTATGTCAAAGTGGCTTTAACAGTCTGGGGCCTATACCTCAGCAGGCAATATTGTATTCCAATATCTCCTTTCATACTTTTCCCAAGTAGAGGACTATGAAGACAAGCATAGAGAATAGTACTGGCATATTAAACAGATAATTTTGTTTTTATGTTTCTTCTTCACTCATTTTTGAGAAGACGGTTAACTGAAGTAAATATATAAATATGACCAATACCTAATAGTTAATATTCTTATCTTTTATAAAATGCTTCTCATTTATTTTTTATAGCTGATATAAGCAATCCTATGAGTTATGCTGTTTTCATTTTACAGTTGAGAAGAATGTATTGAGAAAATTTAATAGACTTGGCCAAGGTCAGTAAACTGAGCATGGTCACAAATCTAGCTTTTTACTCCTTTATTTTGTATGCTTCCCTTCTTGGAGAAGTAAAAGGCCAACGTGGAAAATATACAAAAATGCCAAATATGATAGTTTATATTTAAAATAGAGAGTTGATAAAAATTATTTTTCTGGCAAATTGAAAACTAATACCTAGAAAGACAATCCTGTATTTTAAACCAACCAACTATTAGAATTTCTAAAACAGAAATAAGTTTCCTTACATAGGCTCTGTCTCATAAAAAGGCTGATTGTGTTTTCTTAATGAGATTTCCTAGGTTAAGCTAATCATATTTATGTATTAAAATTTTCAAAGTTCTCAAATTGCCCACAAGTAATTTAAAACATCTGAACTAAATGACTATAAGCGGTGCCAACATCCATTTATGAACTTGCATTATCATCTAGAATATAATGTTGCATAGAACTAATATAAATGTTGACTTTTTTCTTTTCAACCTTCCTTCTGAATGTCAAGCAGATGGTTTGATTTAGGTATCAATAAAGGCACTTAAAGTGTGAGTTAACAATACCCTGAATGGCTTCTAGTAACTGCTGCTTCAAAGCATAGAATATAATAAAAATAAATAAATAAATAATAATCAGTTTTATTAAAGAAGAAGGGATAGAATGAAGAATCAGAAAATAAAAAAAGAAAAATTTTATGATTTCAAGTTCTGAGTAGATAATCTCTTCCAGTTTTGCAGTTTATCAATTATAAATTTAAAATTCGGTTAACAAATATTATTTTTAATGTTTAATCATGACACGATTTCTGTACCTACCCCTTTGCTTTGAGACATTTTTAACTTCCTAGCAAAGAAGAGTTATCCAGAGTCCCACATTTTTAACTTCCTAGCAAAGAAGAGGTATCCAGAGTCCCACAGTCTTGCTAAATTAAGGAGCAAGAGATAAGAATTTATAGAAATTAAGAGTGTTAGAATTCATGGATCAGAGGAATGGAGAGGAGAAAATTATTCAGAGAAAGAATAATAGAAATCTACAAAATGGTTTCCTTGGGTCTTTGAAATTCCGCAAGGATGATCACAGCACAATTGCAGAAAACAAAAACAAAAAAACATTGTATGGCAACATAAAGCTGAAAAATTTCTAGAGTTCACACAGAGAAGGGGATTGTTTTAGTTTCTAGCAGTCAGTGTGCAGAGACTTTACTGGATGCCTGTGCCCTCAGTAGAGGCCCAAGGAAAGCCTTAGACGTGAAACTAAACTACCCTGGAGTAAGACTGTTCTAGACTTACCGTAAAAAACTTTAGAAACAAGTCTCAAAGACTGCTAGAACACAAACCAACACTCTTCAACTATTACAACCAAGCATAACACTCAAAAATACAGAATTTTAAAAATCTGGAATTCAATAAAATATGATGCATATGCATGAGAAAAACCAGTCAGCTGAAACAGACCAAAATAACAGAGATGATGAAATTAACAAGCACTTTAAAACAGATAAAAAATAGGTTCAAGGGTGTAAAGAAAATCCTAAGCATATTGAGAAGAAAAATAAAATACATAAAAGGAGCAAATGTAATTTCTACATTTGAAAATAAATATAATGTCTAATATGAAAAATTCACTGGTCGGGCACGGTGGCTCACGCCTGAATCCCAGCACTTTGGGAAATGGAAGTGGCTGGATCACCTAAGGTAAGGAGTTCGAGACCAGCCTGGCCAACATGGTGAAACCCCGTCTTTACTAAAACTACAAAAATTAGCTAGGCGTGGTGGTGTGCACCTGTAATCCCAGTTACTTGGGAGGCTGAGGCAGGAGACTTGCTTGAACCCAGGTGGCAGAGGTTGCAGTGAGCCGAGATCGTGCCATTGTACTCCATCCTGGGCAACACAGTGAGACCCTGTCTCAAAAAATAAATAAATAAACAAATAAATAGAAAGAAAAATTTACTGATGGTTTGAATAAGATAATCACCGAAGAAGAAAAGAGTAATTAATTTGAAAACAAAGCAATACAAGTTAATAACTAAAGCACAACAGGAAAAGAATGAATGGGAAATAAATGGAGCTTCGGTAACCTGGGAAATAATATCGGATGGTCTCATATATGAGCAATTTTGAGCCACAAGGGGAAAAAGGGGGTGCAGAAAAAATTTTCAAGAATAATGGTTACAACATTTTAAAAAAATGATAAAATTATAAATGCACACATACACAATGTTAAATAAAATGAAAAGAATAAACTCCAAAAAAGTCACAAAGCACCCACATCATATTAAAAATGTTGAAGCAATAGAGATGAAGATTAAAATCTGAAAAGCAGCCTGATTGTAAAAGGACACATTAGAGAGGAACAAAAATGCAAATTTCCACAGATTTCTTGTCAAAAATTCTGCAAGCCAGAAGACAAAGACATATTTAAAGTGCTGGGGGAAGGGGAAAGTCTGCCAAACTAGAATTTCTTACCAGAGAAAACTTATACTAAAACTGAAGACAAATGGGCATTTTTTTTTCAGACACATGAAATCATTGTTGATAGATCCACTATATTAAAAAAATGTTAAAGATAGTTCTTCAGGCAGAAGAACATTGGTACCAAACAGGAAAATAACTACAGGAAAGAATGAAGAGCACTGGAAATGGCAAATACATGATAAAAATTAACTTTTTTTTTCAATCTTTTAACTAAAAAAATTGACTTTTGTCCAGTTTTATTGAAGTGCAGTTGACAACTAAAAATTTTATATATTTAAGGTTTACAATTTGGTGACTTGATATATCTATACATTGGGAAATGTTTACCACAATCAAGCTAATTAACATACCTATAATTTCATGTCTCACATAGGTACTATTTTCTGTGCATGTTTGCGTGTATGTGTTATGAGCACATAAGATGTACTGGCTTAGCAAATTTCAAATATACAATACAATATAGTTGACTGTAGTAATATTGTTTTACAATTAGGAGTCCAGAACTTCTTCATTCTGCAAAACTGAAACTTTGTACACGTTGACCAACATCCGTGTCCCACCTTGAAGAGACCTGTGTGCCCCTTCCTTCAGCTTCTGGTAACCAGCATTCTACTATGTTTCTATGAATTTAATTATTGTAGATTCCACATGTAAGTGAGATAATGTAGTATTTGTCTTTCTACGTTTGTCTTAGTTCACTTAGCATAATGTCTGCCAGCTCAGAAGACTTACCATAACGTCTTCAACAAGGATTTATTGTGCAAATGGGAGGATTTCCTTTGTTTTTAAAGGCCTACTAATCTTAGTTAGTGTGTCTGCGTGTGAGTGTGTGTGTGTATACACAAGGAAATACTAATATACATGCCCAAATTTCTTTATATATTTTTAATCCTTTGTTGAGCATTTGGATTTTTTTAATTTCTTGGCTACTATGAATAATGCTAAAATGAACACAAGGGTGTAGATGTCTCTTCCATTTGATCATATTTTCTTTGGAAATATACCCAAATTATAGTTGTCAGATTATAACGTATTTCTATTTTAAGTGTTTTTAGAAACTTCCATACTGTTTTGTATACTGACTGAACCATTTTGAATGCCCAGCAACAGTGTACAAGGATTCCTTTTACTGCACATCCTTGCCAACACTTATCTTTCATCTTTCTGATAGTAGCCACTTGAACAGGTGTGAATTGATATTTTATTGTGGTTTTGATTTGCAGTTCCTTGGTGATTAGTGATATTGAGAACCTTTTCACCTACCTGTTGATCATAAGCATTTCTTCTAAAAATTTCTATCTAGACATTTGCCTATTTTGCAATCAGACTATTATTATCATTATGCTGAGATTTAGTTGTAGGAGTTCCTTACGTATTTTAAATAGTAACCCCTTATCAGATATGTGGCTTGCAAATATTTTATCTCATTCTGTAGGTTGACTCTCTTTATTTTTTCCTTTGATGTGCAGAAACTTTTTAGCTTGTTGCAATCCAGTGTCCACTTTTGCCTTTGTTTCCTGAGTGTTTGGTGTACTATATGGAAATTATTGCCCAGAGCAATGCTAAGAAGTTTCTTCTTTATATTTTTTTTCACGAATTTTACAGTTTCAGGTCTTACATTTAAATCTTTAATTCATCTTGAATTCATTTTTGTATAAAATGTGAGATACGCATTTGATTTCGTTTTTGCATGCAAATGTTTGTTTTCCTAGCACCACTTACTGATGACACTATTTTTTCTCATTGTGTTTTCTCCCTTCTAAAGTTTAACAAATAAAAATGGAAACGTAGCATACCCAAATGTATGTGATTCAGCAAAAGCAATACGAAAAGTAAAAGTTGTAGTGAGAAATGCCTGCTTTAAAAAAAATCTCAAATAAACAATCTAACTTTATAACTCAGGGAACTAGAAAAAGAAGGACAAATGAAGCCCAAAGATAGGATAAAGGAGGGAATTATAAATACTAAAGGAGAAGTAAATAAAATAAATAATAAGATATTTTTAAGAACAAGTAAATTAATAGTTTATTTAATTAACAAAATAAATCAACACTTAGGCTAAATAAGAAAAAAATATAGAAGACTCAAATAAATAAAATTCTAAATAAAAGAAGCAAAGAGGAGGCATTACAATGTATCCCTTGAAAATAAAAAAAGATTAGATGGGACTATTATGAAAAAAGAAAATATTTGAAGGTATAAACCTACTGGTAAAATTAAGAACACAGGAAAACCCAGAATACTCTAGTAGTATGATTGTGGTATGCAATCTGCTCATAACTCTGGAAATAAGCCAACAAGTCAAGTCTATCAAAAACAACAATAGCTACAGCATTTAGTTAAGAGATAGGCAACATACAAACACATAAAATTATGCAACATAAAAAGTCTAAATGCTGTTTACAGCAACTAGAGTTACACTGTAGATTTTTTCTTCAATTTGTTCATTGTTTGTATCCTTTTCTTGGTAATCTAAGTTGTCATTTCTTTAATATAATGTGTTATATATATAAGATGAATTTTATGAGCCTCATGGTAACAATAACGCAAGAACTATAGTTGAATCACTAAAAATAAAAAGTGACAAATAAAATGTACTACCAGAGAAATCACTTAACGACAAATGATAAATAATTGAGTAACAAAGAAAGAGTTACAAAACACCTAGAAAACAAGTAACCAAAAAGCAATAGTAAGTCATCATTTATTAATAATAACACTGAATATAATTTGACTCAATTCTCTAATTAAAAGGCATAGAGTGGCTGAATAAGGAAACAGGATCCTACTATGCTACCTATAAGAAGCTTACTTCGCCTGTTGTGACACACAGAGACTGAAAGTGCAGGGGTGAGAAAAAATTCTTCATGCAACTGGAAACCAAAAAAGAGAAGGAGTAGCTGTACTTATAACAGATAAAATAGAACACAAATCAAATACTATAAAAAGAGACAAAGAAGATCACTATATAATAATAAAGGCGTCAATTATTTGGTAGATAAGCTAAAAAAAAAAAAAAGAGAGAGAGAGAGAAGACCAAAATAAATAACATCAGATTGAAAAAGGAGACACAGAAAATGGGACTAGAAAAATACAAAGAATCACTGGAGACTATTACAATAAACTGTATATCAACAAATTTGAAAACCTGTAAGAAATTTATAAAATCCTGGACACATGCAACTTACCAAGATTAAACCATAAAGAAATAGAAGACCTAAACAAACCTCAAAAATAATGAGTAACAAGATCAAAGCTGTAATAAAATGTCTCCCAGCAAGGAAAAGCTCATAACCTAATGCCTTCACTGCTCAATTCCACCATATGTTAAAACAACGAATACAAATTCAACTCAAACTCTTCAAGAAAACAGTGAGGACGAGGGAATATTTCCAAACTCGTTTTATTAGACCAGTATTGCCCTGACACCAAAACCAAATAAGGATACAACAAAAAATGACTACAAGTCAATATCACTGATGAACATAAATGTAAATATCCTCAACAAAATACTATCAAACCGAATTCAACCAAACATTAAAAAAATCACTTACCATGATCAAATGGAATTCATCTTAGGGATGCAAGGATGGTGCATATGCAAACTAATAAACTTGACACATTAGGGTGACAAAACCGATAACAAAATCAATATGTTTATTTCAATAGATGCTGAAAAAGCATTCAATAAAATTCGACATCACTTTATGACAAAAATCCTCAACAAACATGGTAGAAAAGGGTCAAATCTCAAAATGATAAATAACATATTGACAAACATGCAGCTAACAACATGTCAGGTGGGGTAAAATTGAAAGCCTTTCTTCTAAGATCTGGAACAAGGATGCTCACTTTCACCACTTTTATTTAACATATTACTGGAAGCCTGGCCAGACCAATCAGAAAAGAGAAAGAAATAAAGAGCATCCAAATTGTAAAGGAAAAAGTCAAATTAGCCTTGTTTGGATGACACGATCTTATATTTAGAAAAAGCCAAAGGCTCCAGCAAAAATTCTTAGAAATGATATAGAAATTCAGTAAAGTTATAGAATTAAATATCAACGTACAAAAATCAATACCATTTATATACATCAACAGCAAACAATCTGAAAAAGAAATCAGAAAAACAATCTTATTTACAACAGCTACAAATAATATAAAATACCTCGGGATCAGTTTAGTCAAAGAAGTGAAATGTCTGTACAAGAAAAACTATAAAACATCAATGAAAGAAATTAAGTAGGACATGCAAAAAATGGTAACATATTCTATGTTCATGAATTAGAAGAATTAATACAGTTAGTATGATAACACAATTCAAAGCAATTTACAGATTCCATGAAATTTCTATCAAAATACCAGTGACTTTCTTCACAGAAATAGGAAAAACAATTTTAAAATGTATATGGAAAAGAACACATAATAGCCAAATCAGCATGGTACTGGAATAAGCACAGATACGGAGGCCAGAGGAAAATAATAAAAAGTTCAGAAACAAATCCACAAACCTACAGCCAACTGATATTTGACAAAGGCACCACACACATACAAAAGAAAGGAAATGTCTCTTTAATAAATGGTACTGCAAAACTGAATAACCATATGCAAAAGACTGAAACTAGTCTCATATCTCACTATATGCAAAAATCAAACCACGATGGATTAAATAATTTAATGTTGCATCCCAATTTATGAAACTTCTAGAAGAAAATATAGGGGAAACACTTCAGGCCACTGATCTAGGCAAAGATTTTATGGATAAACTGCAAAAGCACAGTCAACAAAAACAAAAATAGGCAAATAAAATTATATCCTAAAAAATTTTGCACAGCAAAGCAATCATCAGATGAAGAAACATCCTTCAAAATGGGACAAAATATTTGCAAACTATTCATCTGACAAGGGATTAATAACCAAAATATATAAGGAACTCAGATAACTCAAAAGCAAAACCCAAATAATTTGATAATATAATGGAAAAAATGATCTGAATAGCTATTTTGCAAAAGAAGACATATAAATAACTGACAGGCATATGAAAAATACTCGACATCACTAATCATCAGAGAAATGTAAATCAAAACCACAATATCATCTCATCTCAGTTAAAATGGTTTTTATTAAAAAGACAGGAGCCAGCAGATGCTGGCGAGGATGTGATAAAAGGGCAACCTTCATACACTTTTGGTGGAAACGTAAATTATTACGGCCACTATGGAAAACTGTATGGAGGTTTCTTTAAATATTAAGAATAGAGCTACCATATGATCCAGCAATTCCACCACTACGTAAGTATCCAAATGGAACAAAATCAATATGTTGAAGAAATTATCTGCACTCCCATGTTTATTGCAGCACTATTCGCAATAGCCAAAATATGAAATCAGCCTACATGCCCATCAATGGGTGAATGCGTAAAGAATATGCAATATAGATATACACACAAAATGTAATTCAGTCATAAAAATAATGAAATCCTATCATTTTCAGCAACATAAAAAGAAGTAGCTTTTATAGTAAGAAAAATAACCTAAGCAGAGAAAGAAATGTTGCATGCTTTCACTCATATGTGGGAGCTAAAAAAAGTGGATCTCATGAAGGTAGAGAGTAGATTGGTAGTTACTAGAGGTTAGAAAGATTGCTGGGAGGAGCAGATGAAGAGAGGTTACCTTATGGGTAAACAAATATAGTTTGACAGAAAAAAATAAGATCTAGTATTTGATAAATCCGTAGGTTGACTATATTTTACAATCATCTATTGCATATTTTAAAATAGCTAGAAGAGATTAATTTGAAGTTTTCTAGCATAAAGAAAATACAAATATTTATAATTATATGAATGCGTCCAATTATCACATGTATCCCTAAATATGTAACATCTATTATATATCAATAAAAATAAGGTAAAATTTTAAAAGTTGCCAGCATATGTATCCATGTCACATACTGAGGACATAATACCCCAAATTTCAAGTTATTTAAATTTAAGTACCTTTCATATTTACTTCTTTTTTTTTTTTTTTTTTGAGACGGAGTCTCGCTCTGTCACCCAGGCTGGAGTACAGTGGCACAATCTCGGCTCACTTCAAGCTCTGCCTTCTGGGTTCATGCCACTCTCCTGCCTCAGCCTCCCAAGTAGCTGGGACTACAGGCACACACCACCACGCCTGGCTAATTTTTTGTATTTTTAGTAGAGACGGGGTTTCACCATGTTAGCCAGGATGGTCTCGATTTCCTGACCTCGTGATCCGCCTGCCTTGGCCTCCCAAAGTGCTGGGATTACAGGCATGAGCCACCGTGCTCGGCCCATATTTACTTCTTATGACTAATTGCCTCAATCAAGTCATACTACCAAAAAAAAAAAAGAAAAAAAAAAAAACTACCTTTGCCAATGATAGTTTAGATTAGACCCTATTTTGGAATAACTATTCATTTTCACTATGGCCAGTTGCTTGGTATTTGGCCTTAATGAAGAATTACAGGTGAAATCCAACTCCATGATTTAGTAGATGTGGAAATTGAAACCTATGAGTAGAGTTAAGTAAACTAGTCAAGGTCACATAACTGAAAAATGGCAAATCAAGCTTTTCTTTGTCCAAATATAGTATATTTTTTATTATATCACATAAAATTATGAATCAGCTATACAAATAGAAAGTAATCACCATAAAAGCTAGTCTTTTTGCTTTAAGTAAACTGTGCACTGGTGTAGTGTTTTCAGTTTATACATAGAGTCATCATTAATTTGCTGATTGTAATGATACTTCAGTGACACTGTTGAGGACATTGTTAATTTCATAACAGTAGCAAAATGAAACCCTTAGAAAAACACATTTTCTATATGTTGCTATATATATAATGTTATAGACTGCATATAGTAAATATTTACATTCCATCCAATAAGCAGTAATTTTACATATAACACAGGGTCTCCCATGAAGAAGAAATTGCACTTATCCTGCTTTACCTTCTCATTCTTTGCCTCTCCTAATATTAAGTAAACTGGTAAACTAAAAGGCAAGTTTGTTATCAAAGGATACATGATTTTTAGCTTAATGTCAAGTAAGATCTTTCAAAATATAATTCTTTAGTACATTTGGAGAAGCAAAATAAAATAGTTTGTTATATTACTTATAGAATTCGTTTTATTAACTTGATAAAATGTACAAATTATGAAAACAATGAAATAAATTTAAAAGCACATAAATCATGAGATTCCATTACTTATAAGGACAACTGGATGCCAGAAGTTTTAATCAGTTAACAAATGGTGTGAACCTATAAAACTCACAGCATACAAAATTTTCTAAATTTAGATTTGACTACAGAATCTCATTCAGAGGAAGCCTCACCAGGGACTGGTGTTCCCAGAAAAACACTTTGAGAAATACGTTATTAGATATTGTTCAGAGGATTATAGCTATGCAAAAGTAAGATTACACTCAGTTTGTATTTGAACTTAATATCTAGATGCAGAGACAAGATATATACACATTAAATAAAATAACATTAGATAATCATGCAAAATATATCAAGGCAGTATATACTGTATTTCATAAAAATCATAAAATTAAAAATGCTAGGAGCTTAAAACTGCGAGAAAGTGGTCAAAGAACATTTTGTAATAGTCTTAATAATAATTTAGAAACTAAAATGATGAGCATTACATCTTATGCACTCTGTCTATAATTTTAGTACCTGTCATTGGGTGAATAAAAATCATACCAGCTTAATAAAATGCTTACAAAAATTAGCTGGTCATGGTGGCGGGCGCCTGTAATCCCAGCTACTCGGGAGGCTGAGGCAGGAGAATCACCTGAACCCAGGAGGCAAAGGTTGGAGTGAGCCAAGATTGTGCCATTGCACTCCAGCCTGGGTGACAAGAGCAAAACTCCATCTCAAATAATAAATAAATAAATAAATAAATAAATAAATAAATAAATAAAATGCCAAAGATTTAACATATTTTCTTTTTATTCTCCCACAACTCCATGATGCATATGTTGTTTTCTCCATTTTATAAACTTAAGTCCCAGCAGTTAAAACATACCTACCTATGAACTTAATACCAGTGAACTATATACTTGAAAATAGTTGACAGTAAATACAATGCGTATTTTCCCACAGCAAAGAAATAAAAAGAACAAACAATGCTTTTTCAAGCAAAATCAATTACAATGCACTGTAGCTTTTATATAATATATAGAAGTAAAATGAATGTATCAATGACTCAAACAAGGTGAAGGGGGATGTAATAATATTCTTGTAAGTTTTTCTATTATGCTTGAAATCCTAAAGTTACATAATGTTATTTTAGGTTAAACTGTGATAAGATATAATATTTTAAATACTAGAAAAAAAATATAATTATAGTTAATAAGATAATATACAAAATGAAATATAGATATATACTCAGCCCCAAAGAAAGCAATACAAGAAGGGTAAAGGAACAAAATGAGATTGGACAAAAAGAAAAGTAATGGAAAGATGGTAAATTTACATTCAATAAATACATAATGAAATAATTTAAACTTTCTATTATAAAGCAGAGATTGTCAGACTGTACAATAAGTAAAATAAATCTACTTTATACATAAAGGTGTAGATAGATTACAGATGAAAAGATGAAAATAAAACCACTATAGAAACATTAATCAAACTACATTGGGATGGCTATATTAAGATTAGAAAAAAATATATTTCAGAAAAGGAAATATCACCAACGATTAAAAGAACATTTTACAATGACAAAGTAAAGGTATAATGATTCTAACTGTACATGCACTTACTAACATAGATTTAAAGTACTTGAAGCAAGAAATGATACAGATAAAAGGAAAAAGTAAGGAAACCCAGAATGATAGTTGAAGTTTTCAAGATTCCTTTCTCAGTATTGACACGACAATAGACAAAATCAATAACAACAGAAAAGACATAAACCAAAGTATCAATCAACTTAACATAATTGACATTTATAAATATTTCACTTAACAACAAAGAGTATACATTTTACATGCATATAGAATATACAAAAATACAGATAACTTGTTGGTCCATAAAACAAATTAAAATACATTTAACATAATTGGTATTATTTTCAGTATGTTCTCTGAATACACTTAAACTATCAACTAGTAAGAGAAAGAAAATTCTATAACATGAAATAAAACTATATATTTTAAACAACTCATGTTGAAAATAAATCACAAGGGAAATAAGAAAATAAGATCACCTATAATAAATAAAAATGCAACAAAACAAAATTTGTTAAATGCAGCTAAAATCGTTCATTGAGATATATTTATAGTATTATAAATATTATTTAATTTTTTTTTTTTTTTTTTGAGACCGAGTCTCACTCTGTCACCCAGGCTAGAGTGCAATGGCACTCACTGCAACCTCCGTCTCCTGGATTCAGGCGATTCTCCTGCCTCAGCCTCCGTAGAAGATGGGATTACAGGTGTGCACCACCATTCCCAGCTAATTTTTGTATTTTTAGTGGATATGGGGTTTCACCATGTTGGCCAGGCTGGTCTTTAACTCCTGACCTCAGGTGATCCACCCGCCTCGGCCTCTCAAAGCGCTGGGATTACATGCGTGAGCCACCATGCCTGGCACTATTTAATTTTTTATTTGTGTAAATTACCTTTAATTTACCTCTGTCAAAGGCAATTTTGTTACATGGATATAGTGCATAGTGGTGAAGTCCGGGCATTAGCCTAATGTTATTTGAATAAAATACATTGTACCCATTAACTAATTTTGCATCCCCTCCCACTCTTCCACCCTTCTGAGTCTCCAGTGTCTATTATTCCAGTCTCTATGTCTATGTGTACACATTATTTATCTCCTACTTACAAGTGCAAGAAAACATCTTATTTGACATTCTGTTTTTGAGTTGTTACACTTAAGATAAAGGCCTCCATTTCCATAGATGTTGCAGCAAAATATTGTGTTTTTCTTCTTTTTTATGGCTGAACAGTATTCCATTGTACACATATATACATGTATATTGTTTTCTTTATACAATCATCCATTGATGGACATTTAGATGGATTCCCCATCTTTGTTATTGTGGATTATGCTGTGATAAACATGCAAGTGCAGTTATTTTATTTATTTGTTTTTTTCTTGAGACGGAGTCTCACTCTGTCACCCAGGCTGGAGAGCAGTGGTGCCATCTCAGCTCACTGCAACCTCCGCCTCCAGGGTTCAAGTGATTTTCCTACCTCAGCCTTCTGAGTAGATGGGATTACAGGCACGCACCACCACGCCTGGCTAATTTTTTTATTTTTAGTAGACATTGGGTTTCACCATGTTGTTCAGGTTGGTCTCCTACTCCTGACCTCGTGATCCACCTGCCTTGGCCTCCCAAAGTGCTGGGATTACGAACGTGAGTCCCCTCACCTGGCTGCAGTTATCTTCTTGATATGATTTCTTTTCCTGTGGATAGATGCTCAGTGATGGGATCGCTGAATCAAATGGTAGTTCAATTTTTAGTTCTTTGAGAAATATTCACACTCTTTTCCATAGAGGTTGTACTAATTTACATTCCCAATGTTTACGGTGTATAAACATTCTCTTTTCTCTGCACTCTCATCAACATGTATTACTTTTTGACTTTTTAATAATGGCCAGCCTGACTGGTATAAGATATCTCATTGTGGTTTTAATTTGCATTTTTTCTCATGATTACTGATGTTAAGTATTTTTTCATATCTTTCTTGGCCATTAGTAAACGATACGGCATAAAGCATTACTACTGGAGAGAGAGAGATGATAAAGATAGAGAGAGATGGAGATAGAGATGTGTGTGTGTATGTGTGAAAGGGAGAGAGAGAGGAACAGAGAGACAGAAAGAATAGAGATATTGATCTCTAATAGATGGAGATGTGTGTGTGAAAGAGAAGCACAAGCAGAGAGAGGAGAGATTGGTCTGGATTAAGATCCTACACTGTGCCTCTGCGTGATCTTATATAAATCAAATCCCCTCCCCGAGCATGTTTGCTTGTTAATGACAACGACCTCACCTATTTGTCAGGACAAATTAATGAAAATGCTATTATGCTTTGTAAAGTCATTGGTACATGCAGATTATTACTATCACGAGCATGTATTGATCAGAACAGTAATTTTATAATGATAGGGAAGTATGCTGCTCATTTCCAAGTTAGCTCGCAGATCTATTTTTTGCCTTTCCTTTCTCCATTCTGCTCCATTCTGTGCTTCAGAGGACTGCTGACCCCTAAAATTTATTTTTTCCAAATTTATTTGCCAACTGCACTGTTAGGGGCTAGAGATCAATAGGAATGAAGCCCTTCGCCACCCTCTGGCTTTTTTTCTTTCTCTCAAGTGGCTTCTCTAGAGCTGCTGCATCTCACCTGTGAGTACAGCATGGTCCAGCAGGTTCGCAGGTGAAGGCTGCGCTTTGACTGACACAGCCGGAGAATATTTGGCCACAAGAAGACTAAAACCCAGAAGATAAAATTTACTTTCCCAAAAATAAAGTAAACCCAGTAAGGCTTTTGACTGGAATTTTATTCTTGTCACATATTATTTTGTATTATTTTAAACCTATTATTTATTTTTACATATTACTTTCAAATGTGATTTTAGTGCAGAGACTTTCAAAGAAAAATACAAATACAATCAAAGCTTTCACATTATCTCCACCATTAATGTTCAAGTTTGAAAACTTTGCCTTCCCCAGTATGTTTTATTAAAATTATTATTATACATAAAAATTATTGCCACTCTAGGTAATCCCCAATAGGCATGTTGTTTAGATGCTGAATTTATAATTTGTTTTAATCTCATCAAAGTTTGAAATGCTTTTGCCGTTGTTTTTAATATCTTAAGCATATTATCCTGAAGCTTTATAAAATGCTTGGTTGTCACTTTTTCTTCTGTAAGTAATGATTTAAAAATCATGTTTTTGTACCTAATGTAGCTTTGCCCTTCTGGAAAATAAAAAAAGCCAGAATGGCTCTTAATTTGGATTGTTTCCGAAAAAAAGAAAAAACGTACCAAATGCAAATAAATTACTTTAAAATGCAAAGACACATTGGAAACTTTTAAAATATGAGATGCAACATGAAAATAAACAATAGCAACCTCTCTATCAACTGGAACAGAATGTAAAACAATAGCAACCAATTCCAGTCTCCCCAATTAAAATGTGGTGACTTTGAGTAATTCCTGAGTTTCTCTTCCTCCCTTTAGGTCACGTGTTCTTTATAATGGTCAGTCTTGAGTCCCTCATAGAGTTGTTGGTTACTTTATGACATGAGCTGTACCTAAGCCAATGCTGGCTCACATAAGGGCTTAGAATCTATAACTCTAATTTTCCTTCTTAACTAAAACCTTAAAGGCAACTTAATGGTCTTTGCTTTACATTAATAAAGAAAATTTTTGGTGTGTCTTTTACACATTAATGTGGGTAATATGAAACAATTTTAACATATTTAAACAGATGTAGAAAGTAATGAGACCAGGCACAATGGTGCATGCCTGTAATCCCAGTACTTTAGAAAGCAGAGATGTGAGGGTTGCTTAAGTCCAGGAGTTTGAGACCAGCCTGGGCAATATAGCAAGACCCTGTATCTACACAATAATCATAAAATTAGCTGGGCATTGTGGTGTGTGCCTGTAGTTTCAGCTACTGGGGAGGCCCAGGTGGGAGGATTGCTTGAGATCAGGATGTTGAATCTACAGTGTAGTACAGGAATCTAAACTGTACTCTATCCTGGGTGAAAGAGGGAGTCCCTGTATCAAAAAAAAAAAAAAAAGTGAAAAGAAATGAAACATAGTCACTACTGTGAGCCTTATTTAGCCTTTTATGTACTAATGGACACATCTGAAGAGACATATAGGACATATAGTGTGTAATCTTCAACATTGCTTGACCTTGCAAAATCCAATTCTTTGTAGCATGGGTAAGAAACAATTCACTATACTACACTAACCTTGTTTTACTACACTAACCTCATCATCCTAGTAATGTAGTTACTTAAAAGTTATCACTTAAAAGGGACTCAGTATATTCTGAAGAAATTATCATTCTGTGGGATATAAAAATGAGACACGAATAAGGGAAAACTGCTTAATTAATCAGATAATTTATTCACTTTTATATAGTTACATATAGCTATTGAGCACAGATGATATTTCAAACACAATATTAATCTTTCCAAAGAAAAAAGATGAATGATAAAGGCCTATACCAAGTTCTATATTACAGGAGAAAAATGATAAAATTCGCCCAGAGAAATCTTTCGAAAAAAAGGGACACTTGAGTTTGACCTTTAAGGATAGAAAAAGTTTCCCAAATAATGAAAAGTATCTTGGGCACAGGAAGAAGGCAGAGAAGAATAGAAATGGATTAAATATTTTGAGAATGACAAGTTCTGTGGATGAGAAAGGATTTAAAATATCCTTTACCCACTCGGTAACATTGAGAATATTGAAACAAGGGAGAATTGCAGAAATAATTACAGAAAGAACATGCTGATAGCCAAATAGAAGACACAGTTAAAGAGAAAATCACTGGACACAACTATAATACAGGTTGAGTATCTCTTATCTGAAAAGCTTAGGAGCAGAACTGTTTTGGATATTTATTTGAATGTTTGGAATGTTTGGATATATGTAATGAAATATCTTGGAGGTGGGACTCAAGTTTAAACACAAAATTTATTTATGTTTCAGATACACCTTAAACACATAGCCTGAAGGTAATTCTAAATAATATGTTTAATAATTTTTTTCATGAAACAAAGTTTTGACTGCATTTTGACGGTCAAGACTTGTCACATGCGGTCAGATGTGGAATTTTCCACTTGTGTTGTCATGTCGGCACTCAAAAATTTTTGGACTGTGGAGCATTTTGAATTTCAGATTTGTGGATTAGACACTCAACCTATAGCATAAGGCAGAGAATAAACATACTTTAATTCTTTGCATATGTGTATGGATATTGATGTATGCCCAAGGTAGAGATAAGTAAGGCAGCAAATCCTCACTGAACTTTAAAACATGCTGGTTTCCATGTCCCTGTTAAGCATTTGAATCAGCATAGATTTAAATTATATACCTTTCCCTCGTAGTTCTCTATCGCGTTTTGCCCTCTGTTTTAACAATCAAAGAATGGCTATTTATTCAGTACCTCTTTCTTATCAGATTTTGTTAGCTGTTTGGAAATATGGCATAACCTAGGGATTTGTCATCTAGATGGAGAAAAGGTATATATACAAAGCATAATTAAAGCTAAGAAGCAATATTTGGAACAGAATTAAATTTTCTTTTTAAAATTGTTTGTTCAGATATTCAACAAAGTATTGTGATCTGGGACTTCGGTTCAAACATCCTGATGGAGATCAGATGAGAAAGAACCTTGAAAGCTAAATAGATACAAGTAGCACAGCATATGTAACCCAATGTTACACTCTATGAGCTTTTGTCTCTTTACTTATAAAGAAGATAATACTTACCTTCCCTACAATACCTACAGCATAGCATACAGCGTAGCATTGTTATATTATTTAAAATTAAATCTGGTAATTGACATACAAAGGGTTTTTAATAGATCTTTTTACACAGATGTTATTTTGGGATATTTCTAATATTACAAGCAGAAGGGAAAGACAGGATTTCGGGGAAAACAAATGGCAATGTGGGCATCAAAGCTAAAGTATTTTCTTCTTAAGTTTCTTCTTTCCTCCTTTTTCCCTATTCATTGTGTACAATTCTGTGCCAGTCCCGAAGTTAAGTGGTTCCTACCATGGAGAAGACCACAGAATGTGTGCTAGGAAATAAAGCCGGTTGAACATATGGAAGTACTTTATAGGGTAAGTGAGGGAGAATTTACTTTTCCAAGGGGAGAATTTAAAAGACCTCAAACATGCTTTCCCCGTGAGAACAAGAATGTTTTTTTGGTCTGCAGGAGCATTTCCCACCGCCAAGCAGGTATTTGTGATTCTGTAGCTCTTAATCTGCTTGGCACCTTGAGAATGGAAAAACAGGCAGAGCAGAGAGCCCTGCTATTGGGGAATGACATGAAACTAACGTGGGTTTACTACAGAGTCATAAAGCCATTGGTGCTGCAGGACTTTAGAATTAGCTGAATGCTCTCTTCCTATCTATTGTTCCTGGGTTGCAAATGCCCAGGTATAACAACCTAGTTACAGTACTGATTACAGTGCATTCTCAGAGCCAACCATGTAAGACAGAACGAATGTTGAATCTAGGGTGACTAGGCCCACTTATTGATGGAGTTGTTAAGTGTTTTACACAAGGTCATGGATGATACAGGATCACATCTGCCACCCACTCCTCTCCTAGTTTACTTCCCTTGCTGTCAAGCTGTCCAACTAGAATATTGCCTTGTACAACCATCTTCATTAGAACATCCAATTTCCATACAAACTTGCAATAAAGATTTCAAACTATATTCTCTGTTTATATCTCATGTGTAAACTGGGAACTGTGGTTGTTAATTAAGTCTTACAAAGAGTATTTTTAGTAAAAATGATTTTAAAATATGTTATTGGTACACATTCATCACACTTCTATCTGCACCATCTGATTCCAACACTGGCAATCACTGCATCTTGAATGAAGGCAGGTTTTGAGTGTGGTAACACCTCTAAAATTAGCAGAGAGAAGAAACTCACAATATTCAGGAAGAATTTTCTCTTCACATGTCACTTTATATTTTTAGAGGTACATATTTCCTTTTTGACACAAATTAGACATCATGTTTCTTTATAATCCATACTGCATTATAAATCATTTAACGGTTCTCAAAAGATACAGAAATCTTCATTGCTTTGTTTTGGGGAAGGATATTTAATCTCATTATCTTATTTTGGGTGTAGGAGTGGATGAGTTTAAGAATTCATCTCTGGCCGGGCGTGGTGACTCACGCCCGTAATCCTAGCACTTTGGGAGGCCAAGGCGGGCGGATCACGAGGTCAGGAGATCAACACCATCCTGGCTAACACGGTGAAACCCCGTCTCCACTAAAAATACAAAAAAAATTAGCCAGGCATGGAGGCAGGCACCTGTAGTCCCAGCTACTCGGGAGGCTGAGACAGGAGAATGGTGTGAACCTGGGAACGGAAGTTGCAGTGAGCTGAGATTGCGCCACTGCACTCCAGCCTGCAGGACAGAGCAAGACTCCGTCTCAAAAAAAAAAATTAATTTCTAATGATAACAGTAAGAACACACACAGCTTTAATATTTGAATGAACATTTTATCATCTCAATTCCTACCTTCCAAATACTTATTATTTTCAAGCTTTTCTTTTCTTTTGATTTTTATGTTTTGAGAAAGGGTCCCACTCTGTCATCTGGGCTGGAGTGCAATGGTGCTATCATGGCTTACTGCAGCAGCCTTGACCTCGGGGGCTTAAGCAATTCCCCGACCTCAGCCACCTGAGTAGTTGGGACAGGTGCATACCACCATGCCCAGGTAATTTGTGTATTTTTTGTAGAGCCAGGCTTTCACCATGTTGCCCTGGCGGGTCTTCAACTCCTGGGCTCAAGAGATCCACCCTCCTTGGTCTCCCAAAGTGCTGGGATTATAGGGATAAGTGACCGTGCCTGGCTGGTTAGTTTTTTTGTTTGTTTGTTTGTTTGTTTGTGTGTATGTGTTTAATACAAGAGTAATATCATTTCAATTATAGCCTTTAAGAGAAGGACGTGATCTTCCATATTATGATATTAAAGCTCAGAAAGCTTAAATAACTGCTCGAGATCACACCATCAGTTTCTGAAGCCAGCGTGTCTCCATACACCAATGATTCTGTCCATGCTACATCAGCAACTTTGCAATATATTTCAGAAGACTTTTAAATTCTTGGAAATCTCAAATACCAAAATATTTCATCTTTCACAAACATGCCATTTCTGTTACAAACCACAATGGTCTTACAATTATATATAGTTGTCACTAAGACAACTGTCTAGCAACAGTGCTTGAGGGTGGTCAGGAACACTTGCCTGGAATGGGAAGATGAGTGTGCCTGTTTCTTCCTGTTCATTTGTTGTTTTAATGTGACGAGACCCAGGTTTGTCTTAAGCCAAATTTGATTCCTGCGGGTCTCAATCGCTGGTTTGTAAGCTAATTTTAAGCAATGGATTTAAGATCCTTAAATAAGCTGGCAGTTCTTTAGAGAAAAGATTACATCTTCCACAAGTAAATAAATAATGAACTTGAGACTTGATGCTTGCAGGGATTTTCTCGTGTAATAAAATTGCTTTTGTCTTTGTGGTTTTTATATGATGACATCTGGAAAACCCTAGATGACAATTCTAAGAAAAAAGCATAGTTAATAATAGAGTACAAATTAACCCAAGTCATGTTCAGTTGGGAGCATATTTTAAATAAATAAAAAATTGAAGTATTTAAACCTTTACATAAATGCTTCAATTACCTTCCCCATTGGTATTTACGCCTGCAGTGACTAGCTCATACATTCACACTGAGTAAGCATTCAATGGATTGTCGTGGTTTTCAGCTATTGTTTATTTTTGTCATGTATCCATTTGTTCAGTTAGCACATATTGAATGTTTACTGTGTGTCAGATCCCTTGCTAATCTGAGAAACCAAGGAATAAAGTAATCTTTGCCTTTTTAGCACTCAGATATTATTGAAAGAAATAGAAACCTACGCAGATACAACTCTGTATAATTTAGCAAATATAATAAGAAAATTATTCACGGAGTGTGTTTAAAGGACTAACATGAGGATGCAAAATCTGGAGTAAAAGAAGAGTTTAAAGAGGTAACCTATATTAAGACCCTTGAAAAATGAGAGAGTTTATTTGATTAGATGTAGACTGATGGGGGACAAGGAAATATATCTCAGGCAAATACTGTTCAAAGAGTGGGATTGAATTAGTGCAAGAAGAAAAAAGGCAAGAAAGGAAGTTGAAGAGAAAGGTAGGTATCAGACCATGAAAAGTCACCTAAGACAAGATAAGGCGTGTGTGTGTGTGTGGTATGTATGTGTGTGTTAGTGTGTCTATGTGTGTTTGTGTGAATATGTGTGTCTATATGTGCCTGTGTGTGTGTGTATATATGTGTGTGTATGAATTTAATTTGCAGAAGTGAGTGCAAAATCAAACTTTTTATAAGAAAGACAAATGTGCTACCACTTTGTGGAATACCTAGGAAGGGATAATACTGGAAGCAGGTAGGTCAGTTTGGAAACAAGTTTAAGAACGCATATAGGTTCTATGTGACAAACTGATGACTAACCTAATATGCACATAGGAAACGTTGAAAGCTGTCCTTCTAAGATCTGGAACAAGGCAAGAAAGTCTCCTCTTGCTATTTCTATTAAACGCATTCTGGAAATCTTAGAGCAATTAGGCAAGAGGAAAATAAAAGGCATCCAAATTGGAAAGGAAAAAGTTGAATTTAACTGTCTGAAGAGCACATCATCTTAAATATAGACAGTCCACTGCACCAAAAAACTGTACAAAGTACAGTCAAGTTGTAGGATAGAAATTCAAGATACAAAAGTCAGTAGCATTTCTATGTGTTAACAACAAACTCTCTGAAAAACAAAGAAAATTATTTCATTTAAAATAGCTATGAAAAAATACTTTAAAATAAATTCAACCATGAAATGAAACACTGTATACTGAAAACTATAAAACATCAATGAAAGAAATTGAGGAAAATGGGTTGGACGTGGTGGCTCACACCTGTCATCCCAGCATTTTGTGAAACTGAGGTAGACATATGACTTGAAGCCAGGAGGTCAAGACCAGCCTGGCCAACACGGGAAAACCCCAACTCTACTAAAAATATAAAAAGTTAGCTGGGCGTGGTGGTGCACGCCTGTAGTCCCAGCTACTTAAGATGCTGAAGCATGAGAATGACTTGAACCCTTGAGGTGGAGGTTGCAGTGAGCTGAGAATATGCCATTGCACTACAGCCTAGGCTACAGAGACAGACTCGGTCTTTAAAAAAAAAAAAAAGAGAGATAAATTGAGGAAGGTGAAATAAATGGGAATATATCTCATGTTCATGGATTGGAAGAATTAATATAATTAAAATTTCTATACTATTCAAGTGATATACAGATTTGATAATATTCTGTCAAAATTTAAATGGCATTTTTAATAGAAAGAATAAACAATTCTAAAATTCACTTGGAACCACAAAAATACACCAATTAGCCAAAGCAATCTTGAACATAAAAAATAAAGTTGGAGGCATTACACTACCTCACTTTAAAATATACTGCAAAGCTATAGTAACCAAAGCAAAACAACATGGTAACAGCATTAAAACAGACACATAAACCAATGGAACAGGATGGAGAGTTCAGAAATAAATCCACAAATTGGCAGCCAGCTGATTTTCAACAAAAGAACCAAGAACACACTATTAGAAAAAGATATTCTATTCAATAAATTATGTTAGTAAAGCTGGATATACACATGCAAAAGAATGAAATTAACCTCTTATCTCACACCTTAACTAAAAATGGATTAAAAATTAAAATATAAAACTCAAAATTATGAAACTTCTAGAAGAAAACATAGGAAAAACAGCTCTATGATATGGGTCTGGGCAATTATTTTATCTTATTTTTGATATGACTATTATTGAATAAATATTCTTATCCACAAAGTCTTCAGGCCACTTACTTTTCATGGTTTCTAACTGAAAGAGTTTCATCTTTCTGATGTCACAAGTCTTATGCTTTGTGCAATTTAACTTAAAATAACTCCATGAATAAGCTTTTTCTGTTGTATATCTGAGATCTTTGTCAAAAATCCTTCTTCGAATGAATGTATTTCTTTCTAGGACGATATTAGTCTTCTTTATGCCTGCACTTTTTGCTCCCTAATTATATCTGTAGTTCACCTGAAATAATTACTCAGCTTTTTGGGAATTTAAAACCCTCAGGAGTTAGGAGTTGGCCTGTGTATGCAGTCCACTTTGTCAGCTCCTGCTGCCATGGCTCCCTGCCTAAGGCAGTCACTTGTGCAGCACTTAGTCAATGCCAAACCCATTTTGTCCTTAGAATGATCTCTTTAGATCAGCCATTCTAGTTTCTGAGCCAGGTTGTCTTATGCATTTGCTTTAATAGTTTTCTAAGAGGGCTGATCCAAGTGATCGCATTAGGAAGTATGAGGGGACAATTTTCATGAAGCCTGTGGGGTGTGAGAGGAGTACCAGCTGTGCCTATGGACCACCAGGCACTGGGTGCTGACTCTGCAGCCGCCTAGATGTGGGAGCTTAGATGAGCACATATCCTTTCATGCCTCCATTTCCATATTCATTAATGGAGATAACAAAATCTCTAAAGAGCCCAGTGTCATATTGTTTTCATTCAGTTTTTATCTTCAATAAAGTAGAAAGAATATATATATGTGTGTGTGTGTATATATACATATACATATACACATACATCTATATGTGTTTATGCACATATGCACATTTAAATGTATATATGTATACGTGTGTGTAACCTCAAAAATTTACAATGTACACTAAATTCATATGTATGAATAAATTTGTATGTATATTTATATATAAATTTAGCACAGAACATAGCACAGGATAGCCATTCTAATTATAATTTTAATAGTAGTGATTTTCATGCTATACTGGCATTTAAATGACATATGAAAGAGGTGTCTGTTAATTCTGGTTGTTACTAATGATTTTCACTCTTCCAAGAATGCACACTTCAAACTGATTTTTAAAATTAGTTATATTGCCAGGGAATTTTACCACCATACCTTGTTCCAGAGCACTAAGACCAAGGGGTCATGCAGAGTGACGGTGGTGCCTACAACTTGACATCCAGACCACACATTTCCACATATAAATAGTGCAGAAAATTCTGTTGCTTTTTGACCATGTTTTGCTGTTGCATATTTTCCTTGGAAAGGTTTTTGAATGTCTTGCACATATTTCTGCTTTTAAATATGCAAAGGTAATCCAAAAGGATGGGGAGTTTAAAAAATGAAGTGCCCAAATGGCAATCCCTTTTTTTCTGGCTTCTTGGTAGGCGGATGCACAGGTGGAAGGAGAAACATGACCACTTAGACCCTTGAAGAAGAGCATGACATGTGAAATCAGGTACTGCACCATTTCTCATGTGAAAGCGCTAGGTTGGCAGCATATTAGCTGAAAATTAAAATTAATCTGTTATGAATAGTTGGCCATGAAGTTAGTTCATTTGTAACGTGTATTTGATGCCTCTACTCTTTTTAAAAATAGTTAAAATTCAACTCAGTAGCCTCACAAGTAAAATGTGTAGAACTAGTTCCCACTGGCTTTGTAGTGACCTAGAAATTCTAAACCAAATAAAGCAAAGTGGAGCATGAAGAATGGGTCTGACATGTTGTTATGAATTTTCAATCTTAGAAAATTTAAGCAAAGTCTTAAAAAATATCTTTCCATAGAGTAAAGTAATTCTACAAGCCTTTTAACTGCATGACAGTGAGAAACATTTAGAAAATACATCTCTCAAAAAATAAAACAAATATGGATATTTATTTTGCCTTTTTCAGTCATTAGCACAAAAGGCAGCTATGTTGGAAGCTGAAAAGGAAACAATTATTCACAGCAGAACAAGGGAAAAAAAGCACTATTTATAAACACATAGAATACATGTTATATAAATAGATGTAAGCAGTCAAGTATCTTCACTTAAAAAGGTACACTTGCAAATATACATTTGTGTGTCTTAAAATTTCATGTCCAGATACAAAAGGACGGTGGACACAGCCATGAACTCCAAACCCTTCTGCCCCTCCTTGGAGCCGCAGGGCTCTTGAGCAGTGACTGACAGTTCCTGTCAAGATTATCCCACTTGGGACAGAGGGCACAATACGCAAACTAGATGAAAAGGAAGTGCAAGCTGAAGACGATAGTACATAAAGTCCTGATGAAGAAGGGAGAGAAGAAACAGAGAACAACCTGAGGGGGAAAATACATTTTCACAAAGGAGGTCTTGACATATCACAAAGTGTAATGGTCAGCAGATCCTTCATCTGTTACTCCCTCTGGAAGTTTAACCAACAGAAAAGCCAACACTCGACCACGCTGCACCCCACTGATACCAGTAATCCCCAGTGATCTATACTGGGGCGACTGGCTCTGCCTTCTGATCCTATCATTATGTGCAGAAGCAATACAGGAATATGTATTTCTAGCCTATTGGGCTGTTTTAAATTATAGATGGGCTACCTTTGTTTTCAGTCAAAACTCACATTTGCATTTTTACATGTTATGCTTAGAAATCTTGGTGAGCAGGCCGGGTGCGGTGGCTCATGCCTGTAATCCCAGCACTTCGGGAGGTCGAGGCAGGCTGATCACGAGGTCAGGAGATCGAGACCATCCTGGCTAACACAGTGAAACCCCGACTCTACTAAAAATACAAAAAATTAACTGAGCGTGGTGGTGGGCTCCTGTAGTCCCAGCTACTCAGGAGGCTGAGGCAGGAGAATGGCGTGAACCTGGGAGGCAGAGGTGTGAACCTGGGAACCTGAGCTGAGATCATGCCACTGCACTCCAGCCTGGGCAACAGAGCGAGACTCCATCTCAAAAAAAAAAAAATCCTCAGTGAGCAAAGGGCTGGTGGGATTCAGACTACAGTCTGAACTACTTGATCTTGATTCTGTATGATTAAATTAGGCATGGAAACTAGAGGTCTTCATTTTTTGGAGGGATAGCCACTTATCAGGAATCAGGACCAGGGGAGAGCATTTCCTTCTCCTCCTATCTTCCCAGGAAAGAGCATTTTATGAATCTGTTACCAGTAATTCCTCTTCTACAACTAGTCTATTCTCCCCAATACATACAATAATCTAACACAGTAGCCCAATTTTTGTGTTTGTAAAACATTATAGCAATAACTATAGCCAAAAAAAAAAAAAAGACTCCCCAAGAAACTTCTGTCTCAGTATGTTTAAGAGTTTCTCCAACATTCGGAGCAATTAAAAACTGGAAATGATTTGGTTGGACAGACATCACTGCTACATAATTAATGGTATTTGTGAAGAAGTCTGATTGGCAGGGGTTAATTAATTAATTAGGAAAATATTATCTTCATTGTTCTAATTTCTATTAGCATTCTGAATTATTCTAACTACACTTTTAATGTTAATCCTTGCAAAAAACATTTTTTCAGTTGTTTGACCTGAGTGGAATGACTTTTTCCAGTCTCCATTCCATTCATGCAATCCCAGGGAGCCCTCCCACCTATATAGTGACAGGTGAACACAGTTAGGCTAAAGGATGTGCTTGTCATCTTCTGAAGATTAGAACAGATGAATTTAGATGAGAAGCTCCCATATGTTTGTGATAATAAAAGTATACCATGTTCTTGTCAGTTGACATCTCTTCCCATTTCTAGCCTGAACTCCATGGATCATTCTCTCGCCTACTTGATTTCTGTTCCTCTCTTTGATAGCATCTTTCCCATTGTCTCCCTCTTCTCAAGCTCTGGATAGACTCTCTGTTCTTAAATTCAGGAAACTGGATACACCGTAAAGATATCAAACAAAGCATTTTAAATTTGACTATGAACAAAAATTTCTAGGAGTTTTTCTAAAAAAGAAATGAGCTAATTCCATCTGCTTATGCCCTCATGGCGACTACTCTGACATCCCAAGATGCTTCCCTGTGGCACCTGTTCTCTTCCTGAAGTGAGAATTTTATGTGAGTCTTTATCTTATTGACCTGGGAACTGAAATGTGAATTCCAAGCGCTTCTTATCTTTTCTACCACTAAAGTCATAAGCCAGAAAGAGGCCTGATGGTCCGCCAGATGCTCCTCAATATTTGGGGTGAGACTCTACATTAAAGCATTCCCATGACATTGGTATCACTTCCCCTAGTTCAGTTGTATAACTTCTACTTGTAAAGATAATCTCATTAATTTTTTCTTTCCTAAACTTTGCTCGGTCCCATGCCTCTCAGGACGCCATCCTTCAATAGTGCATTGGTGACTCTTGGTTCCAACTTCGCAATCTTCAAACTATGTTTTATGTGAGTGCATTTCCATATTGTACATTCAGAAAAAAATATTTAAATTGCCTTGGTCTGTCAGAAAAATTAAATATTCATTTTTCTACTTATCTGTTAACCCTCTACTAGAAAATGTGCCCCCAAAATGACAGCTGACCATTAACTTTGTAATGTCTTTCATTACAAAATCCTTTGGTCTGGGTGAATTCAAATGGGAGATTAAGTTTAATGTTATTATAGTAGAATGAATCACTTAATTCGATATTGGTCTTATTTTCAAAATAGTCAGTGCTTTTATCCATGAACACCTTAGAAAAATTCTTCTAGTTTCATGAGAAAGACTAAAGAACTTATGTTTATTCTTAGTTTTATTAACATTATCGATTTAATATGAGAGACTGATTTATTGAGAACTTCCCCAAAACTGAGAGTAAAAGAGCCTAAGAAACACAGATATGGATATATCTAATAAAATGAAAGATAAAAGCATTGACACATTCCGATCATCTAGTTTTGTAAAAAAAAAAAAAAAATCACTTTAAGGGACACATTTATTTATTTTTGAAAAATACTTATATTAGAACTTCAGACACATTTAAGTAAACTTACGAAGGCCAGTGAGTAAATGCATTAGGTAGCATTCTGTATATCTAGATATTATTTAATTTATATTCTTATTAATTCCATGGCATAGTATTCTGAAGATAAACTCTGAAATACTAAATCCATAAGAGGTTATTCAAAATCAAATTCTATTTATAAATACACTTTTGAGGAAAGTTTTTTGATTAGTAAATATTCTTTTAATTTTTATCTAAACATACACCTAGATATTATAAATTAGAAAATATCTTTTAAAATAAGAAACAAAGTTTAAGTGGTAATCGTGCATAAGGGAGATAGATATTGCTATTCACCTATCAGAATACTTACAAAAATATTAGAAATTATAGTAGCAAAGACTTTTATTTCAATGTATTTATTATGATGAAACTTTAACAGAAAATAAAGAAAATTGTTATGTATTTTAAACAAGGCAGATATATTAGCTATATAAGTCTCTCAACTTTATATATAAGCAAGAGCTGTGAATAAGATTATGTGAAATACAGAACATGCAAGTTTTCAAGGTCACTGGAGTAATTCAGTGCTACATGGGATTAGTCTTTTTAAGATGGCATTTCACAGTTCCTAAGAGTCCCAGAGCTAACTAATCCAAACTTCGAATGCTCTCATTCCACTTATTTTCAGATGTAATAATAGACCCTAAGTTGGAAATAGGCTGTTTACAGTAAAATAGCAATACAAAAGTGTACCAATGTGTTGTAAATTATTAATGTATTATAGAGACATAAATTGCTTTAAGTTTTGATAAGGAACATAATTTAAAGCTGTATTTGTATATGGTTATCCAAAAATAAGTCATTTGATGGAAAGGAAGAGAAGTTATTTTCTAAACAAAGGTCAATTATGAGTCTATTCTTCTTTGGTTAGGCAATAAATATACCTGTCACTTCTTTGCCTGAATAAAAAGCTGCTCCGAGTCTAGGTTAGTTTTAATCATTGTTATCTAGTTTCCCATCTTGGTTGGCAGACGTTGAAGAAAGCTAAATCAAGACTTTGGGAAGAATTTCCAACTTCTTATTACCAACAAATTTCTTCATTATTATTTCCTCCAACTCTGCTTTCCTTTATATATACCATATTCGTAAGATTCTCTGTATAGCAGACATCTGTGAAGGACGAATGGCATGCTGTTGTGGAATTAGTCTGGCCTTTAAAATGTGTTAGAGGCGAACTTGACTTCTCACGTGAACTTTTGACGGCTTGGTGACTTTAATCAAGTTAATTAATCTAATGAATCTTCAGATCCATCCACTGCTGCTTTGTAAGCTTATGGTGACAAATGTAGTAGAGGAAATGATGGTCTCAAAATTACATAGGAGGTGGCTGCTATGGTGAGCTGCCAACTTTTATTGTTTGCTTTCCTCCTTTCAATTTATATATTTAAGCAAACCTAAAATTCTATTTCGTATATTTCTAGTGTGAACGGTAATTTTTTCCATTCCAGAAACAGCAAAAAAGTTGCATATATTAATTACATCTGGTTGCCTTACCACAGAAAAACCTTCCTATTTCAGTTATTTGTAAATTATTGTTACAAATGTTTCAAATACAAATTTTTTATAAATACAACTTTTGTTAGTAGTAGTTAAAAAAACTCCTATACTTATATCATGTTCACTCACAGGCCAGGTTCAAGGTAAGCCTTCAGGAAGTGATGGCCATTTTCTCGCTACCTTTAACAAATCCATGGAACCTAAATTAGAGACTCATATTCTAGATGAAATGACATCTTTCAGTGCATGTAGTACGTGTATGTAGTCTCTTTGCTGTTTACCTGAGCTATGTATTTTCCTCAGAATCTAAGTATGAGAAGAGTTCTGACCACCTTCATTTTCACCCTACTATCTTGAGAAAGGACAGTAAATAAAAAAGCAACAAAAACGGAAAAAGCAAGGAAACAGAAAAAAAAAAAAAAAGAAAAAAGGTGTTATTCTCTTGTTGTAGAAAGAAGAAGAAATGAAAACAGCCTCAGAGACCCTGTGTTAGTACTGCATTTAATTCCAAAGACAGATTGGTATTTGCTTTGAAAACATACTTATTTTACCCACAAGTATTAATGATGCAGAAGTCATAGCATCAAAAGATATTAAAATTATTGGATTCTGTATAAATATTAACCAAATTATACTGCTATGACAACCAAAAATATAGCAGTGCCTAATGTATCTTAATATTCTTGCTTATATAATGTTGAAGTATTCATCTGGTTTTATACTACTAAATATGACAACATTTTAGATAAGTGCACAACTATCCTTTAGTCTCAATTATTAGATATTATATTTAAGAATTCGACTTTTGTTTCATGCATTAAGTAAACTCTAATAAAATACATACAAAATTTATATTCCATAAACTACAAAACACTGATGGAAAAAAAAATCACAGGTGACTTAAATTGCTAGACATATTATATTTATATTCATGATTGGTAGATATAGTAATTATGTTAATTCTTCCCAACTTGATCTATAGACATAATGCCAAATGATCAGGACTTTTTTTAGATATAGATAAGCTGATTCCAAAATTCGTATATGTGGTAGGCTAAAAAATGGTCCCTCAGCAAATATCCATGGCCTAATTTCTGGAATGTAGAAATGTTACTATATGTAGAAAAAAAATGGAGGAATGTCATCTTACAAATGAGATTAAATTAAGGATTTTGAGATGGAGAGATTATTCTGGATTATCCAGGTGTTTCCTAAATGCAACCATAGGTGTCCTGATAAATGGGAACAGACAGATATTTGACATTGACTCACAGAGAATAAGATGATGTCAGAGAGATTTGATGGTGTTGGCCTTCAACATGGGAGTGATACAGCCAACCAAAGAAGGACAGCATCCACCAGCTGGTGGAGGAAGGGAAGAAGGGATTCTCCGCTACAGCCCTGGATGGAGTATAACCCCGCCTGCACCTTGATTTTGGACGATACTGATTCCAGATTCCTGGCTTCCAGAATTGTAGGAGAATAGATTTATGCTACTTTAAGCTACTCAATATGTGATATTTTGTATGGCAGTCCCAGAAAACTAATAGAATATATGAATGTAAAGGAACTCGATAGCCAACACAAGTATGAAAAACAAAAACGTTGTATGTTTAATAACTTCTCTTCTTTAAATAGCATTGCTAAAATAAGAGCTATTATGAAAAAATATTTACAAAATATATTTGATAAAGCACTTGCATCCCGATTATATGAAAAACTTTCAAAACTAAATAATGAGAAGATAACCCCTTTGAATGGTAAAAATACATAAATAATCTACCAAAGAATTATGTAGATTTTATATAAGCACAGAAAAAGATATGCTCAATTTCTCAGGGTTGTGATATGTCTTGATTCTAATTTATGGAAAATATTTTCTTGCTTAATTTTTATTACATAATGATGCTATTTGTCATTTAACAAATCCATGGAACCTAAATTAGAGACTCATATTCTAGATGAAATGACATAATTATCCATTATAAGATCATTAGGCATCATAATTATGATGAGATATCATACCCAAACTATAGAACAGCTAAAATACTGATAGTACTAAGTGGAGATAAGGATACAGAGCAACTGAAACTCTCATTCACTGGTTCTTGGAACAGGAAATAATACAACCATGTTAGAAAGTTGTTTGGGTAGTTTCTAATAAACTTAAACATGCACCATAAAACTCAGTCCACTTACATATATTTATGCAAGGGAATGAAAAATATATGTCCATAAAAAGACCTCTACATGAATATTGACAGCAGCTTTAGTCAGAGTCACACAAATACCCCCCAACCCTTACTACACATACACACACCATGAAACTATCTTCATACCTCTCATGGTTTGAATGAAGTAATTCATTGTCTCCATACTTACTTGGCAATGAAAAGAGGTCCACTACTGATACATGCACAGCATTAATTTTCAAGACCTGGATACCAAGTGAAAAAAGCGAGAAACAAAATGTAAAAAATTACAAACACTGATTGAATGTATATGGAATTCTGGAAAAGGCATAACTATTAGGATCAGAATCAGTTTAGCTATACTTAGGGAATGGGATATGATGTAATGGTTGTCTGTAAAGGAACAAAAGGGAAGTTTTTGAGGTACTAATAAAAATACTCAATTTCTTGATTGTGGTGGTATTTTCATTGCTTTATATATTTGTCACAATTCACAGAACTAACCCTAAAAGAATGCACTTTTGTGTATGTAAATCTTATAAACCTGACCAAAAAAAACCCTTGAAATGCGTACAAATATTTACATAATAAGGGACAAATACTGGGTTTTAAAAGATGTATACATTAATATGTGTATTTGTGTGTTTGATGTCTATCTGATTGACAGTAATTCATTTTCTATTTGAAAACACAAACAAGGTAGAGAAAAAGTGCCTTATTTTAGGCAATATGCTAAGCTGGTGTTTGGCAGCAGTACCACATAAAGTTGGCATGCCTTTGCCTGGGCATTTGACGTTGTGAATATTTAGTACCTTAGTTGTTATTAATGTTTTCTTAATATCTAAATTATTTCATGGCATAAACTGAAAGTATATTTGAAAGAAGACTTAATCTTCTAAGAATTCCAGTTGCCTCCTGATCCCAAGCCACTGGGATTTATTGAGATTTAGTAACTTGGACAGCATCATAGAGCTTCAAATGGGTGGTACAAGGAATCAAACTAACTTCTTTGCTCTTAAGTCTGGAGCTGTTATGATAATGTCAGGACTTCCTTTTGCCTATATTGTATGGTTTGGTGTTGGCTCTCTGCAGTAAGTTGATTTAGGATGACTGAGGCTAAAATTTCTCAGGCTTGTGACAGAAAAAAGTCTCAATTCTAGTTTATAAAAAATATCTTCTTGCTTAATTTTTATTGTATAATAATGCTATTTGATATGGAATAATTATCAATTATAATGAAGCTCAAAGAGAAATGCAGCTCATATCCCACTCTCCTAAAGATCATTTATTAATGATTTGGAATTTATTTGTTCATACTCTTAAATGTGTATGTTTTTGGAAACTGGAAGTTTATTAAAGCTGTCTATTACTATTTTTATTGAACAGTTACCACGACCTTACTTTCCACGTTAATAAATATGGATTTTTAAAATAGATTTGGGGGTACAAGTGCAGATTTATTACATGGGCATATTGCATAAGTCTGGGATTTTGACAATACATGCTTGCCAAATGTAGAATGTCCATAAGGAAATGTATGATTCCATAAATATTTTCAAAGGGCACATAGATTTTTCCTTAAGATCGTAAACAATTCGATGAACAATTAGAATTCAAAATAGTAATAACAAATCACATATGCTAGAATAAAAAATAATGAAGTACAATGTAAATGACATATCTGTGGAAAACTGATGGAAGAAATCAAAAGACCTAAATAATAAGAGAGATTCTCCATACTCATATATTACGAGGCTCAGCATTATTTAAACTTCACTTTTTTACAACTTGAGGTGTTTGTTGAATGTACTCCCAATTAAAGTCCAATTTATGTTGTAGTTATCAATAAACTGAATCTAAAATTTAATGGAGCAATAAGAACTCAAAAATATTTGATATAATATTGAAGAAGAACCAAGCAAAAGAATTCACATGATCTCATTTTAAGATTTGCTGTAGCCTGTAATCCCAGCACTTTGGGAGGCCGAGGTGGGTGGATCACGAGGTCAGGAGATCGAGACCATCCTGGCTAACACGGTGAAACCCTGTCTCTACTAAAAATGCAAAAAACTAGCCGGGCGCGGTGGCTGGCGCCTGTAGTCCCAGCTCCTCGGGAGGCTGAGGCAGGAGAATGGCGCGAACCTGGGAGGCGGAGCTTGCAGTGAGCGGAGATTGCCCCACTGCACTCCAGCCTGGGCGACAGAGCGAGACTCCATCTCAAAAAAAAAAAAAAAAAAAAAAAATTTGCTGTAAAGCTATTGTAATCAAGAGAGCATCATGTGGCAGAAATAATACATACATAAATAATGAATACATAAGTGGACCAGAATGGACAGAAATAGATCCACACAAATATAGCCAACTGACCTGAGACCAAGAACGAAGGCAATTCAATGGAAAAATGAGAGTCTTTTAAATAAATGAAGATGGAATGATTGGAGGTCTGCTTGCGTAAGAAGGAAAAAACAAAAAACAAACAAAAAAAACACTCTCAAACCCGATGTCATAGATTTCTCAAAACTGCCTCAAAATGAGTCACCTTACAGTGGAAAAATACTACTACCTAATCTACATTATCAAGATCAGCATCAATAGGGATAAATCATGTTGATTATATATATCTATCTAATAACAATCTAAATCATGAGGAAAACATCAGACAAATCCAAAGTTAGATACATTGTACAAAATACCTGACTTGGCATTCTTCAAAACTGTCATGTTCCTGTAAACAAGGAAATCTAGGAAACTGTTACAGCTAAGGAACTCTTAAAGACATGATGATTAAATGTAATGTGGTATCTTGGATGGAATCCTGTATGAAAAACAAAAGAAAAAATAGATAAAACCCAAGAGAATCTGAATAAAGTATGAATTTTAGTTAATAATGTATCAATATTTGTTCCTTAATTGAGACAAATACACCATACCAATGCAAGATGTTAGACCTTGCAGCAGATATTAGGAAAGCAGATGTCAGATGTATGGACACCCTTGCAATATCTTCACAATTTTCTTGCAAATCTAATAGCATCCTCAAATAAAATAAGTAAGGCAAAACAAGGCAGGAATGAAACAATAAAGGAATAAGGCACACATGGTACAAATTGAAAACAAATAGTAAAATATGAGAATAAAACTGACTCAATCATTAATTATATTTAATTAACCATTCTCCTGAAACTGTTTTTGTTTGTTTGTTGCAATTGTCAACTAAAACCGTCATCTAAGAATCCAGTGGGCTATATATAGAGTCCAGTGTTTATATTACTGAGTTTGTTTCAACAATATTTGACTCAGTTGACCTTGTTCTCTTTGAAAAACATATCTTTATTAATTTTTGTAACTCTGCTTTCTAACTTAGGGATCATTTTACTTTTTTATTACTCCTTTACCCACGATGCAATTATTGAATAGTAGCAGGTGCTGGCCTGAGCCTTATCCTCTTCTTACAAGATAATGTCCATTCCTATAACTTTCAATGTCATGCAAAATATACTCAGATTTATGCCACAAATGCACATTTCAGCTCTGAGCTAACATTTCTAGTTGTTTAGTTGATATCTCCATTTGAATGTCTTCCACGTATTTCGGGCTTCACATAGATAAAATTGACATTTTTATCACTCCATTAGCCCTCAATCATGTTATTCCCTCAGATTCTTCTATCTTGATAAATACAGTCAACATTAATTCAGCTATGTCAGGCAGAGATCTAGATGTTATTCTTAATCCCTCTTTCTTTTTTCACTTTTCATTTACAACTTATACATAAGTCTTTAACGTTGCCAGACACACACAAAAATCTCACATCATTTTCTTTTTGTTTCTGCGCTCATATCATACTAAATCAAGTCACTGTCATCTCCCGTGGACTACCACACTAACCTCTTAACTGTTCCAATTTCCTCCACTTTTGTTCACATCATCTTAATTATTTAAAGACAAGCCAAAAGTATCTCTTTAAATATAAATCAGATTATGTTAATCTGCTTAAATCCCTTCATTGACTTCCCATTCATTCAAATAAAGTTCAGACTTGACAAGGTGCTGTATTATCTAGCTAATTCTGTATTATCACACATCTACTCTTTTTCTTCCCACTGTTCCTCTTTCATTCACTTACTTTCCCATAAAATAAGTATTAACTACAGGGCCTTGGAATCCATCAGTAAACCAAGCAGATGATCATAGTTTTCTTTATGCACCTTACTTACATTGTAGAGAGACAAAAGGCACAACAAAAGAACAAGAAAAACACAAGTATACTATAGGCAGAATTGCTTTTCCTGATAGTGCCAACTCCCCTTCCCCTTACAAGAAAAAACCTCAATAATTAATATAAAAAGTATTATTATTCAATTACCTTTAAAAATTTTGTCTAAACATTAAAAACTGTCTTACTGCCCACCCTAAATGTGTAGGAAAATAAAAAGTATAAAATATAACATCTAGTATACTATAAAATATTAAAAACATTGAGAATTAATGTTTTGCTTTATAAAAAACTTACCAGAAGTAGTTTGAAGTGTTCTTTTCTTCAAGTTGTATAATTTACAAAATAGAGTGAACATGTTTCTACGCCTTGAAAAATTATCATGTTTCGTTCTAAGTTTGCATCATTTTCCATCAAGCTATCCTTTGTGTTTGCCATAATAGGAAGTATCTCTAGAATTCCTTTAATGCAAAGTTTTAACTTTTTTTTTTTTATTTTGCTGGCACCACTTCCTCTGGGACATCTTTATTCTTTTGGTCATAGCCACTTTTCTCACTTATGCCAATAAATTTGCCTTCACTAAATTCCTCTTGCTGTGTGTTTAGGGTCCCTGAAACAATGCAGCATCAATATTTCCACTGTCAGCTATTTCTTCTATAAATCTGCTTTATTCTGTTTCAATGTCACTGATTTTGTGATTTATGCAATGAAGAGGTAGTGGTGAAGTTTTTATTTACATAATTATTGTCAGTGATTATCCCATGCAAACTGAAATTTGATCAACGTAGTTGGGGGAATCATGTTATCTAAGTAAACTGTAGTAAGAAAAATCCATGCATATCAGAGCCATACAAAGTGAAGACTACTTTATTATAATGCTATTAGTCTATGAGTACTAGGAAGAAAACAGTGGAGCAAAGCAAGAAGAAAGGAAGAAAGGAGGTGCTACTTTTGATAGAGAATCAAGCAATTTCTTTGTTAGCAGGTGACATTTGAGTGTAGCGTGGTTATTCTGGAAAAGAGCATTTAATTATATTTAATCATCCTGCCATCTATGCACTTGCTTGGCTTTTCCAAGCCTTTTTTTCTGCTGATGAGGCTTTGCGCTTATTCTGTCTTTGAATGAATTCTCTTTTTCAGCTGATTTCTTCTCACCTGCAATTTTGGAAGAAATGACATTTAAGTCCAAAGAGGGTGATTCTAGGACTATTAAGTCTTGTATATAATATTTGTATCAAACATTTTACTAAAGCGTGTAATATGTGCATAAATAATAAAAGTACATATAACACCACAAATGAAGTAGGAAATTGTTAGCACCCCAGAGGCTGTCTTCAGTCCCCACCTACACTATTCCTTTCTGTCAAAAGAAAACCACCACTTTGACTTCTAACATCATAGTGTAGTTTTGGACTTTTAAATTTTCTATGTGGTAAATTGCATAGAATGTATTTCTTCTAGAAGACTTATTCATTCTATACTGTTGCATGCATTAATAGTTTGTTCATCTCCATGGCTGTAGAATATTCCATCATGTATATATTCCGCAATCTATTCATTCCACTGACTATTGATCGATATGTGAGTTGAGATTATTATCATTAATGGTACTAAAAACATCCTTTTACACACTTTTGAAACATATATTCATGCATTGTGGGTAGTATATACATAGGACTAAAGTTTCTGGATGAATTGTATGTATGTGGACATGCAAAATGACAGGCAACACTGAACATTTCAAAGTGGCACAAATATACACTCTCAACAGCAGTATATTACAGTTTCAAAGGTTCTGCATCCTCACAATCACATGATATTACCAGACTATTTTTAATTTTAGAAAATGTGATTGATATGTAGTGGTATTTTATTGTAGTTTTAATTTACATTTTCTTGTCGACTAATACAATCAAGCATCTTTTCGTATACTTATTGGCAATTTGATGTTGTTTCTTTGTGTGACATGAGGATATGTTTTTGTTTAAATTTTGGTTGGACTCATTTATTATATTTTAAAAATTCCCTAAATATTCTGAATATGAGATTTCATGTGTTAGAAATATTATAAATGTATTTCACCAAGTTTTCTTTCACCCTCTTAAGGGTTTTATAAATAACTTTTTAATGTTTTTTGATAAATAACTTTTTAATGTTCACATAGTCCAGTCAACCAATATTTTTCTCTATGGTTAGCATTCTTTGTAGCTGAGAAAGTTTTGCCTAGCCAAATATCATTAATTTCCATTGTAAGTCCCATAAGTTTCTTGGTTTACCTTTCACAGTTAAAACAAAGTAATCACCTTTCCCTGTGTTTCTGAAAACTCTCCGTATGTTATCTTTCTGAGTTAAAGTGGCCGAAGAGTTGTTTATGAGATTTGGAAGGTGTTAATAAGGTATCGGTCATCACGTTCAGAGAAACATCATTCATTAGTGATAGTAAGAAAGGGACAAAGATCCTTTGCCTGGACCCTGTATGTTTGCTCCATTTGCTGCATATCGAGCTCTCTGTCTGAGGGCTGATATTCGTGAGCAGGTGTCTCCAGGCCCGCCCTGATTTTTCACCCTGAATGTCAGCCACAAAGAGCCACTCCATCAGCTCCCGTGTGATAGTGCTGACCTGGTGCCTGGAACTGCCTATCTTCCAGATTTTTCTGTCATCTCCAACTCATTCATATGAGGGAATGAATTTTCTATGGCCCTTCAATTCCCCTTTCATACCTAACTTCCTCAGTTCTTCCTACATAGTGAGAGGTTTATAGTAGTTTAGCTACTAATCTGAGACTGGTAAACCTTAAAAGTTATTTTTATATGCAGTTTCAAACTGGGATTACTGTTGTGCACAACCATGCCCAGATAATTGTTTTATTTTATTTTACTTTTGTAGAAGCAGGGTATCTCTATGTTGCCCTGGTTTGTCTTGAACTCGCAGCCTCAATGATTCTCCCTCCTCAGCCTCCCAAAGTGCTAGGATTACAAGTGTGAGCCATGACACCCATCCCATTTTAACTTTAATTTTTATTTTTAAAAATCATTTATTTTTTAAAGGAGCAAATATATTTCATTTAAAAAGAAACTGACAATTAAGTTATTAAAAGAAAAAATCCTCTTAGTTTAAGTCATATATTCTTGGTGACCTCTCCCTTTACTATCGTAACAAGGAAATTAAGCTCTCTATTTTTTCCTGAAGCTCTTGATGAAAGAAAACTTTAGTCGAATTATATTTAAAGGAGCTTAATTGAGCAATGAGCATCATAGCAGATTCACAGACTCCAGCGCAGCCACATGGTGGAAGAAGATTTACAGACAAAAAAAAAAAAAAAAAAAAAAAACGGAGGGGGAAATGACAAACATTAATTGGAAGTGAGGTACAGAATGGCTGGCTTGGTTACAGCTCAGTGTGTGCCTTATTTGGACACAATTTGAACATTCAGCAGTGTATGAATGGTTGAAGTATGGTCGCTGGGATTGGCCAAGTCTTAGCTATTGCTACAGGTGCATACTACTAAGTTAGGTTTTCAATTTTGTCTGCCTGTTAAGCTAGGTTACAGTTCATTCACAAGGACTCAAAAATAGGAGTACGCAGTCCTTCTCAGGCCATACTTAGTTTGCTTTAACAATTCCCCACTTTTGGTCATCTGCTCAATTTTGAGAGATTGACCAAAATCTTAGTCATTGATGTCACTATCACCACCACAAATGGACTTATATGGTCTTGAAACCCACTGGGACTCAGTAGAACAGTGGATTTTGCAAGGAGGGAAAAAGGACTAAGTAGAGGATATCTCTTTATGCTGGAATGTTCTGTTTATGGGAGAAAACCAAAACCTGGTCTGTTCCAGAATTTATATGTTTCCTTAAAGTCTTAGTTTGATTATATCACATTTAGCACAAGTGACTCCATTTTGTTTGGTTTGGTCTGTTGGAGTCTAGTGTATGAACTCAGTCCAAAACAATGGCCTCCCATAATTTTGTTTTTAAAAGATCCCTCCTTTTCTGCAAGGATCATATTTAAGTGAGAGTGTGACCTTGGGGCCTTAGCGCCACCCTGAGTTACCATGATTTTGGGTTTCCAGTCTCAGCATGTCATTCATAGGTTATGGTGTCTTCATGGTCACAAATTTCTTTCAGCTTTTGTCATTCCAGTTGAAGAGAGACCATTTGACAGTTTAGAGAGGGCTGCATGCAAACATTTAAAACCTTTGAGAGACTACAGCACGCAAGGGAGACTATTATTATGACTATGGGGAGGATGATACCAAGAGTTTGGAGTATGCTCCTTACACAGTGTCCCCATAAACCAAACCACCCAAAAATAAATAGATTAAAGAATGAACTAGATGAAGAGTTTACTCGCTTGACTAAGTAGTGTTTTCATTATTCACCTACAACCGAATTTTTATAATTTACATTTGATGTATTTCTTTATAGGCCCCAAGGGCCAGCTGCTGCACAGGTACTTTTCTGTTTGGCTAATTCTGTTATTCAGCATAACTTTCATGTGTGAATTTAAAGTCTGTTGTGTAACCATAGCCTTTACAGTAGAATTTGCCATAGAGCCTGTTATGAGGGATACATTTCTAATTGTTGTCTCTTTTATTCTAAACCATGGAAAAAGGACATAATGAATGATGTCCATCTAGAAGAGTGAAGGTCACCTGGCAATGTTTTCTTTAACCCATGATGCAGGTTAAGAGGTGTTTTTACTGATTATGAGGTAACATAACTACCACAAAAGTTTCTCACCTACATTGGGCCTTCATCTTTTATCTATTAAAGTATAAGTTTATTCATGTTTAAGGCTGGCTGCAAACTCCTTTACAAATAAAAGTGTACCCCATAAGTGCTCATAACAGACCCCTTTTCCACTTTTATTGCTCGTAGAGGAATAAGGAAGAAAAAAATATTCGACGGTAAGAGTCTCATAATAGTAGGAAAGTCTTGATCCGTGATCTTGGGAAAAGCTGTTCACATCAAGGATACCATCTTCTCCCGGGGAAGTTTTAGCTTCCCTGGCTAGGTTTACCTTAAGGTTCTAATGGGTGTACAGTTTCAAGAGTGTGGAGGGACCCTTCTTAGTTGTGAGAGTAATTATGAACCCAAAGTTCAAGTTCCAAAGTTTTGCTGCAATGGGGATGGCAAGGATAGTCTCCTCTCTGATGTTCTCAGAAGATATGATCTTCAGCTTCCAGACTGGGAAGGGGTTGTCCTCAGTGACCCGTAAAAAGCTTTCTTTACCTGGTGAAAATACACTGTAGCATAATAATCTACTATTACAACATCAGCCCTCTTGCATAGGAAAGCTTTTATACAACCAGAAAACATGCATTGAAAATGAGAATTGAATGAAATCCCTTTATAAATGTTTAAATGGCCCATTCGGTAGCCAAATGTACCTGAAGCTTTGATTGTTTTCCCAGGAATATGGAATCAAACATTGGTTTTAAACTATTTCCACAATGTGTAAGTCACCACATCAATATATTTAATTTGGATTATTTTATCTTTTCCATGGTGAGTCATGGAATGCAGAACCTTTAATAACAAAAGTTTTAAGGACTCAGGAAGGACAAGGCAGCTGTCCTGATTCTTCATGAGTCCATACTTGAGGTTGGACTTATGTCCACTTGAACACCAGTTGTTTCTCCAACATAGGTGCATAGCACTAATAACTGATGCATTATCATAGGTAATTTGACTTAGACCATGGAGTTTAATCAAATTGTATATCTAAACAATTTTAGTATTGGCTGATTTAACATGATAATCTGGCAAAGTATTTTCTTGGTATTTACTTAATTTTGTTCCTCTTGGGTTAGCAGTTTCATAAACCAGTCAGTCTTTTTATTAAAGTTTCAGGAATTATTACCCAGTCTAATTCTAGAGGAATTGGGGAATTCACAGGGAATTCTTACCTATGACAGGATAAGAGTGCTTTTCAGGTTCCTTTACATCCTTTCATGAACGTTTTTGTTGATTTTTTTGTTTTATTGCTTTGTTTTGTTTTGTTTTTGTCCCAGACGGAATCTCACTTTGTCACCCAGGCTGGAGTACAGTGGGGTGATCTGAGCTCACTGCAACCTCTGCCTCCCGGGTTCAAGTGATTCTCCTGCCGCAGCCTCCCAAGTAGCTGGGATTACAGGCTCCTGCCACCATGTCTGGCTAATTTTTGTATTTTTAGTAGAGATGGGGTTTCACCACATTGGCCAGGCTGGTCTCGAACTCCTGACCTAGTGATCTGCCCACCTTGATCTCCCAAAGTGCTGGGATTACAGGCGTGAGCCAAGTTTCATGAACCTTTTAAAAGACACCATATTCTAGGATTTTGTGTGCTTGTGAAATTTTCAGAAACTGCATCAGCATTAAGCAATTAACTGTGGAAATTACTTTAAATAGTTATAGTTAAAAACACAATAGACTAGGAAATTTGATTATTTCTATGGTCTAAAATAACTTAATAACCTCAATTATGACAGATAGCACATACTCAGACATATTAGAATTTTAGAAATTCCATATGGTTTGGAACATATATTAATATCATTCACTAAAATATAATCTGAAGATTGAACATTATTTTTATTTTGACAGTGCTTCCCATGATTTTTATACTAAATAAGCCAATGTCACTGTTGCATTAGTGCATTATTGATGTTAAACCCAATTCTTAATGAAACGTTATAGACAAATGTATTCAATTTTAATCAGTTTGACCGTAAGGTAAGAATTTTATAAACCTTTTATAACTCCTTACAATTTTTGTTAAAGAGCAGAATAGTGCTCTAAGACAATCTATTGTGCTTTTATTTCAATGCTCAATTTACAGATGAACCAGATAATACCCCCTTAAATTTAGTCAATATTTTCACACATAGAATTTTTTACAAAGTTCATTTTTATAAATTCTTCCAAGAGTTGTTTAAACTTTAGCTTTATTTAATTTAATACAGTCTTTTAACCTTTTAATCTAGGCAGAAAAAAATTCACATTCCCATGATTTCTTATAGTGCTTACCAAAAATACATTTCACTTTTCTTACACACCTTGCATGTAAAACTGTTTCTTCATTAGTCTAGATTACATGTTACAATGTTAACTTTTAGCCACTTTTACTTTTGGTGAAAACCTTGGAAAGTTCAGGATTTTAGAGTCACAGTGGCATTTTATTAAGCATTCAGGGGGCTTAATCACCTTTAAGTTATTCAACGTTTTTTGCATAAATTTCCTTTCATAAATTCTTTCTTGACTATACAGATCATCTAAGACGCTCTTGGACTTTCTGACTTGCCCTAAATATCCCTCTGTTTAAACAATCAGTCATTTTACTTTAGGACAAGAATTAACCACACAAGATCCTTTCTTATATACAATTTCTTTCTTTCTAGCCTTCTTGGTATAGCTAGGGGACATGGATAATTCCACATGTCCCCAGGTCTTATCTAGAATCTAATGGCTCTGTTAGACCAGATGTCTAAATTTTGAAGACTTCTTAAAAATTTTACCAATAGTTTTTAAAACTATCTTTATTTCCAAAAAATTGCTAGCGTCATGTGAACTGAAAGGCATTAGTTTTACTTTTTTTGACAAAATATTTGATTTAAGTGCTATTTTTATTTAAGTCAATTAATTAGAGCTCATTTATATAAACATTACATACAATATATATGTATAACTACATAGACAGACGAACAGAAGATTACTACAATCGTTGGAAGAGTTTTCATTTGCCAATTTTTAAGTTTCCTAATTGGTTATTGGTTTTAGGGTGGAGTCCTTGGAAGAACAGGGGCAGGGAAAGTCCTCTGGTGCCTCTTGTTTTTCCCAAGGAGTATAGGCTGTTAGAGCTTGAATATCCACTTTTAATTAAGCTGATTTTTAACCATAGCACTCTTTAATAAAGTCCTTTTAAAATTTCTTATTACCTGACTTTAGCCAGGACAGATGGCCAATATTTCTGGCTTTTGAATTTTACCAGGTGTAGAGAAAGAAAAATTTAAGATAGTCTGTTGAGGAGAAGAGAATAGAAAAGGTCATCCAGATATTAAACCAGAAAAGACCCACTTCCTGTTCCGAGAATCGGACCCAGGCTGCCCCTGTGAAAGGGCAGCAACCATAACTACTGAGCTATAGCATAGGGGAATTGCCATCACGCTTCCCAGAAGGAGTCTAGAATAGTTAATTTTGAGCTTCCAAAGGCTTTTAACTACTCAAGATGATTTTTAGAGATAACTAATACATGAATCCTAAAATTTCTGTTCCCTGGAAGACAGAGATCAACAGAAAGTATCTCCACATGGTTACAGAGTTGGACTCCCAAGGACATAAAACAAGATGGAGACATCATTCAGTTTTTTGTTTGTTTCAGGGACCTGCAGCGACGTTTGTTACTGACCAGATTGCTGGGCCATCTTGAGCAGTGAACTTATAGGGTTCAAAGTGCATGTTTTGTCCTGAGGTATCCCTCCACACAGAAAAACAAATTCATAGCACAAAATACACCAAATTCATGACAGCTTGAGACTAGCCTCAGAAATCTTTTTCACATTAATGAAAACTTTACAGAGGAGGTACACAGTGACTTTTGCCAATTATTCAATGAGTTTGCAAAGACAGAGAGAATCCAGAAAGCTGACTGCTAAGAAATTCTTACCCTTTGCCTGCACACCAGGTTTTCAGGTTCCCTTTCCCTGAGCAGCCTGGTGACCCAGCTTGCTGCATCATTGCCCTGGGGTCACACTGCATCATAAAGGAAAGGATCTTTTTTTGTTCTGGCCAAAGCAAAACACATGTGATAAAGCATAGACATTAGCCACTCTGCTTAGCACTCAATATCAAACTGGCAAGGTTTAGATTTACCCTCAGATGGGCCCTGTCATCTTTAACCCAACCTCTGACTGGGAGTTTTAACACGTGGCCTTTGGGCAAGATGGCCACCCTGAGTAACAGAAAAGACAGAAAAGGAAAAGAAGAAAAAAGAAAGTATTGCTTGTGGCAGGGTGTGGAAGGCGAAGACCTCAGGGAGATCAGAGCAAGACCTATTCATTTCAGCAACACTGAAAAGTTCAGGTGGCCACTTGTTAGTAGTGAAGGGATCTTTTCCAGCAGTCCTATCAGCTCTCAAGTTTTCCCTCTTAGGGAGAAAAAAGTTCCCCATGTGCCACGATCCTGTATATGTCTAATTCTGTCACCCACAGCTGTCAGCAAAGAGTGCAAGGGAGATTATTTCAAAGAGAATAGTAGTTAACATCCCAGAGTGCCAAACCCATTTTTAGCCAAAAAGGACTTTACTGAGAGTCCTTGTTTAAAAATGCACTTCAGTGGTGCGTTGTTCATTTGGAACATTCCACTGTAAGTTATTTTTAGTAAGATTTTGCCATTTCTGTAAGACTTCACTACCTTACAGGTCTAATGTATAAGCTGGAAGGAACTGTTTTCCAGAAATTAAGGATACTATGTTTACCTAAAATATTGTCTTTACTCTCAGATTTTCTCGATTAACTTAGCCAGTGATTTCTTTTCCTACCTAGCTGCACAAGAAAATGAAAAGGGGTAGAACACAAAAACCCCTGTGAATTTTCAAAAGCCAAATTTTATAACCCCTGCCATATTACTGCTTACTACCAGTTCCCTTCTGACCCAGTCAGATGTAAGAGGCTTCTAACTGAATCCAAGCCAGTTAATTCCTAAAACAAATCCATTCCTAGACCCTGTATAATTTCTGTCATGACTCCAAACCCAGTTTAGATCAGAAAGTTGCTCAAAGAAACTCAGAGAACTCAAAACACAAACCTGTAAAACTCCGAAATCCAAGAGAGTGCTTACCCACAATGCCCAGCAGCTCTGAGGCACCCAAGTGGGTCCTGCAGCTACCTTGCATGTTCACTCTGCACACCTGGGGGTTGCTGGCAGCTCCACTTTGGATCCCACTTCTGACACCATCTAATAAAAGAAAAACTTCTGCCAAATTAAATTTAAGGAGTTTAATTGAGCAATGAATGATTCACAAATCAGGCAGCCCCAGAATCAGAGCAGATTCACAGAGACTCCAGCACAGCCACATAGTGGAAGAAGATTTATAGACAAAAAAAAAAAAAGGAAATAATGTACAGAAATTGGAAGCGAGGTACAGAATGGCTAGATTGGTTACAGCTTGATGTATGCCTTATTTGAACACCGTTTAAACACTCAGTAGTGTATGAATGGTTGAAGTATGGCTGCTGGGATTGGCCAAGGCGTAGCTGTTGTTACAGGTGCATACTACTGAGTTAGGTTTTCAATCTTGTCTGCCTATTAAGCGAGGTTACTTACAGTTCATCCACAAGGGCTCCAAAATAGGAGTACGGAGTCCTTTTCAGGCCGTAATTTAGTTTGCTTTAACACTCTCTATACATACATTTATTGGCATATGCATGAAAATATTTAGTGCCTGATTTCCGTACGCTTTCTCCCCTACTATATGATGAGGCTGTCCATAAATAAATAAAGTGACATTTCAGAGTATGAAGACTTAGGGATTTTCAGAATCCCCAGTATTTTAACGCTTGTTGACATGGCATGCAACTTAAAGGGGAAGGCTGATGCTTTCAAAATTGGGTACAACTTAAAATCAGCTAAAAAAAAGTATTAAATAGCCCAATGTCCAGGATATACAGTAGGCTGACAGAACCAGAAACTCTGGATGATGAAAGAACAACATCAGCATTTTTAAAGCTGTCAAAGTGAATCCAATGTGAAAGCAAAGATGAAAACCACTGAAGAAGACAGAATCTCTACTAAAATATATGATACAATATTTATCTAGAGTTGTTTTCTCTTCCAGAAACTTCTGTTAACATTTCAGAAAATGATAATTTTTGGTCTGTAAATCACCTCTTTTTCTTGCCCCTATACATAATAAAAACTAGACACAAATAACATTTTTAACATAATTTGTACCTGTTATTTCCTTTTACAGGAACAATATAGTAGACTCAGGAAGTGGACAAAAGATTTAAGTTTTTGAAAGTTATTGCCATGCTTGCAGAAGTTATCTGAACTTGGCCTAGGTCAGTTCTTTGTTAATGCCTTCTTTTCAGAATTTAGGAAATAAATCCATGCTAACTAAAATTTGTATAAATCTAAGTAAATACCTTAGTACTACTTCAAAAATGTACCTTAAGGATATTTAGCAGGAATGGAAAGAACAATAATAACAGACATGTACTAAAGATAAAAGGCATATACAAAAACAATAGCAGGTGTATTCTAAAGAAGAGGAAGCAGGTCCAGACAAAATATTGTGTCATATATCAACTAAAGGATTTAAACACATTTTAATTTAATTCTCACAAAGCCATTTTTGTACATAGTTATGAAGTACATGTGATATTTTGATACAAGCGTATGATGTGTAAATGATCAAATTGAAGCAACTGAGGTATCCATCACCTCAAACATTTATCATTTATTTGTGTTAGGAGCATTCTAATAACACTCTAGTTGTTTTGAAATATACAATAAATTATCATTAACTATAGTCTCCTTATTGTACTACCAAGTGCTAGACCTCATTCTTCCTACCAAATTCTATTTTTGTTCCATTAGCCATTTCTTCTTTCCTCCCTTCCCACTATCCTTCCAGCTTCTGATAACCATCATTCTACTCTCTATCTCAATGAGGTCATTTTTTTGTTTTCCACTTACAAAACCTTTTGAAGCAAATAATATGTTCTAGTTTTTACAGACAATCAAATTAAAGTTCAGCATGTTTAAATAACTTTCCTAGGATTATGAAACTTGCAGTTGTTAAAGAAAGAATTTGAACATTCATCTGTCTGTGATTAGAGTTTATCTTAAATCACTGCATTCCTTTCCCTCTGAAGTCACTTGTGATGGTGAATTATAACACAAATGAATGGATGATTCATTTATCTTGATAAAACATTTTAATAAAGAAAATACATCTTTTCTCCTATGAGCTCTTGTATGAGGAACTAGATTTGAATCGGAGGGTAAGATTAAACTCTTACAAGTATGAATCCCAAATATCTGAGACAAGCTTCCATCAATTTTTTGCCAAGGTTAAGGACACATTGATGACACAGCCTGAGAAAGTTCTGAAACATATGCCCAAGGTGATCAGGGGGTGGAGTTTGCTTTTATACATTTTAGAGAGACATGAGACATCATGTGTAAGATGCATTGGTTCAGTTTGGTGAGACAGGACAACTCAAAGTAGGGGCTTCCACTTTAGAAGTAGAGACAAAAGTAGATAAGAGACAAAGTAGATAAGTAGCTAAGAGACAAAATGTTGCATTCTTTGGTCAATTCCTTGGTCAGCCTTGCACTAAATACACAATTTAGTCTGGCTCAATGAATCTGTATTTTTACATAAACAACAAGGGAGAAGCAGCAATCAGATATGCATTTGTCTCAGGTGAACCTCAGGAGGATGACTTTGAATAGAAATGGAGGCAGGTTTGCCCTAAGCCATTCCCAGCTTGACTTTTCCCTTTAGCTTAGTGATTTTGGGGTCCTAAGATTTATTTTCCTTTCACACAAGCGTGTTAGAAGAAGAATTAAATATATTTAAATTATTGTTGAGTTTTTAAAGGTATCCCTTTCAGCAAAGCTATAGAGCTTATAGAGCTATGGGCAGCTTAAATAGTAAAAAATTCCACAAGGCTCACTGAGAAAAACAGCCATTCCTTTCCCCTTTCCACTTCCCTCTTGATTCCTATTAGAAAGGGTTTTGGTGACCCTTTGGTTGTACAGGAGTATGCCTCAGGCAGGCTTAAATCTTGAGTCTGATATGAGATGAGTTCTGGGAAACTGGTCAGTGGTTCATCACGTCTTGCCACAAATCGTAGAATTGGATGGTGGTTATTTACGCAAGTGTTACCTGTGGCTCCTGGTGAAGGAAGGGGCCTGGCCAGAGACTCTATCTAGTATAGTCAGAAAAGAAGATAGTACATACAACTATAAAATCTTCCTTGAGAAGGTTAAAAGAAGCTTCTCATGAGTGATAGAACTCCCATTTTACATGGTTGATGTCATTCAGAGGTGCATTGCTTTCAGTTTTTAGTCTCAACAAAACAAGAGATACCCAATGTTGACATTAATTCTATAACAATTATTTTCCTAAGCTTTCATAGTTTTCCAATATCTTTTCATCTAAATATAAAAATATATTTTAATTAGTCAGGAAGCATGGCTTATTTATTTTTGGCATTATCATGGTGCTTTGTTCATAATAAGAACCCAATAAATATTATATTTACAGGAATTTTGCTTAAAATTAATTTTCTTAGTTTGCATTGAAGCCTGGAGCTGTTTCATTTGTTAATAATGTTATGTGTGGATTGATTAATAAGAGGAAATGTACAAAGACCATGCTTAATGAATGGAATATAATAACTATAACTTTTTTAAAAAAGTTTCTGTTCTTTGGCTGTACTTTCCAAAATAAAACATGTTGGTAAAATAATTACACATATGAGTAGTTCATAAATTAAAAAAAGACCTTATATATATATATATATTTAATGTTCCTTGGATTACTTTAAATGTTTAGGGATTCTTCTACATAATTTCCTCTGGTGTTTTTACTTCAAATATAAGATTTACTGAAAAATAAAGTATAATAATGGGGTGAGACTTCATAATCATCAGAGAGACACTTTTTAAATTTAAATAAATTATATAATAAAGAAGAACATTTAAATATTAAACAATCAATAATATAGTTTATTATGAAAACTTTCAGACATTTCATCTCTAGTGAATTTGCATAGAGAAGCATCTATGCAAATTTCTTTGAGACAACTTAATAAATATCTAGCCTCACCTAAACAGACTCAGAGGCATGAATTAAGACAGAGATTATAATGGTGGCTATGATTTTCAGTGGGGTGAGATTTTGCCTCTTAAGGAGTGTTGGAAGCTTTACAAGCTTATTTCAGTTTTCAGAGCAGTGGGAGACTGCCAGTTAGAATGCAGGGCATGGACAGTCATAGCTCCCTCCTCTGTACACTCTCTCAAGTCTCTTGTCTCTAGCCTTGGACGGTTTTGCCTTCAAAATTTGCACTTTAGTGGAAATTTTAACTTACTGTTTTGTTGTTATTGTTGTTGGTATGAATTTGTAGTCCTTTCTATCTGAAGATCACTTTGCTTATTTACTTACTTGTTTTGGGACTTGAGTGGGTGGACATTTTAACAGATCTTTGAGGGATATCACTAGGTTTCACCAATTGTAGTGACTCATCACCAAATCAACACTGGTAAACTCTTGTAAGGATAATGTGTCTCTAAAATCAGACTTTAAGTTACAAAATTTGTGAATGGAGACTGCCAGTTTACTCAGGACAATTCGCATAGATGGTTCAGAAGTGACACAAATCCAGGTCAATATTTCTATCACTTGCAGTTCATATCAATACAACACTTAGATCTAGAAGTTTTGTATCTATGTACCAGATTTGCGACACAGGATATATAAAAAATATTTTTCTAATCATTATTCTTATTTTTGACTATCAGAATGTAGTCAGTAGGGTTGAAATGTCTGAACATATTCATATTAAAGTTATTGATTGCTTTACCATTAAATACATTTCCTGCATTATCATAAAAGTTGTTTAAACAAAATAGTGCCCATCTGATTATCACAGAATTTCACTTCTTTGCATAATAAGCTTCCTCTTTGGAGCTCAAAATACAAAACAAATGCATTGTATATTTGGAGTGAGGGTGAAGAGAGGGAGGGAAGTGAATAAATTAGGAAAAAATATGAATTGAGTGACTATAATTTACCAAGTGCTTTGCATAAATCATAACATTTTCTAGGTTGGAAATGATTATCTTCATTTCCAAAGATATACTTCAACAAAATGTAAAAGTTCATATTAATGAGCAGAGAAAGTATGCAATTTACTCAGGGTCATATGATGAATAAACTAGTGTTTTAACATGTAACTGTTCAGTTAAATCCCTGATTGGAAACATAAAAATAAGTAATTTACTTAGTGTTGGGCATAAATGAAATCATGATCAAGTTAGATATGGCATATAGAACTGATAAATACTAAAATAAAACAAAGGGGTTTTATTTTTGTTATTTATTTTTCCTTTTTGACAGTGCAATCTTGTTCAGATCATTCATATATTAAATATTTTTTTCTTCAAGTGAAAATTGATTTTTCTCTTATAAAGTGTGTCTTCTCTGGTAGGTAAAGCACAGATCTATTTCACAGAAGTACAATATTCTAATACTATATAAACTTAATGTTATATCTGACATCTTTTGTAAGTAATTTCTATTTTTAAACAATAAAGAGAAATGAGTTTTGTCCACCTCACTGATTTGTTGGGAGGAACTCGCTAGATAGTGCACGTAAGAGATGATATTTAATGCAATTTAATGGATTATTAAACCATAAGTCTCATCAAAGAAAGAGATATAGTATTTAAGTTTATTTATTTATTTTCAGGGCTTTTCACTACACTGAAATTGACTAGTAAAGTTAGTTCAGAGGAATTTACTAAATGAATTCTGAGGTAACATATATAAGTACTGTATCATTTCAGGAAGAATGTAACATTCAGAATCTAATTGATCTATAATCCTCATCATTACCTTATGAGGTAGTTATTATCCATTCACTAAAATATGCATGAAGAAAGTCGCTGAAGAATCCAGTACCAATATTAATATTTAAGCAACAACCCAAAGTACAAAAATGCAGTAATTGTCTCACAAAAGAGAGGAAAGAACAAACACTTCTGTATGCAATAAAACATTACAGAAAAGAATATCGATTCTCTAGCCAACGAATATGAGACCTGCCAGGATGTCTTCTTGCATCTGGTCTCCTGGCTGTCGCAGGAGAATCCAGGTGCGGAGTAGTCTTTAGCAAAATCAGAGATTAAGTCCTGAGATTTGCAAGAGCCCAAATGACAAAGAGGATTGTAAGCCAAGATTAGGAAATGTCACTTTAGATGGTGTTGGAATGATATTAAAGCTTAGAAGCTCTTTAAATCACTAAAGTGAAGGAATTTGGAGGAAAGATTCTTCAGACAATTTTCATTTTAAATATTTCTGCTTAGCATATTATATAAAATGGTCTATTATTGTGTCTTTTACTGTGCTGTAGTTTAGTGGAAGTAAAGATGAGTGGGAAACATTCAGGGTCTTTTATCTGTTTATATTCTAATTGGTTTATACCATAATTCAAAAATAGTACAGCCTAGTTAGGCAAAATGTGGATATTAGGAGAGATACCTATACTGACACTAAAATTTAGAGGTGGACAGTCTAATATGACGTGAGACTGGGTGAAATCACCCAGGGAGAAAATATTTCACTCAACTCAGTGACATCTACCCATTTGGAATGAGTAGTCCAACAACTTTCTTTTGTAACTTTTAGTTTGAGATTTTAATGTTATAAATGACATTGATTTGAAAAAGTTGGAGTCATGATAAAGATTACAAGTTTCAACCATTAAAACTCTCAAAATCCTGAGAAGATACCTTTGTTATTTAAAAGTTTCTGAATACATGCTAGTCATGAGTCCAAAGGTAAATTAATATTTCTTCAAAAGAAAAAATATTGGGAAATCATAGAAATCAACAAAGGAATATTCTCTCCTGTAAATTCCTTATTTTAAAATAACTTTGTACACTTCTGAATGTCTCTTCTGCAGGAAGACTTAAGTTGCACATATATAGCTGCAAAAATTGGAGGTATATATAAAAAAATATTATATTTTGGAATGAATTTAGCCAGAGTGGGGTGATTGGATCAGAAGATAAATAATCTGTTATTTTTTTGATAACAATTTTATTGATATATAATTTACATACCCTAAAATTTGCTGTTATGATTGAGAATGTATTGGATATAACTATATTACCAGAATTATGCCAGCTTCACTGATATTTAAATTGAGAATGTTTTCATTACTTCGAACGGATACCCCACACCCATTAGCAGTAATTCCCCATTCCCTCCTCCCCATGGCCTTTGGAAACCACTAATACATTTTCAGTCTTTATGAATTTTCCTATTCTGAACATTTTATATAAATAGAATCATACAATGAGTGACCTTTTGTGACTGGCTTCCTTCACGTAGTATGCTTTTATATATGTTGTAGTTGTATCAGTACTTAATTTTATTGCTGAATAATCTTATTAAATTAATAAACCAAATTTTGTTTTGTTTAAATTTATAAATTTGAGTTGTTGGCACCTTTTGGCTATTGTGAATAATGTTGCTGTGAACATTTGTGTAAAAACAATTTGTGGGCATAAAGTTTACTTCCTTTAGGGGCTATACTGAGATATGAAACTGATTTATTATATGACAACTCTCTTTATTCTAATGAGGAATTGCCAAACTGTGTTTTAAAGTGACTGTTCCATTTTACATTCAGACCAGCAGCATATGGGGAATTTACTTTTTAACATTCTTCCCAGGACTTGTTAATGCTTTCTTTTTAATTACAACAATCTTAGTGGTGTGTGAAGTAGTAATTTATAGTAGTTTTGATTTGCATTTTTAATAGCTAATAATGTTGAGCATCTTTTCATGTGCGTATTGGCCATTTATGTATCTTTTTTGGTGAATTATCTCTTCAAATTGTTTGCTCATTTTTTGATTGAGTTTTTTTCTTATTGTTTAATAGAAGAGTTTTTTAAGTATTCTGGATACTAAAGTTTTACTATCAAATAGTAAATTTAATTTAAAATTAATTTGCTTTTAAATTAAAGTTAATTTTTGTCTGAGGAATGAGGTGAGGGGTCCAACTTAATTAATTTTTTTTTTTTTATATGTGGACATCCAGATATACCTGCAACAGTTGTTGAGATGATTTTTCTTCTCCCATTGAATGGTCTCGGAACCCTTGTTATAAATTAATTGATCAAAAATGTAAATATTTTTATCTGACTACTTAATTCTACTTCTTTATTCTGTATTTTGATCCATATGCCCATATATCATTATCTTAATTGCCGTAGCTTTGTAGTAAGTTTTGAAACATGGAGGTACGACTTCTCCAACTCTATCCTTTGTCAAAATTACTTTGGCTATTCTGTGCTCCTTAAGTTTTGATATGAATTTTAGAGGCAGCTATCAAATTTCTGCAAAAATTTCAACTTGGATTTTGTCAGAGACTGTGTTGAATCTGTATGAACTTTGGCAATATTATCTTAATAATATTTTTTTCTGAATAATGAAAATGGGATGCCTTTCTATTTCATAGGCCCTTAACTTATTTTGATGATTATTATAGTTTTCAGTGCACAAGAATTAAACTTATTTTGTTAAGAGTATTCACAAACATGTAAATCTCTTGAAACCATTAAAAATGGATTTTTTTAAATTTTATGTTAAATTGTTAATTGATTAATATACAGAAACACAATTGATGTTTGTATGTGTATCTTGCATATTACAATCTCCTGGAAATAATTTATTCTAATATGTCTAATAGTATTACTTCTAACACTCTTTTTGTGGGTTTTTTAGGATTTTCTATGTATAAAATCATGTCATTTGCAAACAAAAATAGTTTTACTTCTTCCATTCCACTACAGATGTATTTTATTTCCTTTGTTTTCTAATTGTTATTTTAGTTGTCATATAATGGTTAGTCAATAATGTTTTTAAATTTCTTGACCCAGTAAGTCACCCAGCCCTTGTTAAGGGGCTCTGTGTGGATGCTGGGGCATGCCTTCAGTGCTCCAGCAGTTTACAATTCTTTAACCTTCACTTCTTGGGTGAAACTCCTCAAGTCAGCCCATAGTGAGGGATTACAGCCTCCTAAGGTCTTTCCAGGACACGCACACACCTGTGCGCTTGTGAGTAGTCTTCTATAGTCTCAGGAATATGTCAGACATTATTCAAAGCCCTCTGTGGACACCTCATTCTTCAAGTTTTAGTTTGAAGTTTTATGGCCAATGTTTCATCTGCCCCAAGAGGTTGCCATTTCATTAAGTTACAGTATTAAACAATTGCCACTGATTTTTTTCAACAATCAGGAATAGGGAATAGGACTGTTTGCACTGGGCAAGCACTGAGTTAAGATAAATAGAGATAAGTCTTATGAATGCCATTGTTACAGGAAGACTCCAGAAAGGATTAATAATCACAATTCTTTAGTGTTTTGGCTTTTAGAGAAGGTCCATATGAATTCTAGTCCCTCCTTTGGCTTCTAGTATGCTCTTTTTGCAAGCACTATCATTGCAAAGTTGTTGGCTTTCAAAACTACCCCAAAGCTGAGGAGAAGGAACTGGCATCAGGGCAAGTTAAAACACTAAAAAGCAAACTGTTTCTACTGAAGTTCAGCCATTTTTCTTAAATAAAGGCTTACCAGACTATTGCAAGTCTTTGTTAATTTACAGAGTTCTGACGGTTAATTTTGACAATTTTTGCTAGTGTTCTCATTGCTTGTAAGTCAATTGCCCTTACTATATTATTCTGGAAGTGCTTCTAATCCATTACTTTTAAGATAAGCATGCATCACAACCTTAATTAACTTTATTTTTAAATGTTAAAGTATATGGAGAGCATAATTATAGCATTAAGTAGTATGACTAGAATGTTTAGGTGTTTGAAAGCAGAAAAAAATATCAGCTTGAAATGTAGAGGAGGCGTAAAGATTACTTGGATGTGAAAGTAACTGAAGGGTGTGAGATGCAATGTGCATATTTGGGGTTGAAGAAATTATATGAACAATTGCAAATAGGAGAGCTACTGTAAGATATGTTAAGAAAAGTAATGTGAATGTAGTGGGATCAATTATTTTTACTTTGCTGGTGTATTAGTCCCTTCTTGCTTTGCTATAAAGAATTACGCGAGACTGGGTAATTTATTTAAAAAAGGTCTAACTGGCTCATAGTTCTGCAGGCTGTACAGGAAGCATGGCTGGGGAGGCCTCAGGAAACTAACACCACAGCAGAAGGGGAAGGGGAAGCAGGCATGTCTTACATGGCTGCAGATAGAGGAAGAGAGAAAAAGGGGAGGTGCCATACACTTTTAAACAACTAGATGCCATGAGAACTCACTCACTATCATGAGAAGAGCAAGGGGGAAATCCTCCTCCACAATCCAATCACCTCCCACCAGGTCCCTCTGTAAAACTGGGGATCACAATTCAACATAAGATTTGGGCAGGGACACAAATCCAATCCATATTAGCAAGGTATTTTTGTTTATACTTTATCATTATAAAGCACATCTACAGCCATCTGATCTTTGACAAACCTGAGAGAAACAAGAAATGGGGAAAGGATTCCCTATTTAATAAATGGTGCTGGGAAAATTGGCTAGCCATAAGGAGAAAGCTGAAACTGGATCCTTTCCTTACTCCTTATACGAAAATTAATTCAAGATGGATTAGAGACTTAAATGTTAGACCTAATACCTTAAAAATCCTAGAGGAAAACCTAGGTAGTACCATTCAGGACATAGGCATGGGCAAAGACTTCATGTCTAAAACACCAAAAGCAACGGCAGCAAAAGCCAAAATTGACAAATGGGATCTCATTAAACTAAAGAGCTTCTGCACAGCAAAAGAAACTACCATCAGAGTGAACAGGCAACCTACAGAATGGGAGAAAATTTTTGCAAGCTACTCATCTGACAAAGGGCTAATATCCAGAACCTACAAAGAACTCAAACAAATTTACAAGAAAAAAACAAACAACCCCATCAAAAAGTGGGCAAAGGATATGAACAGACAGTTCTCAAAAGAAGACATTCATACAGCCAACAGACACATGAAACACTGCTCATCATCACTGGCCATCAGAGAAATGCAAATCAAAACCACAATGAGATACCATCTCACACCAGTTAGAATGGCGATCATTAAAAAGTCAGGAAACAACAGGTGCTGGAGAGGATGTAGAGAAATAGGAACACTTTTACACTGTTGGTAGGATTGTAAACTAGTTCAACCATTATGGAAAACAGTATGGCGATTCCTCAAGGATCTAGAACTAGATGTACCATATGACCCAGCCATCCCATTACTGGGTATATACCCAAAGGATTATGAATCATGCTGCTATAAAGACACATGCACACATATGTTTATTGTGGCACTATTCACAATAGCAAAGACTTGGAATCAACCCAAACGTCCATCAGTGACAGACTGGATTAAGAAAATGTGGCACATATACACCATGGAATACTATGCAGCCATAAAAAGGATGAGTTTGTGTCCTTTGTAGGGACATGGATGCAGCTGGAAACCATCATTCTCAGCAAACTATCACAAGAACAGAAAACCAAACATCGCATGTTCTCACTCATAGGTGGGAACTGAACAATGAGATCACTTGGACTCGGGAAGGGGAACATCACACAACGGGGCCTATCATGGGGAGGGGGGTGGGGGGAGGGGGGAGGGGGGAGGGATTGCATTGGGAGTTATACCTGATGTAAATGACGAGTTGATGGGTGCTGACGAGTTGATGGGTGCAGCACAGCAACATGGCACAAGTATACATATGTAACAAACCTGCACGTTATGCACATGTACCCTAGAACCTCAAGTATAATAATAATAAAAATAAATAAATAAATAAATAAATAAATAAATAAATAAAATATATTTTTCTACTTACTATAACAGAAAACAAGCTCAGAGAAGCTTAATAATTGTCCATGGTCACAAAGCTATTCACAGACCCAGTAGTCAATCCCAGCATTGTCTACCTATTTGGGGGCTCATGTCACAATGCTACCTACCATGTTAACAGTACTAGATCGGTATATATTGAATGCAGTGCTATATGCAATAGAGTTGGAAAGTTGATATTAATAGTCAATCCCAGCATTGTTTAGAATCTAAAATTCAGATCCAATACTGTACTAGGTAGTCCTAATTATGTCAGATAAATATATTCCATCTTTTTACTCAAAGGGATTAAAATCTAACTGGGGAGGAGTTGGTATAAAACTTAAGTCATGAATTAAGTAAATGAAGACATAAGATGGAATGTACTTATGTAACTAAGTGTTTGTAACAGGCTGTAATGTAGTTGGGAAATCCAAAACAAAATAAATCTGGGAGAGTCAGTATGTTGAGATTACTTTCTACATCCCTTATAACACAAGCAGAACGTTAAAGAACCCAAGTGATTATCATTGAAGCAGCCTTACCCACAACATTTTCTTAATGCATATTTGTTATATCATAGGATGATAAAAAGTATGGCTGGTAAAACACATTAACAATTATAAAATGTGTTTAGTTCTTACTACGTGACAAACACTTTGCATTCATTTTCACTAATACTCAAAACTATCCTGTCAGAAACTACAAAAAAAAAAAGTGAAGAGTTTGTGGCCACAAACTTTTTGAGACTGCTACTGTGAAGAATTTTTCTGCCTCATTTCTGCTTAGTCCTATGACTTACTTCAGCCCATGAGATTTTAGCAACCCTGATGGAAGCAGATTGCTAAGAAGTGCTTGCACATTAAGGCTGACTCACTTTTGCTTCTGGGAACTTTTTATCATATGTGTCACCATAAGTTAACTCCCTGAGTGGCAGGCCATGGAAACAAGGAGTTCAGCTTTCCCAGACACCCCAGCTGAGGCCAGAGATATATGACTGAGAACATTCTAAGTCATCCAAGCCCAAACTAGTTAACCCAGATTAGAGAAACCACATGGTTTGCCCATAGAAAAAAAAGTGTATTAAATAATTGCTATTTTAAGCCATTAACTTATGGAATGACTTTCTTTGCAGCAATATTAACTGATAAATTAATTGTAATCCTAGGTGTACACTATGAATTATCCTAATTCACCAGTTAAAGCAGCTGGATTCCAAGTTATTGCAGTGAATTGCTCGATGTTACTCAGCTAGAAAAAAGAAACACTGAATTTCAAAATCATAGTTGTTTCAATAGAAAAGTTTTTCTCAGTTGTAACACACATCATTGACTACACTCTGGTCCATCTAGTGATCCAAAGTGTAGCATAGAAGATTCAGCCTTTGTGACATCTTCAGTTAGTCACATCTAGAGCTCTCCCATTCTACTTGGACGCCTACCAAACAATGAAGGGAAGAGTATTTAGATTTAAAATTACTGTAATAGATTTATTTAGTGTGTTGGTTTTCTCAAATGCTGGTTATGCCAGCAGTGAAGTTGTCAAAAAATACACAATAATGTAAGTGCTATAATGTAATCATTCACAATGTGCTTTGTTAAAATCTAGTGAAATTCAATAAATAATTTTAAAGCCCAGTAGAAATTATTTCATCTAAAATGCTTTTATTAATACACAAAATTGATCTTGGAATAATGCATTGTAAAAAATGGAAAAGAAAAAAATTGACTCCTAGAGATGTTTAAAAGCAGGGTAGAAACAGCGCTTTAGCATTTTTAAATATCGATGTAAACAGTCAGTGGTTATATTCCCCTTCTTTCCTACTGAGTGGTAAGTAAAGCTCAAACTTAGAACTGATAGAGATTTGTTGTTCTTATTGATGGAAGGTCCAATGTTAGATTTATTAATTTATCAGTTCAAAAACACACCAGAAGTCTAAACTTCAGTAATTTTGGTAAAAATATATGGCTATGGATGAGAGTATTGTGGGCCTTCTTAATGGGTCCACCACTACTAAATCTGTATGTTTTCTTAGACTCTCATTAAACTTTCTGAACACCAGTTTCTTTTTTTTTTTTTGTATTTAATACATTGTTAATAAGTCTTTAAAAAGCTGTAAGTGCAAACATTTGTACTTGTTCTATTAGAAATATAATGGATTAATATTTAAATGTTGTTTTGCTTCTAAACGCCTCTGTCCTTGTGTGACCACAGTTCTGCATCCCATGGACACCTCCTGTGAGATGGTCACTGATAACATATTTGCACGACTCAGAGGGGGGAAACTTCATTCTCTAATAGTCAAAAGTTTGAATGAAAGTATGATGTAGGCATACAAATCTAATAAGTGCTTTCATATATTCCTAGAAATGGTCACTCTTGAAGCCCGTTTGTGTAATCTATGATCTGGAGATCACACAATCTCTAGCTCCTTCTGTGTATCTTGATGTTGCCAATTTGAAAAGACCCGCCTCCAGCCATACGCCTGGCATCTCCATATTGCTAGGAAGGAGTCTAAGCCTTATAGATGTATAGTTGACGGGGAGAGAAAAATGAATCTTGTTCTTCTTCTGCCCAACCTCAGTATGAACTTCTTCACAGAGTGACTGATCATTGAAGTCTTGTTGCTAGGAAAAACCTTATCATGTCTTAGGGCGCGTGTGCCAGCCTCACAGATACTAAGACAATTTCAACATGTGACAGTACACTTTCCACGGTTGGTTTTCAATTTAAGGCACTACCCCATGTTTAGTACCAAAACTTGTTTCACATTATGCCGCATAAGGGAGAGTACTTTTTGTATGGTCTGTCTTTCAGTACATGTACAGAAAGGCCCTCCTGTCAAAATCCGATAGCCTCGGAGCAATGGCTTGAGCAAGACACAAACACATAGACACACAAACACACACGCACACACACACACCCCATATGATCACAACACATATACCAAGTTTCCCAATGTAAACAGTAATCTTCAGGATTAGAAATATCATCATTGTTTTCATTTACAAAGCATCTGCTTCTCTAGGGCAGTATTCTCTTTGTGTCTCCTTTTCATATGGAAACAGTAAGTGAAGACAATAAGTGTCATATTGCCCAGGAAGAGATCTTTATTCTATGATTTATTCATCATATGAATTTGGAAGTATTACTTAAACTTTTGTGCCTCATTATATAACTCATAGGTTTGTGATAAGGACTAAATGAAATAAGGCACACAGAAAATGAAATGTCAATGCCTCACAGAGTGACTGTTAACTTTTAAACAAATTAAGTAAAATAAATATTAATTCATATTTATTTTAATTAATGATTATCTATGTAAAAGCATTAGTATGTGCTCAATAAATAAATTAATTTATGCATGTTTAGTCAACATTTACTATGAGACAGAGTTACTTCTATTATTTTTGATGACATTCAAAATTTGAGTATGAGAATGCACAGTAATGTTTTCCTCTCACATTTGTATTTCTTCAAGATGAATTTGAGAGACAAAAATACTTATTTAAAATTGTCCTCTGTTCGGTAACTGAATAATTTGGTTTCTGATGTGTCTTGCACTTTAGTCATATCTGATCACTTTCCTCAAAAATATGTTGTTACTATTGTTGGCTGCAGATTCTAAGACAGATGTGGCCAACTCACTTGTCAACACAATTTTAAGCTAAGTTTATATTTCAAGTGTTTAATTGCTTATGATGCTAGAAGGTGCCAAGAGAACACTATTGATTTCCAGATTGCAGACTGTAAGTGATAAAATTTGCGCCTCAGGAAAAAAAAAATCATCTGACTGTAAATTATGCAAATGTAGCAGGAAACCTGTAACAGAAAATCAGATTTTTTAAAATATCATTATCATTATACTTGTAATCTTCACTATATTTTCAAAGCAGATTTAAAATAAAATTTCATGAATATTCTGTGGTACTGTGCCCACATCTTTACTAAATTCAGGGCGCTCACTGTCATTCAGGGTGTCACACATTCTTATGTTATAAATGAAGTTGACAATTACACAACAGATATTAGACATGGAGTTATGGCAATGGAGGCCTCTACCTCAATGACTCCAGGTGTCATTGGACCTGAATAATCACTTAAGAAGGTTATTATAACAAATTTTGCCAACCAAGTGTATTTTGCCAAATACACTTGATGTGTATTACAAAATTCATATTGTGACAAGATAAATCTATTGGGACTTTGGAGAAAAAAGGCATGCCTGAAATGTATTAACTTTCTTGATTTGCAACTTATATAACACAATTTACATTTGGTAGTTACTTACTGGTCACTTAGTATAAATATAGGGAACAAAATTTTTCATAAATAAACTAACTTTTAATGAACTAATCTTTATGCATCACCTTGTTAATTTTTACAACAGTTCTATTTGGTTTATATTGCTATCTCAATATTACAGATTAAGAAACAGTGACTCAAAATATAAAATAACTTTCCTAATATTTCTCACACACAGAATTTCTATGTCTGGCAAAATCACTGACAAAAGAACTTGAAAACCCCTGTTACAAATACCTAGAAACACTAGATAAAATTCAAAGAACAATCTTTTAAAAATATAGATAACTTCACAATTTCACAACAGCATGTGAAACAAAGAGAATGTTGTAATTTTTAAAAAGATACCACGGCTTTTCAAGGAGAGCAAAATATATATGTATATTTCCAGGTTGCAGATTGGAAGTGATGCATACACACACACAAATATATAGCTGGAACTACAGCTGGGGTGCATAAAGTCTCCTCCACATGGTTTCCATTTATAAATAGCTTGAGTGTTCTTACAAACTGGCAGTCTCAAGGCAATGGTCCTAAAGTAAGCATTTGAAGACCATCAACATGCATTCAAAAATCTCTTAAAACATACCTTCAAAAGCCAGAAATTATGAATTTATGAAAAATATGTCAATTTTTCTCATTTATTTTATAGATTCTGTGACATCATATTCAAACTTACAGAACACCCTTTTCAGATATAAAAATTTTGATTTTAAAATGTACGCGGAATAGCATCAGTTATGGAATAGCCAAAATAATTCTTAGGAGTAAGATTAAAATTAGAGACTCATATTATCTGATTTAATAAATGATTGTAAAGCTAAAATCATCAAGACAGTGATATTGGACAAATGAGAGACATATAGAGCAAAGAATAGTGATAGAGAACCTGGAAATAGATAAACAAACATATAGGCAACTGAATTTTCTAAAGGTATAAGAGCAATTGAATAAAGGAAGAATTCTTTCAGCAAGAGGTATAGAAACAATTTCATAATTTAAAAAAAAAGCAAAAGAAAAACTCCACACATAACATACATCTTAGCATTGAAAAAAAGTGATTCATAAAACTAAATGTAAAAGATATTCACTTCAAAATGTCTATAAAAAATCATGAGAGAAAAACTGCAATTTTTGGTTTGGCCATTAGTTTACAGACACAATATCAAAAACATAATTCACTGAAGAAAAAAAAATGTTATATTGCACCTAGTTAACATGAAAAATCTTATACTCTAAAAAAGTTATTCATGAGAGAAAATAATACAAGCCATAGACTCTGAGAAATATTAGCAAATTACATATCTGATAAATATTTTACATACATAATATGTAAACAACTTTTAAAAGTCAGCAATAAGAAAACACCCCAGTAAAATCATGGCAAAGTTCAAACAAATGCTTCGAATAATATAAATAGATGACAAATAGCCTATGGAAAGTTGATCAGTACAATTTGTCTTTGGAAAAAAGCCAAATTAAAATAATGAGACAATACTAGAAACCTATTAGAATAGCTATTTTTTTTAATAGCAATACCAAATACTGAAAAGAATATAGAGTAACAACGACTTTTATTTTTGGTAATGAAAATGCAAAATGGTAGTCACTTTTGAAGACAGTTTGGAAGTATTTTTATAAAGTTAAACATAGAACTGTCATACAACACAGAATTAACACCTCTATTTATTCAGTTTCTTTAACTGAAAACTTATGATCACACCAAAACATACATGCACATTTTAATAGCAGTTTTATTCATAGTCAACAAAAATTGGAAGCAATCAATATTTCCTTCAACAAGTGATAAACGAACTATAAATCCATATAATTCAGTGATAAAAAAGAATGATCTATTGATTCTTACAACATGGATGTCTAAAATGTGTTTTGCTAAGTAGGAAGACAATCCCATGAGACTACCTATTGCATAATTCAGCTCATAGAACTTTCCAGAAACAGGAAAATTATAAAGACGGAAAACTACTTAGGGCTCAGAGGAGTTGCAGCGGTTGACTACAAAAAGGATACAAAATAGTTTTCAAAGATGGAATTTATCTGCATGGTACCAGTGTGAGAAACACATTTCTATAAATTTTGAAAATTCATAGTACTGTATATTGCAAGGAGTTAAAACAAATCTATGCAAATATAAAAAAATTAACCACCATGTTGGGAGATCATGAAATGGAATGCAGATTTTCACAAATAAATCAAACTGTATTACAAATGTGTGACTTAAAAATGAACTGACCTCATTAACTTTAGAAACTATTGCCTTGATTGGAAACTATAATGTTAAAGACAGAAAGAATAAACAAAAACTTTACTCTAGTTGATAAATTTGTTTCTCATAGTGACATAGTAATATATGCAAATAATTCTTAAGGTTCTTTAGTTCTACACTTATGCAGGTAATAAATTGTAGATAATGGGATCCAGATTTCTCACTGTCAATGAAAGAAATTACAACCAAGTGGAGAATATGATAATATATACTTTGATACTGGATTTTGAGTCCTAAATACCAGTTTTATGTATATACTGCTAGATAAGTGCAGAAATAATTAGTTATATGTATATATGTAGGTTGCTATATTTCCTAACTCCATGCTGAGAGATTCTAGAGAGTGATATCAGAGTAGCAATAATCTCAGCACCTTGCTCTTGGTTTGCAAATATCACTCTCCAAAAAAAATGTATTAGGACTCCTTGGAAAAAATGGCTATTTCTTTTTTTTTCTTTTTTTTTTTTTAATTTTAACTTCAATAGTTTTGAGGGAACAAGTGGTTTTTCGTTACATGGGTAAGTTCTTTGGTGATGATTTCTGAGATTCTGTTGCTCCTGTCACCAGAACAGTATACACTATACCCAGTATGTAGTCTTTTATCCTTCACCCCACTACCAACTGCGTCCTCAAAATCCATTATACCAATCCTATGCCTTTGTGTCCTCATAGTTTAGCTCTTACTTATAGGTGACAATGTAGGATATTTAGTTTTCCATTCCCAAGTTACTTCACTTAGAATAATGGCCTCCAAATTCATCAAGTTGCTGCAAAGGCCATTATTTTGTTCTGTTTTATGGCTGAGTAGTATTCCATGGATATATACATATGTGTATATAAGTGTATATATGCATGGAATACTACTATTATATATGTATATACACACTATAATACATGAAATATACGTATATATGTACATGTAACTATACATATATATGTACCTATTATATGTGTATGTATATATCCGTGGAATATATATATATATATATCACATTTTCTTTATCCACTCATTGGTTGATGGCCATTTAGGTTGGTTCCATATTTTTGCAGTTGTGCATTGTGCCACTACAAACATGCATATGCATGTGTCTTTTTCATATAATGAATTATTTTCCTTTTAGTAGATACCTGGTAGTGGGATTGCTAGATCGAATGGTTTAAGAGTTCTACTTTTAATTCTTGAAGGAATCTCCATATTGGTTTCCATAGTGGTTGTACTAGTTTACATTCTCACCAGAAGTGCAAAAGTGTTCCTTTTCACCAAATCCATGCCAACATTTATTATTGTTTTGATTTTTAAATTATGGCCAATCTTGCAGAAATAAGGTGGTATTTCATTGTGATAATTTTAAAAATGGCTATTTTTAAGGTTTCTGAAGGAAAAATAAACATGTTTAATGCCAGAAACAAGGAAGTAATTAAAAAAATAGAATGAAGGCAGGTCAAATGAACAGAGAGGGCAACCTGAAAGACTTCTCAGTTGCCAAAGTTGGAACAATTTGAGCAACAACAAAAAAGTAGCGTTAGGTTTTAAACCAAATTACAAATTAACTATGCATTAGTCCATACTGATATTAATTAAATTTTTAAAAAATATTTTCTCACACACAAATTCCGAATAATATACGTAGATATTCCCCTGCCAGAAATGTAGATTGATCTCCTCCCCTCAAGTACAAGCTAGCTAGATATAATAACACATTTCTAAAGAATAGACTGTGGAAGAGAACTTTACAGTAGGGAAAGCCATATCATAACCAATTAATCAAAGGGAACATCACCAGTGATAATTCATATTGATATTATGTGTCCTACTATATAATGTGATTTGAAGGACACTTCTTACCAAAAACCCATGACTCCAAACTGATTATGAGAAAAGCATCAAACAAATGCAAATTCAGAAACATTCCAGAAAATATTTGATAGATACTTCTCAAAACCATAGGTCATGGAAAACAAGGAAAATCAGAAATTATCACAGACCACAGAAGACTAAGTAGGCATAATAAATAAATACAATATGCTATTCTAAATGAAATCTTGAAAGAGAAACAAAGACATTGTGCAAAAACATGAGACTTGAATAAAACCTGGGGTTTTGTTAACAACATTGTACAACGTTTAATTTCTTAGTTTTAAAAAATGTATTATGGTTATATAAGATGTTACCATTGAGAAAAGTAGGTGGAGAGTGTTTGGGAAGAAATCTGTATGTCTGCAATTTTCTGCAAGTTTAAAATTATTCCAAAATATGTAGTTTTAAATGTAGAAAAGATGTGATGAACCTTGGTTGGAGCTATGCAGTCCTCACTTCCCCACTGAATCAATTTAGCACAATTCCCTTAATAGTACAATTTATTGTAAACATACTAACAGTTGGCAGCAGTAGTATCCTGACACTTTCACTAAAACAGTACTGTTTCATAATAAAATATGTACCAGCATGTGAAAAGATTAGTAAAAATGAATAAATAGATATTGTATTGCCATGAGTTCTCCAGTTGTAAATTGTTGTCATTTTTTAATTATATTTGTCTTCATTTTGATGCCATAGTATCTTTCCTTGTCATCATATTGTGATAGTGTATAGTAGACATTTTTTATTTTTATTTTTTAGCTCCAAGGGAAACGTGGTCATGCTATGTAAAATAAACTTCCTCATTTATTTCTACTTGTCCAGAAATCAGAAATTTGTCAAAAACTAACATAAAAGATAAATTTAACATTATAATAATTGTTAGTTGTATGTATCTAATATTGTTATAAATATTATTGTAACAAGTTATATGTGTTAAGATGTTGCTGTGGGAAAAAAAGCAAAACAAACAGAACAAAATATACAGACTAATTATATTGACTTGTTAATAATAACATATGTCTTTAGTACTCTTTCTAAAAGCTACAAAAATGGCAGTAAGGAATTGTAATTTATGAAACTGATGAGAGAGGGAGAGGAGAGAGAGAGGGAAAGACTGGAAGAGTCGGTGAATAACAAATGACTTAGTAGCTGACTTAAGAAGCTGGAGGGCCAAGAGCAGTGACTCAGGCCTAAATCCCAGCAGTTTGAGAGGCTGAGATAGGAGGATCACTTGAGACCTAGGAATTTGAGACTAGTATGGGCAACATAGCAAGACAGCATCTCTACTTTTTTTTTAATTAGCTAGATGATCCCCTCAAGGCTCAAGAATGACTGGCATCAGCTATCTCTGGAAGCAGATGAGTGAAGATGAGCTAAAAATTCAAGGATTAATTGAACGTTTATTAAGATTGACTGAGACTCCCAGACTGCTTAGCCCATGTCGTGTAAATGAGCGTGTCCTTCCCCACTGCTATGGTTTGAAGGTCCTCTCCAAAACTCATGTTGAAATTTAACTGCCATTGTAACAGTATTAAAAGATGGGACATTTAAGAGTTAATTAGGCCTCATGAGTGTAATTGATGCCAGTATAAAAGGGTGAGTCCTGGCTCTCTTACCCTCTCCAGTCCTTTTGCTGTCTGGCATGTGAGGAACTGTGTTCTCCCTACTGAAGGATGCAGTGCTCCAAGCACCATCTTGGAAGTTTGAACAAGCCCTTACCAGACACCAAACCTGTCAGTGCCTTAATATTGGTTTTTGTAGCCAACAAAACTATAGGAAATAAATCTGTTCTTTATAAATTACCCAAATGTTAAGTATAATATTATAGCAGCACAAAAATAAAGTAAGACACCCACTGTGACAAAGGCAGAAGGTTTATTCTTCACAGAAAATTGTTCAAAGTTGCCAAGTTTAGGGATAGGATACTATTTCAATACTGAAGATTAAGTAAAAGTGAATATACTGTGTAAAGAGTTTGAGTTCCCCAGAAACAGACACTGGAATGACAGTAACATCAGAATTTCTGTGAGTAAAACTTTAAAGAGATCACCTATTAGCAGAGAGCAGAGGGAAGAAAAAGACACACCAGAAATTCCAATTAGCTTTCAGATGTCCCGCCTAGCAATCATGAGGACATAGCCAAAGATTATCAAGTTCTAATAAAAATGACATAAAACGCACCCAAACCATGATAAAATAAAAATAAAAACTCATTGAAAGAATGAGGACCATTAAAAAACACAATTTAAAAATATGCAGTTTACATAAAGCAAAGAGTTTAAGTAAAAAATAATGAGAAAGAATTATTTTAATTTAATAATGTATAACAGGAAAACTTCAAGAACAACCAGTCTTGACTAAAGCCCATGAGAAGGCTCTAGTCAGAAGATAAAATTAATAGAACACATAATGAGTTTGGAAGAGTAGAGAGAGATTTACACAATTGCAGTTCAATTTAAAGTAAATATATGATGACTGCTAAAGCTAAGAAAGTAAAAAAAACCATATCAGCGAAAGCTATCACAACTGAGAATCAGCATAAAATTGTGGTTAAACACGCAAGTGGATTCTGGAGCTGAATTCTTGTGTTCCAATACCGTTATACCATTTTCTAGCTGTGTGACTTTGGACAATTAATCAAGACTTATTTTCTTCGTCCATAAGGTACACATAAAAATATAACAATACCACCTCATATAATTGTTATGAGGGTTAAATGAATAATTATATATTCAGCTACTAAAAGTGCTAGGGGAAAAATAAAAGTTTGAAAAAATGGTAAGCAAAATACAATGTACCTAATGGAGTAATAGTAATTCAATATTATTTTTAAAACATGTTATAATTACATTAGAAAGTTGGACTGGAGTGTGTGTGTGTGTGTGTGTGTGTGTAATTGTCTGAGACAGAATAATGTTGAGGTAAGAAAATACAGTTCAATTATTATATTCTATGCTACAAAGTTCATAGATAAGGGCTAAAACTGAAAAATCAATAAGTGGTTATATAAGCATGCCATTTGTCAAGATGGAGGTAACACTAACAGAATTAGTTCAAACAGTTGAACGTATTTGATTCTGTACAGAGTTTGATGGTTAGGATCTGCAATATTGTATTAGCTTTGCACGATGAAATGACTCTTTAAACTTATGTGTTACTTTGATGGAAAGTTAAACTATATTTAAAAATTAGTATTGCTATGAATATATGCATACATTCACATGCTTGCTAATGTGTTTATGTCTTTGCCTATTGCTTTTTCTCTGCTTATAATGTCCAATATCTGCTATGTTTTATCTGGCTGTTTTCATCAGTAAGCATGGACCAACTCATATTCTTGGGTTGGAGATCATTACTGACCTACTCATGCAGATTTGATCGCTCATTTATTTGTGTCTTCACTGAAGTGTGAGCATTCCTCCCTAGTACACTGCATTGAAATATCAATTATGTGCCTGCTTTCACTTCTAGGCTGGATGCTCACAATAAGAACTATTCTCTAATTGTCTCTGTGTTTTAGACTTCAGTATAAAACATAGCAAGTACTGAACAATTAGCTTTCAACCAAACTAAAGGCAGTTAATACTGTGGATTAGGTCCTTGGAGAGGTATGGTGCCCAATGAAGGGAATGCCATACTATTTCCTGGTTCATTCCTTATAATGGATGTCTTAGTCTCCTCAGGCTGTTGTCACAAAACACCATGAACTGAGTAGCTTAAGGCCTTACCTTGAAATACCCTCACATTGGGGGCCAGGGCTTCAGTGGATGCATTTGCAGGAGATACACAGATTCAGCCCTTAATGGGAAAGGATGTCAACTTTGAATTAAAAGTCTGCATGTTATTAATTGGTTATGGGTATTTGGCCTATCCAATATGCCAGCATCTGCCACTAGTCATAGAATTCCTGAAAACTGCTCCACATTTTCCTGAGAGGCGAAATCTTTCTCCTCACTCTTATCTGCCTTTACAAGTGCATGCACACACACATGCGCGCACACACACACACACAAACACACACACACCATTTACATGGTTACCATGAATGTTAGCATGTTATTAAATTATGATAACTCATGTTCGTGGCACAATATTGCCTTAGTTGAATGGTTCATGGATATAACTATAATTCTGACACAATAGGTATTCCTCCTTTGGAATTTTGAAACTGAAACTGAGGGAGGAGATTTGTTTCTCCAGGACTGCCTGAAGGTTATATCACCTGAAATTCAGAAATTTCTATCAGTCATGTTCCATACTGCCAGAGATAGAGAAGTGCAGAAAGTCCATCTTCAGATGGAGAATAAAGAACAAAACAGATGCATGAAGCAGAAAAATAAGGAGACCAGAGAAAACTTTGTTTCCATTTATTCCTAAAAATGTGTTCTCAGTCCTAGGTTTCTCCACACACCTTAGTGTGATTCCTTTTTTGATTTAAGTTGTTTTAAATTCGATTCATGGTATTTGTAACCAAAATACTACTAACAAATGCAAAATTACTGAAGAAAGAATTACACATGATAGTTTGGAAAAGTGTTACCAGATAAGTTATGTTAGAGATAAGGAATTTAGGAGCTGGCTTGTTAAAATAATTATATGTTGCATCTAAACAACATTTGTATGCTAGTCTCTGTTTTTTGGGGGTTTTTTTTTTGTTTTTATTTTTGGCATCCATTTTCTGAAATTCATCAGAATACTTTTAACATATATTAACTTGGCCTAAGTTATAATAAAAGTATTATGGGTTAATCTACTCTAAAATTTGGATTGAATGGCAAAGGAAACATTTGAATGAGACACCAAAGTGTGTTGGCAGTGGTGATAAATAATAGAAAAAATTATGATAAACTATGGAACAATCACAAATAGATAACAGCAGCAAAAGAATAATAAAATGGCCTGATGGGGAAGTTGTACCAGTGGATATTGAGGTACCTGAGTATTCTTAAAAATATCTCAGGGAAGGTTTGGAATAAGCAAATGTCTAAGATTTGTCAGTAGAAATTATAGCTTTAAAATATGATTATTTTAGCCTTAGTATGGTACAGACTAATTTACTTCTTATGAGTATCTAAAATTATATATAAAATGTATTTGGACAGGGTAGACACAAGTATGTACTCAGAATATGGTAGCTAGTAGTAGTTCATCAGTGAAAACTGAAATAATATTGACGAGATTTAAAGAAAACTGAGAAAAGTCAGATGACTTGAATTAGTTTTCTATTGCTACTTAATAAATTACCATAAACTTATTGGTATAAAAGAGTGATTATCTCACAGTTTCTGTTGGTCAGGATTCCAGGCATTGTTTGGCTGGGTTCTCAGTAGAGATCTCCTAAAGTTGAAATCCAGGTCGGGCCGGGAGTGGTGGCTCAAGCCTGTAATCCCAGCACTTTGGGAGGCCGAGATGGGCGGATCATGAGGTCAGGAGATCGAGACCATCCTGGCTAACACGGTGAAACCCCGTCTCTACTAAAAAGTATAAAAAACTAGCCGGGCGAGGTGGCGGGCGCCTGTAGTCCCAGCTACTCGGGAGGCTGAGGCAGGAGAATGGCGGGAACCCGGGAGGCGGAGCTTGCAGTGAGCTGAGATCCGGCCACTGCACTCCAGCCTGGGAGACACAGCGAGACTCTATCAAAAAAAAAAAAAAAAAAAAAAAGAAATCCAGGTCTTAGGGCTGTAGTTTTCACTTGGAGCCTGAGATCCTCGTTAATGTTCATAGCGGTTGTTGGCTGAATTCAGTTCCTTGTGACTGTTTTTGTAGGACTAAGGTGGGGTTTTTTTAGTTTCTTTTTTCTGTTATTATTCTTTTTTATTTTTAATGCCAGCTCTCAGTCATAGACTGCTCTCAGCTCCTCGAGTTCTCATAGTTTAAAACAGCATAGTTTGTTTCTTCATGGAGAATGGTCAGAGCGTGTTTCCCTGATGCTTCAATGTTGTGATGCGCTTCACATCCTCTGAACGTTTATCATGTCACAGACAATGCTTACTTCCACTAATTGGTTAACAGGTTTCCAATAAAACATAGTTTTGACAGTAATAGTGTATGATTTATCTTTGTGCGTGCTTTGTTCATGAATATCTTAGACTTTAAGGACATTAATTGATATTTAGAAGAAAGAAAAGAATGAATAAAAAACTAAAAGAAGGAGAGGCAGGATTGATCATGACATTAATAGTAATGTATTTAAGTTAATTATATATCTATACTAAATAACAAAGTAAGATATTCTTAGTGTTGTCCATAAGTGGTTATAGTACTGTATTAGTCTGTTCTCATGCTGCTGTAAAGAACTGCCTAAGACTGGATAACTTATAAAGGAAAGAGGCTTAATTGACTCAGTTTCTCATGGCTGGAGAGGCCTCAGGAAATTTACAGTCATGGTGGAAGGGGAAGCAGGCACCTTCTTCACAACGCAGCAGGAGAGAGTGTCAGTGTGGGAAGAAGGAACTTTCAAACATTTATAAAAACCATCAGATATTGTAAGAACTCACTATCAGGAGAACAGCATTGGGTAAACTGTTCCCATGATACAATCACCTTTCTCCTTCAACACATGGGGATTAAAGGTTCTCCCTCAACTTGTGGGAATTACAATTAGAGATGAGATTTCAGTGGGACACAGAGCCAAACCATATCATTCCACCCCTGGCCCCTCCCAAATCTCATCTTTTTACATTTCAAAACCAATCATGACATCCCAACAGTTCTCCAAAGTCTTAACTCATTTCAGCATTAGCTCAAAAGTCCACAGTGCAAAGTCTCATTTGAGACAATGCAAGACACTCAATGCCTATGAGCCTGTAGAATCAAAAGCAAGTTAGTTACTTCCTAGATACAATGGGGGTACAGGCATTGGGTAAATACAGCCAAATGGGATAAATTGGCCAAAACAAAGGGGATACAGACCCACACAAGCCTGAAATCCAGTGGGGCAGTCAAATCTTAAAGCTCCAAAATGATCTCCTTTGACTCCAGGTCTCACATCAATGTCACACTGATGCAAGAGGTGAGCTCTTGTAGTCTTGGGCAGCTTTGCCCATGTGGCTTTCCAGGGTACAGCTTCCTCCCAGCTGTTTTCACAGGCTGGCATTGGCATCTGTGACTTTTCCAGGTGCATGGTGCGAGCTGTCAGTGGATCTACCATTCTGGCATCTGCAGGAGGGTGGCCCTCTTTTCACAGCTCCACTAGGCAGGGCCTCAGTGGGGACTCTGTGTAGGGACTCCAATTCTACATTTCCTGTCCACATTGCCCTAGCAGAGGTACTCCATGAAGGCCCCACACCTGCAGCAGAATTCTGCCTGGACATCCATGGTGTTTCCATACATCCTCTGAAATCTAGGTGGAGGTTCCAAACCTTAATTCTTGAGTTCTGTGCACCCACAGGCCCAATACCACATGTAAGTTGCCAAAGCTTAGATCTTGTACCCTCTGAAGTAATGGTCTGAGCTGTACTTGGCCCCTTTTGGTACAGCTGGAGCAGCTGGGATGCAGGGCACCAAGTCCCAAGTCCCAAGCCCATAAAACCATTTTCCCTCCTAGGCTTCTGGAATTGTGATGGGAGGGGCTGCCTTGAATTTCTTTGACATGCCCTGGGTATATTTTCCCCATTGTCTTGGTGATTAATATTTGGTTCCTAGTTACTTATGCAAATTTATTCAGCAGGCTTGAATTTCTCTCCAGAAAATGGGTTTTTCTTTTTTCTTTTTCTTTTTTTTTTTTTTTTTTTGAGTTGGAATCTCACTCTGTCGCCCAGGCTGGAGTGCCGTGGCACCATCTCAGCTTACTGCAGCCTCCACCTCCCAGGTTCAAGCAATTCCGTGCCTCAGCCTCCTAAGTAGCTGGGATTACAGGTGCCTACCACCATGCTTAGCTAATTTTTGTATTTTTAGTAGAGATGGGGTTTCACCGTCTTTGCCAGGCTGATCTTGAACTCCTGACCTTGTGATCTGCCCACCTCAACCTCCCAAAGTGCTGGGATTACAGGCGTGATCCGCTGAATCTGGCTGGGTTTTTCTTTTTATTGTATGGTCAGGCTGCAAATTTTCCTAACTTTTATGTTCTGTCACCTCTTGAATGCTTTGCTGCTTAGAAATTTCTTCTGCCAGACACCCTTCATAATCTCTCTCATGTTCAAAGTTCCACAGATCTCTAGTGCAGGGGTGAAAAGCCACCAGTCTGTTTACTAAAGCATAACATGAGTGGCGTTTACTCCAGCTTGCAATTAGTTCCTCATCTCCATCTGGGACCACCTCAGCCTGGACTTCATTATTCACGTGGCTATCAGCATTTTGTTCAAAAACATCCAACAAGTGTCTAGGAAGTCCCAAATTTTCCCACATCGTCCTTTCTTCTTCTGAGTTTTCAAACTATTCCAACGTCTGCCAGTTACCCAGTTCCAAAGCTGCTCCCATATTTTCAAGTATCTTTATAGCAGTACTACATTGTCTGCAGTACCAATTTATATGGAGTACCACTAATTTTTTAGGTTTTAAGAATATTTAGTTGAACAAGACATATGTGGCACCTATACTAAAGCTTATATTTTTGGTGAAACAAAATAAGCAAGTGCACAAATAAATTAACAGTATCATTTTAGATATTTATTAATATCCTAAATAAACATAAAAGAAAATATGATAAACAGTAACATGGCAGATGGTGGTGGTGACTACTGTATTTAGCAGGAGAAGCATAAGAAGGTTTTTCTCAAAGTTTGTTATTCAATCTGAGACTTGAAGTGCAAGAAGTGGTAACTATGAGAAGGTTTGAAACAAGTGGGAAAAAGAAGTGCTAACAAGGTTGGTACATCTGAAAAATCTGGAGAAAGTGAAGCATGGCTATATCTTATTAAGTAAGAAAAGAGTGGCAAGAAATTAGATATGAAAGAAAGATAGAAATCAGATTCTGTGGGAAACTATAGGACACAGAAAAGAGGTATTGTTATTGTTGCTGTTTATTCATTTGAGTGTTTATGATTTGGGGGGAGAGTCTAATGGGAAACTACAGAATGGAGAGAGGTAATTTATGTGATACAATTTAAACATGAAACAGAACAAGTTGTAGGAGAATTCCAATTAGAAGAATATTGGAGTGTTCCAAGCGGTATATAATGATGGCCTTTAGTATAACGAAGTGGTGGCAGCGACAATAAACAGACATGGAAAGAAAAGTAAGATATTTGACTGTAGAAAAGAAAAGAAAAGAAGAAAAGAAAAAGAAAAGAGAAAAGAAAAGAAAAGTGAAAAGAGAAAAGAAAAAAATAACAGTAACATCAGCAAGATGTCTGACTAGAGGTGCTGGGTGCTTGCCTCATTCTTCACAGAACAGGACAAAACAATAAACAACTAAAACTTTACTGGATTGTTTGAGGAAGAACACTGGAGTGCAACAAGGGAGTAGCAAGATTCCTATAAAGCATGAATGCCCGGTATATCAGCATAGACACATGAGTGAGGCTTCTGCCTCTTCACGTCTTCACTGCAGCCCATCTTCACTGCTGAGACTGGCTCAGATCTGGGAGACACTTCCTTTTGCAGGGAATAGGTCATCAGAAGGCCCCCAACAGCCTCCATTATTACCACAGACATTTGCAGTCCTTAACCCAAGAAAATCCCACCATCCTCACAAGTTATGAGCTGAGTTTGGAAGCTGCCTGGAATTTATATAGCTGTACCACTCCAGAGAAGTAGCACATAATGGACACTCTCCAATGTCCATAGCTCCAGCAGCTGCATCATGATGCTATCTTGAAGCTGGAGCCACTGCTGGAGTGTACCCTTTTCTGCATGTCAGTAGCCACTGTGCCTCTTCAGCCTTGAGGCTTTGCTGCTATACAACCACTCTCACAGGGCCAGCTGTAATACCATAACCCTGGCTCTCAGAGCCCAGGCCCAAGAAGAGCCATGACCCTGGTCCTACACAGTAGAGAAGCCAACCCTGGGTAAGACGAACTACTGCATGCCCACATCCCCAGCCAGAGAACCAACTTGGAAATTATATCCTCAGTGTATCCACCCTCCAACCACAATATACATATACAATTAGCTGAGGAAACAGCTTGGTAGACCTGCTCCCAGCAAAGCCACACCACCATTGCTAAAATCTCCCACAGCTTAGACCACCAAGGCACTCATACCTATCTTTAATGAGGAGTGTGTCTGATGAATCTGCCTGAAAATTAAATTGCTGGGTCCAAAGGAAGTGCGCTCTACTCAACCAACACCATGGGACCCATTTATGGTAATAAGCCTCTCTCTTTAGGAAAGCTGCTTTTGTGTTTCTACATTTGCCCCTGCACATGTGGTAGAAAAATTGCTCTTCCAGTTTTTTTGTTTGTTTGTTTTTTTGTTTGCCTGGGTGACAGAAGGAGTCCCTGTCCCCCAGCACCCCCCAAAAAGAAGAGAGAGATAGAGAGAGAGAGAGAGAGAGAGAGAGAGGTAATAATAATTTTTAAAAGACTCTTTTGGCTTAGGCAACTAAGTAAATATAGATGTCATTTACTGAGATGAAAAAATGTTGATCTTTGAGGGTGATAATTAATCAGACCTCCTCAATGTCCTAAAAGTTCAGGACAAACAAATAAACAGGTGTCAGACAGGTGGAAAGCATTATTACTGATAAGCTGAATTAGAGAATAGAGCTTGGATCACAACTGATTTGTTAACACCACCATGAATTAAATACATTAATTGGATAAGGGCTATAAAATTTAACTGTAGAGTAGCTCCATTGGAACAGGCCATTTACCATGTTTCAGAGTGAAAAAGAAAAAAAACATCTATATGCTGAGAATGTGATAATTTAAAATAACAAGGGAGGGAGGGAAAGACAGAGAGAAAAAAAGAGAGAGAATGCAAGAGAGAAATTGAGTAGATTTATAATTCACCAAATATAAGATTTACCTTCTTTTATTGGGGAGGAGTGCATAAGTGGTGGAATCATTGTTCAGAAACATTATTTAGCAGGATAAAATATACGGTAACTTGAAGAATAAAGAAAAAAAAATATGTTGGGGTGGAGTTAGGTGCCTCCACAACACACACACAAAAGTTCTGTTTTTGTGAAGTTTGAAATGGATATGACACATCAAAAAAAAAAGTCAAATAGTCAAATACAAAAGTTTAAAGAGTGAATATATCACATATATCGATAGGAAAGCAGATGTCAATGTTGTGCGAAACTATGTGGATATCCAAAGAGCAGTTTAGAAAAAGAAGATAATATAGAGCTAAATAGAGAATTGTAGGGTCCTATGATATTTAGATGCTGCACAGAAGATGAATCTAGAACAAAGGGGAATGAGAGGGAACAGAGGTAGAACTAAAACCAAGAACTTGTGATATCATGGAATCTGAGAAAAGAAATCATTCCAGAAGAGAAATGTACATGTACAGAATGTTCCTGAGAAGTGACTACAGAAGGTAATAACAGGCAGGCCTTGATATATCTGATATATCTTGATAAGTTTCAGCAAAGCAATAGCGATGGAACATGCTTCAAGGTGGATGACTATAGAATGAGAGGTGAAGATATAGAAATAAAGTGTAAGCAACTCTTTCGAAAATGTGTAAATGTGTGTATGTGAGTGTGTAGGTTACTTACACTTTAACTGCAGGGGAATATGAGTAATGGAGGCTAATTTTATTAGTAGTTTGTTTTTGCAGAGGGACTTGGAATGTAGTGGCCATATTCTTCTACACTGCCTACTGGTTTTTTAATTTTTAATTTTGATGGGTAGATAGTAGGTGTATATTGATTGGATACAAACATATTTTGATACAGGCATACAATGTATAATAATAATGTCAGGGCAAATGGGGTATCCACCACCTCAAGCATTCATCACTTCTCCGTGTTACAAACATTTCAATTTTACTGGCTCAATGACTCAAAATTGTACAACAAATTGTTGCTGACCATAGTCACCTTGATGTGCTATAAGATACTAGATCGTATTCATTGTATCTCACTATATTTTTGTACCCATTAACCATCTCCCTCCCCTCCACCCTCCAACTACCCTTCCCAGCCTCTGGCAACAATCATTCTACTCTCTGTCTCCATGAGTTCAATTGTTTTAATTTTTAGTTCAAACAAGTGAGAGCATGTGAAGTCTGTCTTTCTGTGCCAGGCTTATTTCACTGAAGGTATATAATATCCTCCAATTTTATCAGTGTTGTTGCAAAGAACAGGATCTCCTTTTTTATGACTGAATACACTCTACTGTGTATATATTCTACATTTAGTTTATCTACTTGTCTGATAATGGAAACCTAGTTTGATTCCAAATATTGGGTAATAAACATGGACGTGAAGGTATTTCTTCAATATACTGATTTCCTTTCTTTTGATTATTTATCTAGCAGTGAGATTGTTGGATTATATGGAAGTTCTACTTTTAGTTTTTGAGGTAATTCCACAAGGTTCTCCTTAGGGGTTGTACTAATTTGTATTTCCATCAAGAGTGTATGAAGTTTCCCCTTTCTCCACTTCCTCACCAGCACTGGTTATTGCCTGTCTTTTGGAGAAAAACCATTTCAACTGGGGTGAGATGATATCTCATTTTAGTTTTAATTAGCATCTCTCTGATGATCAATGATGTTGAGCACTTCTTCGTATACCTGTTTGCTATTTGTATGTTTTCTTTTGAGAAATGTCTATTCAGATCTTTTGCCCACTTTTTAATCAGATTATTAGATTTTTTTCATATTGTTTGAGCTCCTTGTATATTCCACTTATTAATCCCTTGCCAGGTGGAAAGTTCGCAAATATTGTATTCCATTCTATGGGTTGTCTCTTCACTTTGTTGATTGTTTCCTCTGCTGTGCAGAAACTTTTATTAGTAACTTGATGTGATCCGATTTATCCATTTTTGCTTTAGTAGCCTAAGCTTTTGGGGTGTTACTCAAGAAATCTAGAGTCAGACAATGATCTACAGAGTTTCCCCCAAAGTTTTCTTTTAATAGTTCCATAGTTTGAGGTCTTAGATTTAAATATTTAATCCACTTTGATTTTATTTTTGTATATAACAAGAGATAAGGGTCTAGTTTCATCCTTTTGCATATGGATATCTAGTTTTCCCAACACCAGGTATTGAAGAAACTGTCCTTTCTTCTTGGCAACTTTGCTGAAGATGAATTCATTGTAGATGTATGAATTTATTTTTAGGTTCTTTATTCTGTTACATTGATCTATGTGTCTTTTATGCAAATATCATGCTATTTTGGTTACTGTAGTTCTGCAAAGTAATTCGAAGTAAGGTAATATGATTCCTTCAAATGTGATTTATTTTGTTCAGTTTGCTCAGGATAGATTTGACTATTCTGGGTCTTTTGGGGTTAGGTATAAATTTTAGAATATTTATTTTCTTTTCTGTGAAGAGTGTCATTGGTATTTTGATAGATTGCATTGAACTTGTAGATTGCTTTGGCTAGTAAGAACATTTTGATATTGATTCTTACTATCCATGAGCATGGAATATCTTTCTATTTTTGTGTGACCTCTTCAATTTCTTGCATCATTGTGAAGATCTTTCACTTCTTTCATTAAGTTAATTTATTGGTATTTTATTTTATTTGTAGCTATGGTAAATGGGGTTACTTTCTTGATTTCTTTTTTACATTCACTGTTGGTATACAGAAACACAACTGATTGTTTATGTTGATTTTGTATCCTGCAACTTTACTGAATTTATCAGTTTGAATAGTTTTCTTGTGGAGTCTTCAGGTTTTTCCAGATATAAGATCATATCATCTTCAAACAAGGATAATTTAACTTACTCACTTTTAACTTGAATAGCTTTTATATCTTCCTCTCATTTGATGCTCTAGCTAGGACTTCCAGGACTATGTTAAATAACAGTGATGAAAGTGGGCATCCTGTCTGGTTCCAGATCTCAGAGGAAAGTCTTTCAGTTTTTCCCTGCTCAGTGTGATACTAGCTGTGAGACTGTCATATATAACTTTTATTGTATTAAGGTATGTTGCTTCTATACCCATTTTTTAAATCATGAAGTGATGTTGAATATTATCAAATGCTTTTTCAGCATCAGTTGAGATGACTATGGTTTTTGACCTTCATTCTGTTGATATGATGTATCACTTTGATTAATTTGCCTGTGTTGAACCACACTTGCATCCCAGGGATGAATTCCACTTTTTTATGATAAATGAACATTTTAATGTGTTGTTGAATTTGGTTTGCCAGTATTGTGTTAAGAATTTTCACATCAGAGTTCATTGGAAATACTGGCCTGTGGTTTTCTTTTATTGACGTCTCTTCTTCTGGTTTTGGTGTCACAGTAATACTACCTTCCTAAATGAGTTTGGAATTATTCCTTCCTCTGTTTTTCTCAAATAGTTTGAGACAGATTAATTCTTTTTAAATAAAACTAATTGGTAATTGATTGGTAAAATTCAGCGGTGAAGCCTTTGGGTCCCAGGCTTTTTTTGCTGGGAGATTTTTTTTTACAGCTTTGCTCTCATTACTTGTTATTAGTCTATTCAAATTTTGGATTTCTTAGTGGTTTAATCTTGGCAGGCTGTATATGTCTAGGAATGTATCCATTTCTTGCAGGTTTCCCAATTTATTGGCATATAGTTGCTTCTAGTAGACTCTAATGAACCTTTGAATTTCTGTGAAATCAGTTGTAATCTCCCCTTTACCATTTTTTATTTTATTTATTTGAGTTTTCTCTATTTTATTCCTCACTTAGCCTGGCTAAAGGTTTGTCTATTTTGTTTATCTTTCCAAAAAAGAAAACTTTTAATTTAGTTAATAATTTGCATTTTTATTTCAATATTTCCATTTTATTTATTTTCATTTTGATATTTATTGCTATATATACATATTGATATATATTTATTGAAGTTTTTATACTTTTTTGCTATAGGCACTTATTGTTATAGACATTTCTCTTATTACTATTTTTGCTGTATCCTGTAAGTTTTGGTATGCTGTGTATCCATTTTCATCTGTTTCACTAAATTTTTTAATGTTCCTCTTAATTTTTTCATTGACCAACTGGTCATTTTGGAGCATATTTTTAAATTTCCATGTGTTTGTATAGTTTACAAAATTTCTCTTGTTATAGATTTCTAGTTTTCTTTCATTGTGGTCAGAGAAGACACATGATATAATTTCCACTTTTTTGAAAATGTTAAGACTTATTTTGTGGCCTAACATATGACCTATCTTTGAGAATAATTCCTGTTCTGAGGGGAATAATGTATATTCTACAGCTGTTGGGTGAAATGTTCTATAAAATTTTTACATTCTCTTGCTGAATTGATACCTTTATCAACATATAATGACTTTATTTGTCTCTTTTTCTAGTTTTTATGTTGAAATCTATTTATTCCTGGAACAAGTATAGCTCATCCATCTCTTTTTTTGGCTCCCATTTGCGTGGAATATCTTTTTCCAACCCTTTATTTTCAGTGTGCGTATCTTTATAAGTGAATTGTGTTTATTGTAGGCAACAGATCATTGGGTTTTGTTTTTTGAAATCCATTCAGCCACTCTATGTCTTTTGACTGGAAAATTTAGTCCATTTACATTCAATATCATTATTGCTAAGTAACCTACTCCTGTCATTTTGTTATTGTTTTCTAGTTGTTTCATGGTCTTCTCTTCCTGCCTTCCTTTTAGAGAAGATGATTTTCTTTTAGAAAATCTTCCTTTCTTTTAGAGAAGATGATTTTCTATGGTGGTAAATGTTAATTACTTGATTGTTATTTCTTATGTATCTTTTGTATTTTGTTAAGATTACTATGAGACTTTGAAACAACATCTTATAAAAATCCATTACAACTTAATTCTTATTGCAAAAACAATCTAACAAGCAAAGAAAAAAGTATTACAAACTCTACACTTTAACTTCATTCTCTTCATTTTTTGCTATTTTGTGTTGTTTCTATATACTTCTTATTATACTGTCTATATCATAAAACGTTGTTGTAGCTATCATTTTGATAGGTTCGTCTTTCAGTCTTCCTACTGAAGAGGTTATTCGTATATATATTATATATATACTATATATTAGTAGTTTACATATAGCTATGACAGTATTATAATATTGTTTATTTGTCTGTGTACTTATTGTTACCAATGAATTTTATGTTTTCAGATGATTTCTTATTGCTCATTAACATCCTTTTCTTTCAGGTTGAAGATCTCCCTGTAGCTTTTTTTTTTTTTTTTTTTTTTTTAGGATAGGTCTAGTATTGATGAAATCTCTTAGCTTTTGGGGGTGGAGTAGAGGAGGGTCTGGAAGAGCCATTATTTCTCCCTGGGGTTTGAAGGATAATTTCACTAGATATATTATTCTAGGATAAAATTTTTTTCTTTCAGCACTTTAAATATATCATGCCACCCTCTCCTTCCTGTAATATTTCCACTGGAAATTTGCTGCCAGACATTTTGGAGCTCCTTTATATGTTATTTGTTTCTTTTATCTTGCTGCTTTTAGGATCTATTTTTTATCCTTGGCCTTTGGGAGTTTGACTATTATAGGTCTTGAGGTAGTTTTGTTTGTTGTAAATCTGCTTGGTGTTCTATAACTTTCTTTTACTTGAATACTGATATCATTCTGTAGGGTTGGAAAATTATCCATTATTATCGCTTCATATAAACTTTCTACCGTGGTTTCTCTAACTCCTCTTTAAGGCCAATATCTTCTAGAGTTACATTTTTAAGGTTATATTCTAGATCCTTTTTTGTGCTCTGTTCTTCTTAATTCTTTTGACTTCTCTGACTGTCTATTTTCAAATAGTCTGTTGTCAAACTCACATTTTTTTCTGCTTGATAAATTCTGCTGTTAAGAGACTCATGTATTCTTCAGTTTGATTCTTTTTAATTATTTCAATCCCTTTGTTAAATGTATCTGATAGAATTCTGGATTCCTTCTCTTTGTTGTCTTGGATTTTTCTGAGCATGGTTAAAAGAGCCATTTTTAATTCTCTGTCTGAAAATCCACGTATCTCTGTCACTCTGAAATTGCTCACTGGGGCCTTATTTTGTTGTCAGTGAAGTCATGTTTTCCTGGTTGGTCTTGATTATTGTTGATGTTGATCACTCTGGGCATTGAAGAGTTAGTATTTACTCTAATCTTCTTTAGTCTGGGCTTGTTTGTATCCATCCTTCTTGAGAAGGCTGTCCAAGTATTTAAAGGGAATTGAATTTTGTGATCTAAGTCTTTGGTCAATGCAGCTATATGTGCATTAAGGGTCACCCCGGTCTCAGTAATGCTGTGACTTTTGTAGGTTCAGAGGCACCACCTTGGTAGTCTTGGGTAAAATCTGGGAAATTTCTCTGGATTACCAATAGTGTCTCTTGTTCCCTTCCCATACTTTCCCCCAGACAAACGGAATCTCTCTCTATCCCTGCTGAGCTGCCTGGAGTTTGGGGATAGGTGATACAAGCACTGCTGCAGCCACCACTGCCATGACTATGCTGGGTCACGCCTTAAGTGAACAAAGTATCTGGTCTTGCCCAAGGCCTGTGGAAACTATTTTCTGGTGATTGCTGATGTTTATTCAAAGCCCAAGGACTGTTTAGTCAATAGGTTATGAATCTTGCTGGTACTGGATCTTTCCCTTCAGTACAACAAGTTCCATTCTGGCCCAGGGTGAGTCTACGAATGATGTCTGGGAACTGGGACCTGGGATTGGCAACTTTAGGAATCTGCATAGTGCTTTCTTTTACCGGGACCGAGCTACTAACCAGGTTGCAAGACAAAGTCCTCTTTATTTTTCTTCTCCTTCCCTCAAGCGGAAGAAATCTCTGTCCACGGCTACCACCAACCCAGGCACATGGTGACTAGAGACTGCAGCCTGGCTACTGCTCATGTTTATTCAAGGCCCACAAGCTCTTTAGTTAGCACCTGTGAGTCCTGCAGGCCCTTCAGGGCAGTAGTTTCTCTCCTGGCTTAGGGTGGATCTAGAAATGCCTTCCAGTAACTAAGATCTAGAATCATGGACTTTAGTAGTATGTTTGATGCTTTATTTTACTTTGGCTGAGCTGGTAACCAAGATGCAAGATAAAGTCCTTTTTGTTCTTTATTCTCCTTTCCTCAAGCAGAAAATGTCTCTCGCCAAAGCCACCATAATTTTCAATGTACTGGGTCACACCTGAAGCCAGCACAATACTGGGTGGTGACTGCTGTCTGGCCACCACTGATATTTATTCAAGGCCCAATGGCTCTTTAGTCAGCAAGTCATGAATTCTGCCAGGAATGGCTACTTCCCTTCAGGTGCCCCAGCTGGTATCTCACCAGGTCATGAGTGCTTTGCTGCTTAGAAATTTCTTCTGCCAGATACCCTTAATAATCTCTCTCATGTTCAAAGTTCCACAGATCTCTAGTGCAGGGGAGAAAAGCCACCAGTCTCTTTACTAAAGCATAACATGAGTGACGTTTACTCCAGCTTGCAATTAGTTGGGAAGGCGGGTGTCAGTGAGTCAAGACTGTTTTTCATACCTTCTTTGGTGCCTCTTTCCTTGACATGATCTTAAAACCAGGTACTGTCATCGCTCACCTGATTTTTGGTTCTTATGAAGGTGTTTTGTGTGTGGATAGATGATCAATTTGGTATTTTTGCTGGGGGATGATTGCTGATGGGCTCTATTTGGCCAGCTTGCTCTGTCTTGCCACATTGCTCATTAATTGAGAATACATACACGTTTTTCTAATGCTCTGTAACCAGTTTGTTCATACATACAATAGAAGTATTACAACTATCATGGCTTGTTGTGAGAAGTAAAAGTATTAACACACATAAATCACTTAGAATTTCTAAGATATTAAAGGGACCCATTTATCCTTAACTACTGTTATTTTTATTGATTACTATTATCTTTATATGCCTTTACACATTTTAGTATCAACAAGAAATAGATCCTCTGAAAGTATTGTTAATTAATAAGTAAATGACTGATGGAGTATTTTTCTGCCTCTAGATCCAGTTTACAAAAGGTCAGAGGAATCAGCTTAATCTAAATTCAAAGCTATGGTACTCTGGAAATTTACTAGAAATCCTTCAGTTGTACACATACAAGAAGTTATTTATGCTATGTAAAATATACTTAAATTAAGCTGTTAAAAATCAACTTAAGGCCGGGCGCGGTGGCTCACGCCTGTAATCCCAGCACTTTGGGAGGCCGAGGCGGGCGGATCACGAGGTCAGGAGATCGAGACCATCCTGGCTAATATGGTGAAACCCCATCTCTACTAAAAATACAAAAAATTAGCTGGGTGTGGTGGCGGGCGCTTGTAGTCCCAGCTGCTCGGGAGGCTGAGGCAAGAGACTGGCGTGAACCCAGGAGGCGGAGCTTGCAGTGAGCCGAGATCGCGCCACTGCACTCCAGTCTGGGAGACAGAGCGAGACTCTGTCTCAAAAAAAAAAAAAAAAAAAAAAAAAATCAAATGAGCAAGACCTATTTCCTATGCAGCTATAACTCTAATCATGGAGCTACTAAAGCAGAGTAAGAGGTGTTGTTGTTTCCAGATTCCAAGCAAGCAATTCTGTTGGAAGATAAATGATTCTCAATGAACTTATTTGCCTGGCATACAATTCAGTATTTTAAAAGGTTCTTCTCCTTCTCCTCCTCCTCCTCCTCCTCCTCCTCCTCCTCCTCCTCCTCCTCCTCCTCCTCCTTCTTCTTCTTCTTCTTCCTCTTCTTCTTCCTCTTCTTCTTCCTCCTCCTCCTCCTCCTCCTTCTTTCTTCTTCTTCTTCTTCCTCTTCCTCTTCCTCCTCCTCCTCTTCCTCTTCTTCCTCCTCCTCTTCTTTCTTCCTCTTCTTTCTTCCTCTTCTTTCTTCCCCTTCCCCTTCCCCTTCCCCTCCTCCTCCTCCTCCTCCTCTTCCTTCTTTCTTCTTTCTTCTTTCTTCTTCTTCTTCTTCTTCTTTTTAATTTTTATTTATTTTATTTTTTTTGAGACAGAGTCTCACTCTGTCACTTAGACTGGAGTGCAATGGCACAATCTCCACTCGCTACAACCTCTGCCTCCCGGGTTCAAGCAATTTTCCTACCTTAGACTCCCACGTAGCTGGGATTACGGGCGCCTGCCACCACGCCTAGCTAATTTTTCATATATTTTTTTAAGTAGAGATGGGGTTTTGCCATGTTGGCCAGGCTGGCATCAAACTCCTGACCTCAGGTGATCCACATGCCTCGACCTCCCAAAGTGCTGGGATTACAGGCGTGAGCCACTGCGCCCGGTCCTGAGTAGAATCATTAATGGTTAGTAATTCTTATAGATTACTAATGTCTGCATTTTAGTAAGTAGATTATATAAATTTATGAAATCACAAAATGTTATTTAAGATATAGTATAATATGCCCAAGCTCAACTCATTCATAATTTTAAAATAAAGTATAATGAAAAATATTAAATTTAGATGTATGAATAATAATTGTGGTAATATTTTTATAGGCTTATGTGATCTTAAAATTGGCAAAGTCCTTCACGTTAGTCTGGGAAACTTAGAGGTTTTACAGTTTTCTTTTTATATCATTTTTACTTAACCCTATTGTTGATGAAATTCTCTGGGCTACATATCAAATAAAGATTTATTTGGCGCTCACTTGATTCCAAGAAGGATATAAAATGGTTGCACCTAAATTACTGAGCCATAAATTCTGTTTCTAAATGACATGTTATTGAACCATTCTATACCAATGCCATTTCTGAATGAAATTTGAATCATATCAAAAGCTTAAAATAATTTCTAAAGGAATGTACTTATTTGACAGAGTAAACTTTTTTTGGCTATAGTAGACATTCCTGATATATAATTTTATAGCCTTTTCTGTAAAGAAAAAAAACCCCAAACTCCACAAAGTTACAGCTAGACAGGAGAAATACTAATAGTTCTTATGATCTATAACTGTAGGATGATCATAATTAACAATAATATATCATTTCACACAGCAAGGAGGATATTGAACATTCCCAACACAAAGAATCATAAATATCTGAGATGGCGAATATACTAATTACTCTGATCTGATCACTATACATATGTGTATTGAAACATCACTATGTAGCCCAAGAATAGGTACAATTACTATTTGTCAATTAAAAAGAATTGAAAAGACAAACGCCAGCCATTTATTTCTCAAAAATTACATGACACATATGTTTTGTTCAAGAGTAGTAGATACAGGATAGTAAATTAGCAATGGAAATTACACTTTAGATATCCAGTTTTGAGATCAGAGCCCATTCCATTTACAAGCTCGAATGCACCATTAATTAGCTGTGTGAGGCTGGACAAGTTATTGAATTGTTTTAATCTCTTTGTAATATCCTGCTTTTAGGGCCTATAAAACCTAAATCATAGGATTATAATAAAGATTAATTGAGATACATAATATAACACACTATACAGAGTAAAGTACAAAGTAAGTGCTGAAGGTTATTTTTGATAATGATGACAATGATTAAGAAATGAGTAAAACAACAGTATTTTCAACCTAGTAATGTGGAAAAACTATATTCAAGTGATTACAAAATTATCTATTTCTGTATAAGCTCATCAGTAATTAAAATTTCAAAAGAACTAACTTGAGTATTTGATAACATTCTGAATATTGAAAAGATATGGAAAACCAATCCCAGACCTATTACAGAATTTAAACTGGGCATTTTCACTAGATGATATCTTTCAGTTTCTCAGTTGAAGCTTTTCATGTAAGAAGATAAAAAGACCAACAGGGTAACAGCAGTGGTCTAGAGAATAATACACTCTTACTATGTTTTTGCCATAGTATGGCAATAAAAGAGAGAAATGGAGGAGAATGATGGGATAAAGGGGCATGTTATCATAATCTTTAATCTTTTGTCCACTCCAACCCATTCAGTTGTAATGTTCCAATACTCATGTTAAGAGTCAATCAATTTAATTTGTGGTATTATCAAACCAATTTTAAACTATCAGATTAATCTTTTTCTTGGATTTGAAAATTAATTTAATTTAGCATGATCTTTATGATGGTATAAATAAATAAATGAGGACAAAATAGTATTTGCCACATGAAAATCGTAAACACATTGCACAGATACAACTATGCTGTAGTGATTAGGTAAATTTAGCTACATTGGGAAAAGCTTTAGGCTTTGGAGTTTGTGAAAGAATTATCTGCTCTAGCTTTTGTATATGCATGTGAGGTGATCAAGTAAAAATAGAACTAAATTCACATTCCTTTTTAAAGTCATATTGGAATTAATTATTTCTTTCTTCCTTAATTATGCCAGTCAAGTGTGCTATTTTTATTCTAACAAGAGAAAGAGGAAGAACCTTGAGAATATGAGAAGGTATGGGATCCAATTAATAAGTAGAGTTGTGGACCGCTGATAGAGAAGAAATACAGACTTCACTGAGAGGAGAGAAGAAAATTTGAGTCAAGCATAGAAACATTAGTATATTTGGTGGTTAGGAACTTGTTACCTGATCTTTTTTTTTCCCATTGAAGTTGTATCTTAGTATCATGACATCACAAAATCATATATCTAAAGAGAATTGATTTTTGATTTGTTCTATTTGCTTACTCATTCTGCAAACACTGAGTTTTGCTAGTATATGCCAGGTGCCATGGAAATTGCTGGAGTTAGGGGAATGTAAAATAGGAACTTACAGCCTAATAGGGTATACTGACATTAAATAAACTGTCAAGCAAATAAATGCATAATTAAAATTTTATCTATGTAAAATAGAGCCCTTGCAAGAATTATTCGAGCAAGTAGAACTTCAGATGACACATAAAAATTTTAGGTGTAGTCACCAGTCAAAAAGTAGGTAAAGAGTGGTCTAGCCAAGGCAAACACATGTGAAAATTCTAGGTGCAACAGTTTATGACAAACTTAATGCAGGGAAAGACACCAACCTGAGAGGTGACCGGAGCATGTTTAGTGGATAAAGGCCCAGGATGGTGTTTCTAGACCAGGGATAGACCTCAAAGCAATGTTTAAGGTTTGAATTTTATGCCAAGGGTATGGGAAGCAATTTAGGGATTTATTTGTTTAATATAGTGCAGCACACCAACATGGCACATGTATACATATGTAACAAACCTGCACGTTGTGCACATGTACCCTAGAACTGAAAGTGTAACTAAAACAAACAAACCAAAAAAAACATAACATTGAATGCTAGACATGGCTGGTAGCAACACAATAATGATATTAATGATCCAATCTTTTTTGTTTTCCATTCAGCCACCTTGAATATATATATTTTACCTTCATATCTCATGGTTGACTTTGGGTTCTCCAGTTCAGTACTTACACCCTCCATCGAGGCAGCTCAAAGACAGAGGGGGGAAATGGTCAAAGGGGCCCTGAGATTCTCTCATGAACTCAAGAAAAAATCCTTTCTCAATAATTTCATTTGCCACTCATCAGAAATGGTGACAAAATAGGTTAGGAATTAATAATTTATGCCTTTAGCCTTTCTGGTAGGACAGACCAAGGGCTAAGGATATATATGAGAGGCTTTGTATAGCAGATCACATTATCTGCCACTATCATTCCTTTAACTACCCAATATTCCTTCTTTCAAAGGTAACAATTTATGTGGAATGCCATCATCACCTCACTAAGAAAAGTAGCTCCAAGGTCTCAGGATTGCATTCAGCTCAAAACTTAGGATATTTTGTATGACGTATGGTTTCTTATGTCATGGTAAGACCCTGATCCAAAAGGAGCCCTTGGTCTTTTAAGTTCAATAAACTCATCAGGTAATTGAGGCTACGCAGGTCGAGTTGTTTTTGGGATGACCACCTGTGGAGAGATGGCAAGACGACCTCTTAGAAAGAGTCTGTTCTTACATGATAGTATTCTTTCGGACCAGTGATTTACAGCATCCACCTAGAGCAGTATTCTATCTATCTGCCTTCTGAAGCCAGAAATGATTTTAGAAACAGTTTCCATATCATTCTTTTCATACCACCTCCTCCCTATATAGACAGCTCAAATGACATTCAGTTACTCGCCTTCCATATGTCTGTGGTTTAATTATAATTCACACTGCCAGAGAGGGATGCTAAATCACAGAAATCTGCCAGAGCATGCTGGCACAGCATGGGCATTTTCCATGTTCATCTTTTCTCTGACTTAAAATTGATACTAACAGCCATCATTCTTCAGGAAGCTTTTCTAAGAAGTACTGACCACCAAGAATGAAAGAGAAATAAACTATGTATTGCCTCAAGCAGAAAATGACTGCTGCTAAACTGCCTAAATACAAATTTAAGATGCTCAGTTAAAGCCTCATATGACAAGATCTTTTCCATTTCATCAACGAATCACATATGTCCTGTCTAATTTATCCTGTGTGGATAAGAAGGTGTTAGCTATTCTAACACAAAGGAAAAAAAAATCAGAAATAGAACAAATTTACATGAGACAAAATAACTAAGAATAAATTGATAAATTAAAGCCACCAAGAATAGACATTTTAAGGTCTACAGATTTCTTTGAGGTGAATTATATGGAATAGACCATAAAATAAGGCACTTCCATTTAGGTAAAATAGAAGGTGTAGCACATTTAAATAGCAAAAAAAAAAAAAAAAAAAAAAAAAAAAAATTCTCAAGACAGCATTCTCTAAGAGGTTTCAGTTACATGATTTCTCTGACTTTCAAAATGAGATACTTGATCTAATCCAGATAATCAGGTTTAATCTACTTGTTCAGGATTTTAGGAATAGATTAAAGAGGTTAGCTAGATGGAAATAAATTCATACCATATAGTGGGAATGATATAAAGATTATATTTATCCATCCGTGTTTACACACACAAACACATTGAACCATTAGACTCTATACAAACTCTAAAGTCACTAGACAAGCCATGAGATCTGCTCAATGTGACCATAAGAACATCCTTGATTATTTCCTGGTCTGGATTTCTTTTCCTCCAATTCTACTGACCCTGTTGTGACCCTACTGATTTCTGCCCTAAAAAATCAGCTCCAGTGTTGTTAGTGTGTTGCCTGTCCCTAAATGTCAGTTTGCGTGTAAGAATGTTCTCAAGTTTTACCAACACTGTTTTGTTACAAGAGATTATTTGCTGGCGGCACTTCATAATCTGACAGTTTTTCTGTCTCACCCGCCCCCATCCCACCCACCCCCACCCCAAAAGCCTGTCTATTTCTGTGTAGAGAGTTTTCTGCTGTGCTATGATAAAGGAAGGACCTTAATTCCTTTAGTGGGAGAGAACAGTTCTAATTCAGATCAAATTCAAAAGTGGTTTTCCCATTAAACAGACAGGTATATTATTAATCTTTCTGTGAAAAGCTCGTTAAATATCTACACCCAGTATTTTGGAACGTTTTTAGAAATGCTTTCTTTTTATTTTTAAATCACTGAATGTTTGCTAACAATTGCTCTCAAGTACCAAGACAAAGATGCATTACACATTACACATGAGCAGAGTCACTAAAATATTTATCATATGCCACTGCTAGAGCCTTATTTGGGCCTTGTCACTAATGTTTATTAAGTTGAATTAATAAAATATGACAAATTGGTTTGACATAAAAATAAAATAGTGTGCATTCAATTTCCTTTACAGCATGAGAGTTGAATTTTGTGAGGAGAAGCCTAAATATTCCAAATAATTGACACGTGGCTTAAGTTAAATTAGGTTTCTCACATTCCCAGTAACAACAACAAAATTGGGGTTTTAAATATATATGTTTATTCTTAAAATATAGGGTTTTTTTTGTTTGTTGTTATTGTTTTGAGACAGAGTCTTACTCTGTCACCCAGACTGGAGTGCAGTGGCGTGATCTCGACTCCCTGCAACTTCTGCCTCCCTGGTTCAAGTGATTTTCCTGCCTCAGCTTCCCGAGTAACTGGGATTACAGGCGTGCACCACCACGCCAAGCTAATTTTTGTATTTTCAGTAAAGGTGGGGTTTTGCCATTTTGGCCAGGCTGGTCTCGAACTCCTGACCTCAAACGATCCTCTCGCCTCAGCCTCCCAAAGTGCTGGGATTACAAATGTGAGTCACTGTGCCCTGCCTAAAATATAGACTTTATAATCAGGGATTTTTGATCACTTATATTCCAAATAGAGAAACAATTATTAGCTAAGTTTAAATAGCAATTTTTTTTTTTTTTTTTTTTTTTTTTTTTTCCTGAGGCGGAGTCTCGCTCTGTCTCCCAGGCTGGAGTGCAGTGGCACGATCTCGGCTCACTGCAAGCTCCGCCTCCCAGGTTCACGCCATTCTCCTGCCTCAGCCTCCCGAGTAGCTGGGCCTACAGGCGCCTGCCACCTCGCCCAGCTAATTTTTTGTATTTTTAGTAGAGACAGGGTTTCACCGTGTTAGCCAAGATGGTCTCGATCTCCTGACCTCGTGATCCACCCACCTCGGCCTCCCAAAGTGCTGGGATTACAAGCGTGAGCCACCTCGCCCGGCCTAAATAGCGAATATTGAAATTTCTGGAACTTAATGATCTAGAATAACAATTCTAAAGTTTCTCTATTGAGTTATTTGTGAAGATAATAAAACTATACCCCGTAGCTTCTTGGTCACAGCCAGTCACTGGCATCACTTGTCTTTACAACTTCAATTATGTGTTAAAATTTCATAAACATTTTTTATTTTTCAATGCAATATTTATATTTGTTTTAATAGTTAAATAATAAATTATTTTATATCAGGCAAAGCTAAGAACAAATAAAAAACTAAATAAAATTTATACTTGTCATGTTAATTAACAGGTGATCTTTTTGTACACCTAATCAATCAATTTCAGAAGACTTCAAGTACATGTTTTGGGTGAGAGACACGTGGCATAACACATAAACTTCAGGTTCCAAGTAGTTTTCTTCATTTATCTACAACATACTTTTATATATTCTCAAGAGTTCCTAAATGAGACACTTGGAAATAGAGACAAATGTTTCATCTTGTTGACTTTCCAACTAATGTCTGAAGAAGAGTTGATCAGAACTATTAGTGAGAGAAAGGCATTCTGAGTTGTGGAAACACTGAGATGCGTGACAACAGGCTGGAAATCCAATATTGACTAGAAAGAGACAAGATGACTACTTGGGTGGAAGCCATATAGAAGGATTCATGCACCCCACATAAGTCTTTAGGTTTTATGCTTTAGACTGTGCAGAGGCATTGAAAATTTCAAGAATAGATGTCCATGATATTATTACAGTTTAGGATCATCTCTCTGTAGCAGTATAGATGGTGTATTTGAGGCAGTTGAGCCTGGGATAGGCAAATAGGTACAGAGACAATTGAGATGTTTCAAATGAGAAGTAATAGCACAGTGACAAGTTACAGAATTCACAATTATTTCAGAATATGGACTTAACAGTTGGGTGGATTTTCTTGAGTATTTGAATGAGAGAGAGAATGGAATCTAGGACGATTGCTAGATTTTTGCTTGGTGTACAGTATAATTACTAAGGAGGGTAAGATATTTTGGGAGTGGGATGGAAGGCAAATTCAACAAGGCTATACACTCCAAGTGTTGTGAAACTAAATAACCACTCTGAGTTAGTAGCACAAGTCTAAGGATGTAAAATGTCTTACCACATTGTTAAACATCTTTTCTCTCACACTGTGTTATGCTTATGAGACAGCAGTGGATAATAGTGAATTAAAGTTAAAGAATAATCGTGAGACGATGTTATAGTGAAAAAAAGACAGGTCTTCATATTTGACTCTAAGACGCATAACCTACTATACAACTCTGGAAAAGAGGTATACATCTCAATCAGAATTTAATTCCCTTGTTTTGAAAATGTCAATAAAATAATAGCAATCTTATGACACTGATGTAAATATGAAGTAGGAAAATATAAGTGAAATTGTACAACCCAGTATTGTCCACAACCATTGATTAATCTTAATTTGCCTAAATAAACATAGGAATATATATATGAGGGATGTTAGCCTTTCTTTTCCATGAGTTTTAGTACAGGTAGAAATAATCAGAACAATTTCCATTTATTGGATTGTGATGGTTAATACTGTCAATTTGATTGAAAGATACAAAGTGTTGATCCTGAACGTGTCTGTGAGGGTCTTGCCAAAGGAGATTAACATTTGAGTCAGTGATCTGGCAAAGGCAGTCCCACCCTTAATCTGGGGGGGCACAATTTAATCAACTGCCAGCGCAACTAGACTAGAATATAAGCAGGCAGAAAAATGTGAAAAAAGAGACCAGCCTAACCTCCCAGCCTACATCTTTCTCCTGTGCTGAATGCTTCCTGCCCTCAAACATAGGACTCCAAGTTCTTCAGATTTTTGAAATCAGACTGGCTCTCCTTGCTCCTCAGCCTACAGACAGCGTATTGTAGGACCTTGTGATCCTGTGAGTTAATATTTAATAAACTACCATATATATTCATATATATATATGAATACATATATATTTATATATGTATTCATATATGTATATTCCATTAGTTCTGTCCCTCTGGAGAACTCTGACTAATACACTGGGTGATTAGAGTAGGCCAGTAATTCTAATGAATTATGGGTATTTTATACCTTAATTTATATAATCCTTACAAAAGCCCTGTTGAGATAAATATTATCACTCCCGTTTTGCTAATTATTCAGATTATGGAATACATTAAATACTAGCACTAGGAAAAAAACCCAGATATGCCTGACTCTAGACCAAATCTGCTAATTAAGTCTTGTCAAAAGTAAGGTTATGACTTTTATATCCTGAGTATCTAGGCAGAGAAAAAAAGAACCAATAATCCTGGGTATAGAACGATGGAAACTGCAAAATATCTTTACAGCAAAAACCCTATGCTACTAATGTCATTTTATTTTTGAAGTCACCAGCTGTAAATGGCATCCAAAAATAAACAAATCAAAACAACAAAAAGTCTTATTTTTTTGTCACTATGTAACAGACTTCTAAAACTTACATTTACTTGGATATCTTTTGAATTTTATTAAATGCCACCTCCTTCCCCCCCTCCCAACTACTGTGTCCCTCTCATCTATGTTTCATCATTAATAGCACCATTTTCAATGATATTTATTATATAGGCTTACTATATTTAATCTTTTTTTATTCCCTGCTGTACCATATAATTATTTTTGATACCATACAGAAGCCATTAAAAGTATATGAGACAGAAAGAATCTAAGAAACCCCAGGTTGTTTTCTGTGGTGTTTTTCTATACAGATAAAACCAAGGAACTGAATAGAATTCACAGAAAACTCACAAACATAGGAAAGATAAGAAGCATCTGCTTTTAGATGAAAATGTGTAAAGATAACAGCTATCTCAGTATCAGCACCATAATCCAATGTTTAAAGGACATTGGATTTGGTGTTCTATATGTAGGATTTACTATGTGTAGCATTTTGGGTTGTTTACCTAGTCTCTTCAAATGTTATCTTCCTCATCTGCAAAACAGAACACCTCAAAACAAAACAACAACAGAAAAAGGATCTGAATTACTGTCTCATAAGATCACTGTGACTATTACATGAGATAATGTATACAAATCCCTTGACATAGCCATATTGAAGTTCTTTCCATTGAAAATTAATTCTTTTATTTAAATGAAAGTAAAACATTTTTGATATGTGCTGACTTAAATGAAGAAAGTATCTTTGTTTCCCTAAGGTAATTAAAATATATTGTCATTGTGATAAAATTTAAACTGTGCCATAGTCTCTCTCTCAGGCTGCATCACAATAAAATATAAATAAGTTGTTAAAATATGACTGATTTAGTTGAATTGATCACTGGATTTCTATGCAAAAAAAGTTTATTTATTTTGTTGAATTCAGTTGGTGTGGGTTTAGAGTTTGGTTCTTAGACCCATAGAGACAAAAGCTTAATCAGTAAAGCTCATCCATCTATCCCCTCTTCTTGGAAGCAAAATATCCAAGCTGGTACACTCATTTCAGGCAGGTGCCATTTATCCAGCTACAAAAGGTTGACTCCTCCAACAGTTCCAAGAAGTCCAAAGTACTAATGCCTTATGATCAGAAAGCCTCTGCAGCCTGGCCTCTGCTTAGCTACTAAGCATGATAACTATGGGCTTCCCTTCCCACCACTTTCCTCAGATACCCTGTGTTCTAACACCACTAAAGTACTTTGTACTTCCAAATGATTCTTTCCCTTGTCTTTCCTCTCACTGAGAAGTCCAGTTCTAGGCTAAATCCTTCTTGTGACCTTTCAGGCCCAACTGTAGGAAATTACAAGGCTTGCCGTGGTAGGCATCATAGAAAAAGTTGTTCTCCCACCCTAGACTTGGTGTTCACTGCAGTTCCTGGAGAAAGTTTCAGACAAGGACCCACTTTCTCTGGGCTGGTTCCTGCACATATCTGTATTCCCAGCCCAAGTGTCTCCATTCTGAAGGAGACACTTGGCCGAGGTACTTTTCAGGGACCTCTGTTAGAGTCTCTTTCTAAGGGAATCTTGACTAAATCACTCTTCTCCTCTCCAACTCAGTATTTTTGTACTCTTAGTTTTTTAATGGACCTACAGAACATTTTTTTTTTTTTTTACGGCTCCTCAGGGGTGAAATAATTACCCTTACCTGTACTGCTGTATCATCTGAGTGACCCTCATTAGATGTGCTGTTCTGTGGGGGAAAAATGGAACACTAGGGTTTCTGCTTCTTGCATATAATTTTTCAGTACCTGAATAAAGGCATGATTGTTATTTATTTAACTTTATTGACTTAATTGGCCAACTGGGCAATGAAGTTGATCAATTAAGTCGATGAAGTTAAATAAACAAAGGACTTTTCTAGACATATGAAGAGTGCCATAACTGGCAGCCATGGTAATCTTCATATGTCTAGAAAAGTTCTTTACATGCTGCCAGGCACAGCAAAGTATTCTCAGAATTTTCTGTTCTCTGACCCATAAGAATTTGAACTAATCCCTACTTTATAAATGTTTATCTTCGTCCTACATATACCTCTACATTTATATTACTCTCATTGTTATGTGGCTTTAAAATTTTCTTCTCTCTTCACTTTTGTTCCTAAGAGAACATGAGACTTTTGAGGAGACACTGTGGCATATTCATTTTTTCCCTATATAAACTATGACAATATGTGACACATTCTGGGTGCGTGTTAAAAATGTTCAATGGGTCAATCTTATCAAAATCTAGTGAATGTTTCAACATTAGCTTCTTATAAAGACATATTTTCTTTGCTTTATATAATCTTAAAAAGAGATTTACAATGTAAAAACAACATAATGTAAAACCTAATATCTTCCATTATCAGAAAATGAGATGTGAAAAGAAAATAATTTCCCAATTATCTAAGGCCTACATCATTAAATGCCTATTTCTTTTATTGGTTTTAAGCATTTTTGCAGTGAGTGCCATTCACATTGTATTCCCTAATTCCCCATTTTTTTTTTACCTCACTGCTACATATGTAGATAGCCATCAATTTACATTCACATTTACCTTCTCATATAATTACAGTGAAATAATGTTCTGTAGAGTTTAAAATATCTCCAATTCTGAACTCTTCATAAATATTCCAATTGCTGCTGTGGTTATAAAAGACTGGTTATTAAAATTAAAATATAATATTTAAGCTATGAAGATACAAAATGAAATGGAAATAATTTACTCATTATTGTCATATAAGAATACTATTCAAAAACATTCTTCCAAGTATTAAAATATTGCACTTAAACTTTTGCAAATCTATAGTCACTTAAATAAAAGCACTACCTTAATCTAATGAAGAAAGCTAGTTAAAAAAATCTTTTAAGAAATACCAAAATTGGCTCAAATTCTTAGTGTGACTGGATATTCAGCAAAATCCCTTTTTTATTGTTGAATTACTTCTAAAGACCCTTCCCTTCTATCCTTAGTATATGGACAATTGGATAATTATCCAAGCCTGGAAGAGTAATCATGAGTAAAAACCCTTGGTAAATAGGAAAAAAGTGGTAGGCTAAGAAACCCCCCAGATGGACTCTCTGGAGAATGTGCATCTACACCAAGTCCCTGGAAGAAGTTCTTTTCACAAACAGTCCCCTTGTAGTCATTGTAAATGAAGGAACTCAGATTGAATAATAAAAAGAAGAAATGAAATATTGTAGCACTGGCTACAGTATTAATCCAGAGGAAACACAAGTTCTTTTTGAGAGTTGTCTAACCCATTGGCAGGGGAATATGTTTGAAGCCCTTGAGCAAATGGTCTGCTGTAAAAACCATCTTATTTAATGGATTGGTTTATTCTTCTAATGACTGTATTTTTCATATTTTGCTATCCATCAACTTGTTTTGAGCACTTTCCTTCTTTAGTTTATATTGTATTGCCTTGTCTTTTAAGATAAAGTTTGCAGATTAAGGTTATTGTTTTTTATTTTGGTGACAAAATAATTACAGGGATATTTTAATGTAATCTAAAAATTTTAAAATGCTTATTCTCAGTTGCTTCTGAGTAGGATGTAGTAATATTTAGTAGATGCAAGCTACTATCTACTAAAAACAGGCAATGTGAAATATTTAAATAGAAATAATGTTGTGACCTATTGTTTAAAAACATCAAATGACTACAAAGAAGTAATGGATACAAAGAAGTTGAGACAAGTTAAAAATTTTGCAGAGTGAAGAGCACTTTCTAGGTAAGGTGAAATATTTAGCGATTTCTTTCCTTGGACATCTTCTCTAAGTCTGTTACAGGTGGATAACTTGTCTCTCTTGCCTTTGTCGGAAGTTTCTAATAGGGAAAATAGAAAAGAGTGAACTTTGGGGTATAGCTTGAGGAGTTATAACCAGAAGAACACAGAAATCACAGCTAGTTTTCCCCATTAACCTTTACCAAACGTTAGAGGCGTGCATGAATATGGGAAATTGAAACAGCAGAATAAAATATTCTACAGTGTTTTGATGCTTAAGAAGCAAAGCTCCACTAACAAACAAAACGTCTACTGCTCATATCATTTATGATATTTTAACCTGAATAAGTTAAAGAGATAAGCTAAGTTCAAAACATCTGAAAGTACAAATTTTCAAGCTTGCCATATGAGAGAGAAACACACACACAGAGAAATACTTCAAGAGGGAACTATTTATGAGAGAGAGAGTGTGTAAAAGAGAGAGGTAAAGATTGATATACAGTCTCACAGAGAGAGAGAGAGAGAGAGCGAGAGAGAGAAAGAGATCGACCTAGAGTCTCAGAGTACTAGAAATAATGTTTTCGTTTCCTTAGGTTTCCATTAAATTGGAAACTTTTTCAACCATTATTTATTCAAGTGATTTTATGTCCACCTCCATTTGTAGGTTTTCGTTGTGTATGGTAGATAAAGTGATATTTTCCACGTGCCATTGTCTCTCTGTTTTGTTTTTAGTTTTGTATTTTTCTGTGCTCCAGTTGGCAGTTTCTATGGTTATGAATTCAAGCATACTGTTTACATTTGTTGTTTTCTGTAGCATCAAATCAATTCTTGAGCCTATCTGTAGAATGTATGTGAGAGGTTTTATTTTTTAACTCAAAGTGTTCTATTTCAGTATTTCATATATCTCGCATTGCTTTACCTACATATACTCATATGAGTTCACATGCATATATAATGTTAATGTGATTGAATACGTTTTTGATAGTTAGATTAAAATTCTTACCTGCTAATCCCAATATCTCTTTTAATTATGGACCCACTTCTTTTGTCTGACCTTTCTCATGTGCTATTGAATCATAACTTTTTGCTTCACCATAGTTCTACTAATTTTTGATTAAATGCTTGACATTGTGACTCTGAGTTGTTCAGTGGTAATTTTTGTGTGTTTTTTTCTTTGAATATTGCCACACTTGGTTTGCCAGCAGTTAATTATCAGTAGGTTGCTTGATTATCATAGCTCTCTTAAAGCTTTGTAGAACTCTTTCCTGAGCCACTTTAGCCCTACTATTAAGGCATGGCTCCTCTGGAGGAATCTCATGACTCAACCTGGTGTTTAATAAGACCTGTTTACTCTTGCTACTTAGAGCACAATTATTTTTTAGCAGTGTGCCAAGTTCTAAAGATAGTTTAGTTTACAACTCACCAGTACTTCTTTGTCTGGTCTTGTGGAATTGCAGCTTTTATATAAGCAGTTTGGTATTCAACAATAGTATCAAGGAACCTAAATAATATGTATAATTTTTTCTTATGTGGTTCCATTATCTCTTCACTTTACTCCACAGAATCAAGTTACTGCATCCTTCACCAAATCCAACCTCTTTTGTCCTCCACCAAAATGTATTTCTATATTTTCAATTAAAAATGTATGTTTTTTAACTGAGCTTGTAGCAGTATTGACAATGAGGTCAACTATTTTGTTTTAGAAAGACAAAAATTCTACAAGTGATACTTGGATTCCATGAGTCATTAGGAAAAAAAAATTATTAGAATTAACTATTTACTTTATTTGAACCATTCAATGACACTGGTATTATTTAGCTGTTTGTAAAGTTCCTCTTCTGCTAAAAGAGGCAAAATTTAACATTTATGATATCTACTTGAGACAGCTTGAAATTTAAAATGAAAAAAAGTTTAAAAACGCACATACTTGATTTAAATGAAAAGACATGCTTCATGGAATAAAATGTCAATGTACTTCTAATGTACTACATGTTAAATCATCATCTTTCATACAATCTTGGTAACACTACTAATTTTGAAGTAGATGTTACTGCTTTTTCAGCAGAGCTGTGTCTGAGGAAATTTATCTGATCACTTATGTTATTATAACCCCATAATGGAAAGTACACATTTTGTGCAAGTTATATATTCACTATGTGCTTTCTTGAGGAATGAACATTTAAATGTAATTTTCATTAAACATTACTGTTTTGATCATTGCTGCTGAAAGTGTTCATTGCCAAATACATAGGCAACTCATAAACAAATAAAAATGTACTGCCAAACAAAATGTATTACTTCTAATACGTTTTGTATTAGTTCTACAAAATGTAGAACTTCCAGACTACTCTGTGTAGGTTATGGCTGTATTGCTCTGACTACTTGCCACACATTTCCTGTATTTGAAATCTCTAATATTCTACATTTCCCACTGAGCCCACTGACTTGAAGTCTTAGCTTTATGTGAAGGCTGTGCCATAAACTATGGTAAACCTAGCTGATACATCTAGTATCTGGTAGGCAGTGCTACTGAATACTTCCTTGTATTACTTCCCAAGACTACAAGGAATAACTGTCTATAATAATGAGCATCTAAGCACACTTCACAGGTTTTTGCTTTAAATTCTGCATGCTGTCTAGAAGAAAATGTGTAGTAGGTTAGATTTCATATGAAAGTGTTAATGAAAATAGAGATCAGTTACCACTGGTCATAATTCAGATTAAACTATGTGTTACAAAGAGTAAACCTTCTTTAATGAACAAGGATTTCATAAGTAAATATATGACAGAAACGACAGGTACAAAGGGAAGCCTCCAAATCGACCTTGCCTTACTTGAATGAAACTTTTAATTACAATGTGTTACTGTTAACATTACAGCTCAGGAACAAATTTCAACACAGATGGAATTCCAGTAAAACACGCCTATCTTGGGACTTCCCTAAGCAAAGAAGACATATAGTCATCCTGTCTTAGGGAAGTGCCCCTCCTTCCATGTATCTTAGTCAATTGTTTGAATTATTATCCCTAGTTCTATTATTTAATTTTTGTATGCCTTCTCCACCAGACAATGAAAGCAGAGACTGTTACTCATTGGGTATTGCTAACAATGGGCAGTATACTGAGTTACTCTAAAATTTTAATAAATATTTGTTGAATGGGGGACACTTCCAATAAAATTTACATAGTCTCACGATTTATGAGAACTATATGAAGTTCTGGAAAATTGTTTAGTTAGCAATATCAACCTTACAGTACAATTTGGAGTTCAAACAAATTCTGAAGAACACAAATGCAAATTTAAAAATTAATACAAAGAAGTAGGTGTGTATATAGAATGGTATATAGAAATTGGAATAAAATATGATAAAATATACAGCTCTTAGCAATAAGGATTGTATTATGAAATCGATTTTGATTCACATCAAGTGGCATGCAAATAGAATAGGAGTCATGTATTTGGAAAAGAAAGGATTCATAGTGGACACTAGAGATGCATTAAAGAAATTTTATAAAGATATTAGTGAGATCTTCATACATGGAAACTTGTGCTAGACTTTGAAAGAAGAAACTCTTAAGGAGGTATTTTATATAAGATCATGTACAAAATGTTGACATGGGACTATGTCTGACATATGTGGAGACCGTCAGGAACAGTTGAGATGAGGCAATGTTTTTTCCTTTGAATCAGTGTCTTGCTCTTTTTCCCAGCTGGAATGCAGTGACATGATCTCGGCTCACTTCAACCCCACCTCCCGGGTTCAAGCGATTCTGCTTCCTCAGTCTTCCGAGTAGCTGGGATTACAGGTGCCCGCCACCATGCCAGGCTAATTTTTGTATTTTTAGTAGAGACAGGGTTTCACCATGTTGGCCAGGCTGGTCTCTAACTCCTGACCTCAGGTGATCTGCCCGCCTTGGCCTCCCAAAGTGCTGGGATGACAGGCGTGAGCCACCTCACCTGGCCAAAGCAAATCTTTTCTATAAAAGAGCAGGGGATGGATAACTAACTAGAGTCGAGTTGTAAATTGTCTTATAAATGTTCTTGGAAGGAAAGTTTCTAATTCTATACCCCGATTCGTTGAAAGCCATGAAAATAATAGAGAAAGACAATTTAGAAAATCCTTAAAGGGCTTTCAAAATAAATTTTTGGAGAGGGTTGTTTATTGAATTTGAGCTGGGTCAAGCCACTAGACATTGCAAATGTCAGAAAATCAAAATCAAACTGGATTAAAGAATAAGTTGATTTATTATATTATTGTAAACAGAAACTCCAGAGGCAAGACTTCCTTCAGGCATGGCTTAATAAAGAAATTAACTCCAATTTTGTAGTATTCTACGTCCTGTTACCTTGGCTTGACCTTTTAATGTGTATAGTTTTCTTAATAGTTATAGCACAGCTACTGTTAGCAACTGGCGCAATGCAGTTCCTTGTTTATAGTCAAATATTAAACTTTGCACCAATTCGTCTAACCTGGACCAATAGCTATAGAAAGAAATTCTATGGTTAGCTTAATATTGTTATTGGCTGTTCTTAAACATATTTTGGGCTAAAAGATGTGACTTTATTTGTGAGCTTAAAAAAATCAGAACTCCCTTCCAAACCACAAAACTATACTCTAAAAATAAATCTGGGTATCAATATTAAAAAGACACTAGAAAAATGTGGGCAATTACTGACATCCATCCTTTGGGTACGTAGTGAGAAGCAGGATAAATTCTGATTCTTTTTCTATATTGTCTTGTGCTAGCAATTAAAGTTTAACAGTTACATATAGTCAGGCCTCTGTATGCACAGGTTGTGCATCATGGATTCAATCAACCGCGGATTTTAAATGTTTAGGGGGAAAAAAGGATCATTGCCTTCAGTAGTGAACACATACAAATTTTGTTTCCTGTTATTATTCCCTAAACAATATAATGTAACAACTATTCACATGGCATTTATATAGTATTAGATATTATAATTAATCTAGAGATGATTTAAAGTATATGGGAGGATATCTGTATGTAAAATGCAATTACTATACCATTTTATATAAGGAATTTGAGGCTTTGTGAATTTTGGTAGCTGTGGGGTTGAGGCAATCCTGGAACTGATTCTCCATGGATACTGAGAAACAATTTACATTAAGTTGTTACAATTCCTGGAAATAAATGTCCTCAGAACTATCTTTTAGTTTTATAAGTATAGTATAAGACTTCATGATAAAGATGAGCAAAAATAAAATTAATCTTAGTTTCTGGACCTTTGTACCTATGAATAAGATTAGCTATTTTCTGACCTATGACCACAAATTTTAATTAAATTACAGTAAAATAAACAGACACATGAAATCTTTGACATAGGTACTAAAACACTAAAGTGCGCCTTTCCACAAGATGACCAAGAGTGCACTAGCAGGGCATTGCTTCCTTTTTTTTTTTTTTTTTTTTTGAGACGGAGTCTCGCTGTGTCTCCCAGGCTGGAGTGCAGTGGCGGGATCTCAGCTCACTGCAAGCTCCGCCTCCCGGGTTCCCGCCATTCTCCTGCCTCAGCCTCCCGAGTAGTTGGGACTACAGGCGCCCGCCACCTCGCCCGGCTAGTTTTTTGTATTTTTTAGTAGAGACAGGGTTTCACCGTGTTAGCCAGGATGGTCTCGATCTCCTGACCTCGTGATCCACCCGTCTCGGCCTCCCAAAGTGCTGGGATTACAGGCTTGAGCCACCGCGCCCGGCCTTTTTTTTTTTTTTTTTTTTTTTGAGACAGAGTCTCGCTCTGTCCCCCAGGCAGGTTTTTTTTTGTTTTTTTTGTTTTGTTTTGTTTTGTTTTGTTTTTTGAGACAGAGTCTCGCTCTGTCCCCCAGGCAGTGGCGCGATCTCGGCTCACTGCAAGCTCCGCCTCCCGGATTCCCGCCATTCTCCTGCCTCAGCCTCCTGAGTAGCTGGGACTACAGGCGCCCGCCACCGCGCCCGGCTAATTTTTTGTATTTTTAGTAGAGACAGGGTTTCACCGTAGTCTCGATCTCCTGACCTTGTGATCCGCCCGCCTCGGCCTCCCAAAGTGCTGGGATTACAGGCGTGAGCCACCGCGCCCGGCCAGGCATTGCTTTCTAGTAGCAGAAGAGCAGACCTCTTAAAACTTCTTTCCTCATTTGCTTCATTCATTTATATACAAACTCAATTAAAAAATAAAATGCTAAAGAACTGTGAAAGTGGTAAACACGATTTGATAGGCATGCTTATGTGTGATCTCATTTAATTCACCAAACAAGCATGTGGATTCTTACAAAGGAGATAACTAAAGCTCAAAGAGAAGCTAAATACTTTGTCACATTTGCACAAATTAGCAAGTAGAAGAGCCTGGATGTTAGGTCAAATGGGATACTTGGGAAGGCAATTCCTACCTTACTTTGTTGCTTTGACTCATTAACATTTAGGATTTTCCAGTAGATATATTCAAAGTTAATTGAATTTAGCCTAGTTAATTTCCTAATGAAGGAAGTCCAGATGATTGCCCTTTGGATCTACTTCTTGGTACATGTCTTCCCATGAGTAGAACTGATATGTATTGCCTGCATTCTCTTTACAATAGTATGGCCAAATCTCTGTCTTTGTCGAAGGGTTGACTCTAGACCTGCTTTTCCCACTTAAAAAAAAAAAAAAAAAAAAAAAAAAAAAAAAAAAAAAAAAAAAAACCTTTCTTAAAATTATTATATCTAAGAATTGATATTTTCACACTCTATCTCACCATTCTTTTAATGGATTCTAGTAGTCAGTTGAGTTCTTTATTTTACAATTAAGAAATATTAAAATGCCAACGTTTGTTAAGAGCAATGAGAGCTTGGTTTATATTCATAATAAGGATTACATGATTGCTATATTTTTTTCCTGAAACACTATTTAGACAGGTTGTATGAATCAAAGAGTGGTAGTAAATTAGGGGAAAAAATAAAGGAATGTTAAAGTTTACTACAGAAGAAGGAAATTCTCAGAGAAAGACAGGAAATGGTAAGATAGTCTTCACTGTTGCCTCTAATTATCCTTTATGCTGGAAGCACAATTGGGAGGAAAATGCAAGGATTCTCTGCTTCTTATGTCTAATTGCCAAAGTCATACTACAGGAATTGCATTCTTAATTCAGGGTTTTGTCTCCCTTTCTATTATGGATATATAGTTTAAACCTATAAAGTCTATTCCTCATGCCTCTTTTTTAAAAATAAATTTTCATACAATGTTATTTCATAATAATTTCTGTTTCAAAATTATTGGTTTTAGTATTTTTCAAGAACTTATGAGTTTAAACAAATTATTTTTTTCTTTCCTTAAATACCTATATTTGGGAATGCAGAGCTATGTATGCCCATGTGTTTCTCTTTAGAGAATATAGCACTCATGAGTGTTCTGTTTTCAGTTGTGAAGAAAAAATGCTAAAAGTTTCTCTGACTAACAAGGTCACCTAATCATCCCTAGCAATCAAACTATCTGTAAATGTCACTGCACTTGTTCACAAATTTCCAGCTGCTAAGAAAACGATGAAGACTTTGCGGGAGTTTTATTTATTTATTTATTTATTTATTTATTTATTTATTTATTTATTTATTTATTTTGAGACAGAGTCTCGCTCTGTGGCCTGGGCTGGAGTGCAGTGGCCGGATCTCAGCTCACTGCAAGCTCCGCCTCCCGGGTTTACGCCATTCTCCTGCCTCAGCCTCCCGAGTAGTTGGGACTACAGGCGCCGCCACCTCGCCCGGCTAGTTTTTTGTATTTTTTAGTAGAGACGGGGTTTCACCGTGTTAGCCAGGAAGGTCTCGATCTCCTGACTTCGTGATCTGCCCGTCTCGGCCTCCCAAAGTGCTGGGATTACAGGCTTGAGCCACCGTGCCCGGCTAGTAGTTTTAAATTTTTCTTTTCTCTGACCTCTAATACATGTTTGAAGGCCACTAGACAACTAAAAGCTGAAATTTTCACCAAGGAAGTTGCCTAATCAAACTCATTCAATCTGTTCATATCCATATAAACAGCTGAATGTCATGCTGTCCTACTTTTAAAATACATTTTTCTTAAAGTATTTTATTTTTTAAGTTGATTGAGTTCTTGCCAACTGGAGTAGGAAATCACAGGATCTGCTTGCAAATTACACGAAAACATTCAGGTTAGTTTTTTTCAGCAAGAATATATTAAATTCAGCACTTTCAATATACCACATTGGCCGAACATAAGTGCTTATTCAGGTATCTTGAGGCATCCATACTGAGGTTAATCAGATTTCTATTGTTGTAAGAACCTCACGAGTCTCACTAAAGGCACAAGATAGGGACAGCCTGATATGTCTGACCAAGCTTACAAATAGTTTGTATACAATGGTCAGTCACAAGCTTTCATACCATGGTGTTAGATGTGCAAATAAGTCATATTAAGAGAAAAGAGAGTCAAGAAACACAACTTTGTTTGGTAAAGAGGAGTAATCTTGGTGTTTCATTGTGTGATGTTGAGAGGTGAAGCCGGCTGGGCTTCTGGGTTCAGTGGGGACTTGGACAACTTTTTTGTCTAGCTAAAGAATTGTAAACACACCCATCAGTGCTCTGTGTGTAGCTAAAGGTTTGTAAATACACCAATCAAAACTGTAAAAACGCACCAATCAGTGCTGTGTGTCTAACTAAAGGTTTGTAAACACACCAATCAGCACTCTGTAAAAATGGACCAATCAGCACTCTGTAAAATGGACCAATCAGCAGGACGTGGGCAGGGCCAAATAAGGGACTAAAACCTTGCCACCCAAGCCAGCAGCCACAACCTGCTTGGGTCCCCTTCCATGCTGTGGAAGCTTTGTTCTTTCACTCTTGGCAACAAATATTGCTGCTTCTCACTCTTTGGGTCAGCACAACCTTTATAAGCTGTAACACTCACTGCAAAGGTCTGCAGCTTCACTCCTGAAGTCAGTGAGGCCACAAACCCACCGGGAGGAAGGAATAACTCTGGACATGCCACTTTTTTTTTTTTTTTTTTGAGATGGAGTCTTGCTCTGTTGCCCAGGCTGGAGTGCAGTGGCGCAATCTCGGCTCACTGCAACCTCCACCCCTCCAGGTTTCAGCAATTCTCTGCCTCAGCCTCCAGAGTAGCTGGGATTACAGGCGCGTGCCACCACGCCTGGCTAATTTTTTTGTATTTTTAGCAGAGACGGGGTTTCACCATCTTGGCCAGGCTGGTCTTGAACTCCTGACCTCGTGATCCACCCACCTTGGCCTCCCAAAGTGCTGGGATTACTGGCGTGAGCCACCGCGCCCAGCTGACATGCCACCTTTAAGAGCTGTACCACTCACTGCAAAGGTCTGTGGCTTCACTCCTGAAGTCAGCAAGACCACGAACCCACCGGGAGGAAGAAACTCCAGACACACCATCTTTAAGAGCTGTAGCACTCACTGCTAGGGTCCGTGGCTTCATTCTTGAAGTCAGCAAGACCAAAAACCCACCGGAAGGAACAAATTCCGGACACAATGTCATTAAAATTGACCTTTGTCTTAGTTTCTAGGAAACTTACACTAATGTCACATAGTGAACTAAAAAAAAATTAATGATTGAGTAAAATGTTTAGACTCATATTGGTATGTAATCATAGTGATGGTCACCTTATAAGGTTTCATTCAACTGAAAGCATACGTGATAGGAAAAGAAGGCCATATGAAAATATACAATTTAGAAAACAGGCATGAAACAGAATATTCTAATGTATCCAATACTTAGATGCACCCTAAAATCGGTGAGATTAACAGAGATGAGAAAATATTCTGTTTATGCTGAGCATCATTCTTAGAATAAATCTCCTTCTACACACTTACACACTTGAAAGTGACTACTTAGAAGCACACATATGCATATAGCAATTAGAGAACAAGCAACTAGAAAGTCCCATATACAGTGGCAACATTAACTGAAGGAATCTGATCCCACATTGCAGGAGGAGAGAATACACTGGGTTATTTATAAACAATTGTTTCTTTAGGCATGGTTTATTTCTTATTTATATTTGAATTAGTATGGCACCTGGTGCAAACTTTGGTCATGTTGGACTCAAAAGTGTATGTTTATTTTAAAAAATGTACATTGTCTAAATATCCACATTAGCTCTTGGGGAAAAAGTGATAAAGACTACTTGACGTGAGGGATAGTGGGCTATTGGCTACATTGGTTATGGAGGCTAAGTGAGGAAAAACAAACTTTGATTCTGTTTGTTAATTTGATTCTATTATGTTAGCTTCTCCTTTTACTTTGTGTCATGGGTGGCAGTTTCAAAGGTAATAATGTTTGTTCTTGTGCAATATAAGTGATACCATTATTAGTGCAACCAAACCATCAAACCTCACATTCGCCACACTCTGGGAACTGAAACCACATTTCATTCTCTACCTTTACATGATTTCTCTATTCCTCTGATTTCATTAGAATGACTTCATTGTTCTAGCAGTTTCCTGGAAACAACCAAATGGTTTGATTGTTCAGTATGAAAACTTACCAAAAGATCAATTGACTTTGCAATGAAAAACTTCATTAGTTTTCTGTGCTATAAGATTCCCTAAATCCGCCGGGCACGGTGGCTCAAGCCTGTAATCCCAGCACTTTGGGAGGCCGAGACGGGCGGATCACGAGGTCGGGAGATGGAGACCATCCTGGCTAACACGGTGAAACCCCGTCTCTACTAAAAAAATACAAAAAACTAGCCGGGCGAGGTGGTGGGCGCCTGTAGTCCCAGCTACTCAGGAGGCTGAGGCAGGAGAATGGCGTGAACCCGGGAGGCGGAGCTTGCAGTGAGCTGAGATCCGGCCACTGCACTCCAGCCTGGGCGACAGAGCGAGACTCCGTCTCAAAAAAAAAAAAAAAAAAAAGATTCCCTAAATCCTTTGTGTCAAATTCTTCACCTTAGTGTTCCCAACAATTCTGTACTGTTGTGTCTTGATTTGAATCCAATCTTCTTTATATCCTTACATTGAAAAACCCACCTTAAATCAAACTTCCAGTATCTCCATTTGATACACTGACAAACTTTGTGAGGTAATGTTCCCCATGACCCCATGACCTAGGTCTGTAATACACACAACTTTGACTTTTCAACAGGTTTTGTTGGTAACACTGGGGGAGTCAGTTTCTGACAGTTTTTGAGGCCAATTTTTTTTTTACAATTATTTACCACAAAAAGCAATTCCACTTGTGTTTCTTATTAACAATGTCACCTTTCCTTATCTTACCTTGAAACAGTTGGCATTATTCTCTTTCATAGGACTAAAGTTTCCTGATACACATCACGTAGATGAGACACCTGTCTCTCTCTCTCTCTCTCTCTCTCTCTCTCTCTCTCTCTCTCTCTCTCTCTCTCTCTCTCTCTCTCGGAAAAGAAGAAAAATTTTTGAAAGTGTAAATTTTGACAGTTAATCTTTTTTCTCATGAGTTACAAAGGAGATATTACTGTTTGTCTGAAAAGTTAATTTCAGAACTTCTGGTTCCTAAATGGCAAAGTTCCTCTTGGATCATCCCTCCCAGAGATAAGTATTATAAACTTTGTGGAAAAATAATAGAATGCAAGTAAATCTGGAAGGAAACAGACATTTTTAAGAAGGGAAAGGCACAAGGTGAGTTTCTAGAACTAACAGCTTAAGCCTTAGAAGTGACCAAATTTAGGACCACATAGCATGGTTAGAATTTGAAAGAAAACACACAGTCTTTCTAACATCAAGAAACCTAAGTGTTTCAGGCAATCAACACCACTTAAAAGTGAGAGGGAGTCTAGTAAAGGAGAAATCCAGAGAGGAAAGCACCACATGCTGTGTAGCTGTGTATGTATATTCTCTGCCAACACTTCTGACTGACCCCTAAATCACTACATACATGCATGGTCCAGATTTCAAGAAATGTGCTGAAACTCGAACTGCTCTCCAAGAGAAAGGTCTTACACTTGAGTTGATCTAAATTAATTGCCTACTAAAACAAACAAATGAACAAGCAGCAATACCAATACTTTTCAGAGGACTACAACGTAACGTGACTTCCATAGCAAAATTTTCACAATCGACTGGATAAAATTCACAATTATCCAACAATAAAAACAAAACAGAAAAACATGAACCATTTTCAAAAGAAAGTAAATGGAAAATTTGTGAATTTATGACTATTTGAGGCTTAAAAATGTCTTTAAACTCTCAAAATTCTACAGGGATGAGAAAACTGAAGAAGCCACTCTGACAGCAAAAAAGGGCAAATTATTTAATAGCCACATGTGATGAAACCAAGGAGGTAAAAACCTTACAAAGACACAGGGCTTTGTGTTTGATATTGTAACTGGCTAGGAATTTTGAGTCCTTACTCTTGTGCAATGACAAATACTCTATTTTTATTTAGGAAAACAAGTGAGCTAAATATTAGTAACCAAAAGAGTGAAATACAGTTTACCAATTATTTCCAGCTCTCTATTTTCTGAAAATATTTTCTCTATTTTCTCTATACAATTTCACCTCCTGGAGCATTTTGTGGTTGGGTGGGACCATACACTGAATTAGTAAATCAGTGGTAGACAAGTTAGTAGCATGTCACTGAAGAGACATATTATTCACATATATATTGACCAGCCCATTTAAATGCAATGTAAGATCACCCAAGCAGATTTTTATTTTTCTCTCTAGTATAGAAACTAGGAGCATCCAAATGAGTGGTTACTGTTTACTAGGTTTCTAAAGGATTACAACCGAGCAGAAGCCCTCCTGTAACCCAAATGGCTAAGAATTTATAGTGAGAAATAAATATTTGTTGCTTAAGAATATAAAGTTTTTGTAAAAAAATCACACATTATGTTTTTGAGGATGCTGGTTATTTTAGAGAAACATGGATGGCCTATGCTGACCACTGAGAAAACTCAACTAACTACTTTAGTTTTCCTTGTTGGCTGTGATGAGTCACTCAGCCAGGAGACCTCTGGTGTGTGTGATGTACTTGATCTTCCATAGCTTTTACTGAAACTTTGAACATTCTGTCAGTTCTCTGTCCTGCCTCATTGGCTACAGAAAACTCCATCTCTATCATGACTGTCTATCAGATTTTCTTTTCCACTTTTAGCTTTTCTCATTCTAAATTTAAAGAATCTACTGTCTAGATTTTCTCTCAGTATTTCTAGCTATGACAAACTCTCTTCATCTCTAAATAAGGGTAATAACAGATCATGCATTAGGGAGTTGTTAGAGGGATTTAAAAAAATGGATGTTAAGAATGTAGACATGTCTGTTGGCATTATGATCACCATCATCATCCCGTCCCTACCAGCATCTTTATCTCTGCCATCTTACAACAGATATGGGGACGGTTGAAGTGATTTTCTATGTAATGTCAAGAACTATGGGATCACCTCAGCATTATTTCCTTAAGTATCTCACTCAGATATTGGGGTTTCTCTACCCTAATTTTATCAATTTTTCATTATCGGCAGGTCTTACCTTATAAACAAAGCACAAACGTTATCTGTTCAAAGATACCTTCATACTTACCGATGCATTTTCATTCGCACTCCTGCTGATCTTTCTTTGGATTTGACCCAAATGGATCAAAGTAGGAAATTGTAACTGTAGAGACTCAACATATCTACATTTTAGTCAAGGCCCATTTGAATTTTACTCCTTTGATACATGCTTGGTGATAAAACTCTTTTCTCCTTTGGATGAGAAGAAGATATTTAGCATTATCATGCATTCTCAGCTTTATAGTTTGAGGACTGTATACTCTGAGAGCTTCTGACTTTCATCCTAATAAGTGATGCTCTGCTTTTTGAACTAAAAATAAAATGTCAGTTATCCACCATAAATAAAGTTCTAGAGATCTGCTACACGACATTGTACCTATAGATATTAATACTTTATTATACACTTAAAAATTTGTTAAGAATGCGCTTATCTCATGTTAAGTGTTCTTACCACAATAACAATACTTTATCATATATTTAAAAATCTGTAAAGAGGGTAGATTCTCATGCTAAGCGTTCTTACTACAATAAAATTTTTAAAATGCAACAAATAACAACAGCATTTTAACAATACTCCTGCAAAAAGTTTAAAAATATCCATTGAAATTCACAACTGAGATTATTTTTTTTCTTTAATCAAACTAGATTGTCTCTTTTCCTGTGGCAGTAAATGTACTGGTTTGTTAGGGGAGAGACCATGGAAAGGAAGGATCAATGTGAACAAGTAAAATTTCAGTTTCAAATCTTCATGTTATATTTTGCAACACTAACAGTATAATAAGGCTGAAATTTTGGGCTAGATAAAATATTAAATTAACACTCTACGCTTGACATTGCTAACTGGAAAACTTATGTGTTGATAAAAGCACTCTGTCCCCTACTCTTTCTGTTTCTAACAAACAGTGGTTCTATCACTTAAGCTCCACTCAGCTACAGGCCAAAGCATTTCTGACACTCACAGACTCCCTTCTTTGTATTTCAGCCCCTTTCTCCCTTCTCTGAAAGAGAAAGGACATGCAGTTCTAAAACTTCAAGTTTTGCTTTTCTTTTTTGTCTCAATTTACCTTTTTTATTTTTTAATGAGTACTGATATTCTCTGGCTATGACCAACAATATTCCTCACCTCTGCTGTTGGTTTTTTTTTTTTTTTTTTTTTTTTTGCACTGACGTATGATTATTCTTTTTTCTATATAACCTATATTTTAAATGTGATTCAAGTTATATACCTTAAATATCATATTTATCAGTAAATTACTTACGGAACTCTTTACTTTGTATCCTTGAATATAGAGATGGTATCATATAAGTTGGTAGCCCAAAAAGTGTCCAGATTCCTAAATTAACATAAAAATGTTCAAAAACGTTTATCATAAGAATTTTTCAATCGACTTCAGTGAAAATGTTTAGAATATGTTACATACCAATAGAAAGCTACTAACAAGAAGACTTTTTCCTTTTCCCCACTCCCTTATGGTATAATATGAATATAGTTCAAAAAACATACAACAAATTCACACTTTTGTGTTTATCCTTTTGAGAATTTACAATTTTGATACTATGGGTTTTCAAATTTCTTGATTCCTTTCTGCCAGTCTTCATATATAAATGCTGGATTTCCATAGATAGTTCCTATTGCAACTAATGACAGCATATAAATTAATCTGAAAACTGCTTCTGTTGGCCTATCTATTACAAGCCTTCCTTTTTAATGATAACCCATTTTTTTTTCCTAATGGGAAACATGACAACAAAATGGCTTTGACAATATACCTGTAGATTTTCCCCTCTAATGGCAATTTGTATAGTTTTAAGATTATTAGCAGAAGTAAGAGAAAAAGTGGTGTGCCAATGACTCAGTGGCTTTTTGTTTCATAAAAATGAATTGTGTGTGCTTCATTATACATTAAAACAATAGCCCAGCTGTTATTGACACACATTTCAAAAATGGTGACTGGAAGTTTTAAAAATGTGTAATTACCTGAGAGTTAAGAACAACCTTGTGAATCGACGATGAATAACAAGAAGTGTTTGGCAGGCCATCTAGAGTTTCAAAGAGTCATTCAACCAAGATAAAAAATGCAGATCTATTATGGGGAAAAATACAAGCTGATGAAAACAGCTTGTGTATTTTTTTTGCTAATAGACTAAACTTTGCTTTAAGGAAAAAAGTGATCTTGTTCTTTATTTTGTGATAGATATTCCAAGAAAGGGGGATTTCTTACCTATTTAAGATATCCTCTTTTTTTGTCTTTGTTGTTGTTGTTTTGAGATGGTGTCTCCTGTGCTGCACAGACTGGAGTGCAGTGGCGCAATCTTGGCTCACTGCAACCTCCGCGTCCCGGGTTCAAGCAATTCTCTTGCCTTAGCCTCCTGAGTAGCTGAGATTACAGGTACACACCACCACACCTGGTTATTTTTTGTATTTTTAGTACAGACAGGTTTTTGCCATGTTCGTCAGGCTGAAATCGAACTCATGACCTCAAGTGATCTGCCTGCCCCAGCCTCCCAAAGTGCAGAGATTACAAGCGTGAGCCACCACACCTAGCCATATGACTGATACCCTTTGATCAGCCTTCTCACAGAGCTCTTAGCAGGTCACAGACATGGGTCAGAATCTCTGGTTATAGGAACATATTTTGACGTCTCTCCAGCTAAACAGGGAAGCCACCTTTACATAAAACATGAATCTTTTATTTAGAGATCACCATGAAACTCTTAATTCCACAAACACAATTAATTATTTCTAGTCTCCTCTTACTTGCATTAGTGTTTCAGAGTTGCCACTTTGGGCAAGTGAGGCAGAGTGGTAGAGTATGGGTCACACACCTGTTCCCTATTGAAGAGAACACTGGAAAAGCAAGAACAAGCTTTCTCATGTTCTATCAAGGAAGAAAGGGGAAAGGGTCTATTCCCACCAAAGTCTGTGATAACCTAAATTTTCTGTGTATCAAGAGTTCAGATAGTCAATATAGCCCTTCACCAAAATGTCAAATATCAAGTATAGACATTAAGAAAATAAACAATGAACTTAATTAAACTTGGTTTCAAATCGCAGCTATGCCACCACTTCTGTGTTATTCTGGGAAAATTATGTGCCTTCTATGAGCATCAGTTTCAACTGTAAATATGGAGAAAAGCATCTGCCCTAACTTACAAAATTATTTTTGGTATTAAGATAATGTAAATAAAATGCAGTATCTGGCACAATTCGTACTCAATAAATATTAATGTTAATTATGATACATGAGGCTGTATATTTCTCTGAAGATTTTCGGGAGGATATTGGGTATTGTGATGAAGGGTAACAGAACACTTGATGGCCAAGTTGCTAAAAGAAACACAAGTCATATCTTCAGATTTCATATGACCCAGCAATCTTCCTTCTGGGTATATATCTGATATGGTTTGTCTGTGTCTCCACCCAAATATCATCTTGAATTATAGCTCCCATAATTCCAATGAGTTGTGGGAGGGACCCGGTGGGAGATAATTGAATCATGGAGGCAGTTTCCCCTCTTCTGTTCTCTTGGTAGTGAATGTGTCTCACAAGATCTGATGATTTTATAAGGGGAAACCTCTTTCCCTTGGTTCTCATTCTGTCTTTGCCTGATGCCATTAAGGCATGCCTTTGCTCTTCCTTTACCTTCCACCTTGGTTGTGAGGCCTCCCCAGCCATGTAAATGTGTGAGTCCATTAAACCTCTTTTTCTTTATAAATTACCCAGTCTCGGGTATGTCTTTATTAGTAGCATGAAAATGGACTAATACAATATCAAAAAAAAAAAAAAAAGAAAAGAAAAGAAAATCAATGTATTAAGGAGATATTTGCACTCCCATTTTTATTATGACACTATTCACAATAACTAAGATATGAAATCAATGTAAGTGTCCATCAATGGATGAATGGATAAAAAAATGTGGTACATATACACAACAGAATATTATTAACCCATGTGTTTGCAAATGACAGGATCACATTCATTTTTATGGGCAAATAGTACTCCATTGTGTATATGTACCACATTTCCTTCAATACATTCATCTGCTGATGGACACTTAGGTAACTTCCAAATCTTGGCTGTCGTGAAGAGTGCCGTAATAAACATGGGAGTGTAGACATCTCTTTGATACACTGATTTCTGTTTTTTAGGGTATATATCTTGCAGTGGGATTGCTGAATCATATGAAAGTTCTATTTTTAGTTTTTGCAGAACCTCTAAACCGTTCTCTAGAGTGGCTATAATAATTTACATTGTCACCAACAGTGTACTTGGGTTCCCTATTCTCCATATCCTCACCAACATTTATTTTTTCCTCCAGCAAATTAAATATGTCATGTCACTCTCTTCTGGCCTGTAATGTTTCCACTGAGAATTCTGCTGGAAGATATATTAGAGACCAATTGTTATATAACATATTGTATTTGTATTTTTCCTGATGCTTTTAAAATATTTTCCTTATCCTTGACCTTTGGGAGTTGATTATTAAATGTCATCAGGTATTCTTACTTGGGCTAAATGTTCTTAGTGTTATATGACTTTTTTGAACTTGAATATTGATATCATTCTCTAGCTTTGGGAAGTTCTCTATTATAATCCCTGTGAATAAAATTTCTACCCCTCTCTCTCTACTCCCTCCTTAAGACTAGTAACTCTTAGATTTGCCCTTTTGAGGCTGTGTTCTAGATTTTGTAGGCATGCTTCTTTCTGTTTTATTTCTTTTTCTTTTGTCTCATTTGTGTATTTTCAAATAGCCTGTCTTCAAGCTCAATAATTCTTTCTTCTGCCTGATGAATTCTGATGTTAAGAAACTCTTTTACATTCTTCAGTATTTTAATTGCATTTTCAACTCCAGAATTTATTTTTATTTTTTTATTTTTATTTATTTATTTATTTATTTTTTGAGACGTAGTCTTGCTCTGTCGCCCAGGCTGGAGTGCAGTGGCCGGATCTCGGCTCACTGCAAGCTCCGCCTCCCGGGTTCACGCCATTCTCCTGCCTCAGCCTCCCGAGTAGCTGGGACTACAGGCGCCCGCCACCTCACCCGGCTAGTTTTTTTGTACTTTTTAGTAGAGACGGGGTTTCACCGTGTTCGCCAGGATGGTCTCGATCTCCTGACCTCGTGATCTGCCCGTCTCGGCCTCCCAAAGTGCTGGGATTACAGGTTTGAGCCACCGCACCCAGCGTCAGAATTTATTTTTAATTATTTTAATCTCTTTGTTAAATTTATCTGATAAGACTCTGAATCCCTTCTCTGTATTATCTTGAATTTTTTTGAGATTCTTTAAAATAGCTATTTTGAATTTTCTGTCTGAGAAGTCACATATCTCTGTCTCTCCAAGATTGGTCACTCCAATCTTGGACACTCTTGAACATCCACAAGCATCAAGAGCATCCAGGAAAACATGACCGCACCAAATGGGCTAGTTTTCCTGGATGGTCTTAATGCTTGTGGATGTTCAAGAGTGTCTGGGCATTTAAGAGTTTGGTATTATTTTAGTCTTTGATGCCTAGCCTTGGTTGTACCCATCCTTGTTGGGAAAGCTTTCCAGGTCTTCAAAGGGACTAGGGTGTTGTACTCTACATCTTTGGTTACTGCAGCTATATCTACTGCTACACAGCCAGTGGTGCTGTGGCTATTGCATATTTGTAGAGGTACCACCTTGGTGATCTTGAATAAGATCCACGAGAATTCTCCAGATTACCAGTCAGAGACTCTTGTTCTCTTCCCTTACTTTCTCCCAAACCAACCAACCCTCTCTCTCTCTCTCTCTCTCTCTCTCTCTCTCTCTCTTTCTTTCTCTCTCTCTCTCTCTCTCTCTCTCTCTCTCCTCTCTCTCCCTCTCCTGATCTTGCTGGAGCTGGGGGATGAGTAACGCAAGCACCCTTGTGGCCACCAACCCTGGGGCTGTGCTGGGTCAGATCTAAACCATCACAGCACTGGGTCTTACCCAAGGCTTGTGATAACCACTGCTTTGGTACTGCCTGTGTTCACTCAGACCTCAGAGCCCTACAATCAGCAGTTGGCAAAGCCAGCCAGGATCATGTCCTTCTCTTCAGGGCAGTGAGCTCTCTCCAGTTCTTGCTGGTCTCCAAGATTCATCTGGAGCGGGGACCTGAAGTCAGAAACCTTAAGAATCTACCTAGTGCTCTATTTTACTGTGGCTGAGCTGGCACCTAAACCATGAGGCAAAGTCCTTCCTACTCTTCCTTCCCCTTTATACAAGAGGAATAGTTTCTCCCTGTGGCCACACCACCCCATGCCCATGGTGAGTACTCTCTGACTACAACCTGTATTCATTCCCTGGGCCTTCCCAGTTGGTGTCTCACTGGGTTGCATGCCCCACGATCCATGGGTCCAAGCCCAGCACAACTCCAGGACTTGTCTGGGATTGCAGTTCTGTGGCCTAGACTGCCTCTCAAGTTTATTCAGGAACCCAGAGCCCTTTAGCTCATGGTAGTGGGGCTAGCTAGAACTCAGGTCCCAACCGCTGAGATGAGTGACTGCCCCATGGATAGGGTTGGTCTAATTCTCCCTCTGTAGGTGTCAGCTGAGTTCTGCTTAGTGTTGCTTTCCCCTGTGACAGGGCAACACGGGGTTCAAATGCAAAGTCCCACAATTACTGCGCTCTCTCTTCTCAAAGCACTTAGATTCTCTCTCTGAGTAGTGTGACCACTGCAAAAAGATGAGGGTAGAGTGATGCCAGCAATTCACACTGTCTTTTCTACCCTCTTTAGTGCCTCTTTCCTTGATAATAGTGTTAAAACCAGGTACTACGATAGCTAACCTGATTTTTGGTTATTATGAAGGTGCTTTGTTGTGTGGATTGTAGTTCAGTTTGTATTCCTGTCAAAAGGACAATCTGTGGAGGCTTTTATTCACCCATGCTCTGCCTCCTCCGGGAATTTTTTTTTTTACTGTAAGTTCGGGGGTACATGTGCAGAATGTGCAAGTTAGTTACATAGTTATACGTGTGCCATGGTGGTTTGCTGCACCTATCAACACATCATATAGGTTTTAAGCCCTGCATGCATTAGGTATTTGTCCTAAAATGCTCTCCCTCCCCTTACCCCTAACCCTCCATCAGACCCTGGTGTGTAATATTCCCCTCCCTGTGTCCATGTGTTCTCGTTGTTCAACTCCCACTTATGAGTGAGAGCATGCGGTGTTTGGCTTTCTGTTCCTATGTTAGTTTACTAAGAATGATGGCTCCCAGCATCATCCATGTCCTTGCAGAGGACATGAACTCATCCTGTTTTATGGCTGCCTAGTATTCCATGGTATATGTGTGCCACATTTTCTTTATCCAATCTATCATTAATGGTCATTGGATTGGTTCCAAGTCTTTGCTATTGTAAATAGTGCTGCAATAAACATATGTGTGCATCTGTCTTTATAGTAGAATGATTTATAAACCTTTTGGTATATACCCAGTAATGGGATTTCTGGGTCAAATGGTATTTCTGTTTCTATATCCTTGAGGAATTGCCACACTGTCTTCCACAATGGTTAAACTAATTTACACTCACACCAACAGTGTAAAAGCGTTCCTATTTCTCCACAGCCTTGCAATCTAACCATCTGACAAAGGTCTAATATCCACAATCTACAAGGAACTTGAACAAATTTACAAGAAAAAAACAAAACCCCATCAAAAATGGGCAAAGGATATGAACAGACTCTTCTCAAGAAAAGAAGACATTTATGCCACCAACAAACATATGAAAGAAAGTTCATCATCACTGGTCGTTAGAGAAATGCAAATCAAAACCAAAATGGGAATATTCTTAACATGAAGAAATGATAAATGTTTAAGGTGATGCCTGCCCCAATTACCCTGATTTGATCATTATACATTGCATGCTTGCATCAAAATATCATATTATCCCATTAATATGTATAACTATTATACAGCCATAATAATTAAAATTAAAAATTAAAAAAATAAATGCTCATAATTTGGGAAAATCTTTCTCTAAACCTGGTTCCTTTCTCAATAATCATATTCTAATGAAACAAAAAGGCTATTCTATGCAAAGAGTTGGAAAATCCCTTAGAGTTAAGAATAATTTTATCACATTCCCACAAGATAAGTTCCAGCCCTTAAACTGAGAGCAAAACCAACTCCCCTGGTGTTGGAATGGTTTGTGTCTTACCATAGGATATTACTCAGCTTATGTCTAAAATAGTTAGAATTTAAATGAATTTTGAAAAGGCAATTAAAACACACTATGGTTATAAAGATATATTTTTTAAATGTAAAACTTAGATCTGATATTTAATTGATGATTTGTCATTCTGTAATTTTTATATTCCTTGGCAAATTATTATAGATTATCACAAATTTAAGTTATCTGCAATTTGACATTTAGGAAATACATTTTATTATAAAGATATATTTTCTTAAGTTGTCAGTGTTTTAAAAAACTGTCAGATGTTTACCATAATTGTAGCTCAATTATACATCTCTAATGACCCATATTCAGCCTGCAGCTCCAGTGACTTTCTCAATAGGCACTACCATTTAACTTTAGTTTGAAAGCCAGAAATGTTGTCTGCATGCTATTAGTTTCAAATTTTACAGGACAAAATGCAAGGTCAGCTGTCTCACTGAGATCAGTTTGCATCTCATTAACATTGTATCTCCATAGTATGCACTTTTAGTAAGGTGTAAAACAATGTATTCTACTATTTTCATTAACTTAGTAGTATTACGTAAATTTTATCCAACTTTATTTGGCAAAGTTTTCTTTGACCTGGCAAAAGCAAATTTTGTCAGTATCTTCAAATACTTCATAAACTTCGTGATTTCCAAATAGCTGTCATTTGAATTATTACAGTCAATTTATTTTCAGCAGGGAGATAATAGTATCACTAAATTCATTAATCAATAAAATCAAAATTTGTTTCACTTCATTGTTTTCAGAGGCTTTATTTGCATTTTCCATATTTGTTTCTCTGTCCTTCCTCTCTACCCATGTACATATTAAGTGTATATATAATTATATCTGTGCAGGTATGCCATACCTATTTATATATTAAAACATACACACACAACTACGTGTAGGTGCACAGAACTTACACATTATACACATGCACACACTTATAGTTATGATCATCATTATCAGATGGGAATTGCAAATTGTTCAATATGTATAGCTTTGTTAACTTAAAAGGAACACATTCTCTTGAACATTTTTGCTATAACTGTTAGTCTCTAAGCTACATACGATGCATTTCAACTTTATGTGAATTCATATAAGTTCCTTAACCTCTCATGGCCTCAGTTTGATCATCTGTAAAAAGGCCGTAATTAAAATGTATGCCTCATATTCTTGTGAAAATTAAGGTAATTATCTTGCATAAACCACTTAGTCCCTTACTTGCCCCTTGCTTGGCAAATAGCATGTAAATACTACCAGTCATTTTCAAACTCTATATTTCATAAACTTTATGACAGCAAATTCTTCATTTTCTCTCTGATTTCTGTATCAATTCTGAATTATTTTTTCTGCATGGATAGCAGCCTCAAAATGTCAGGTCCCCAGCTACTCCATCTACCAAGGTAGCAGTTATCATATTTTTAGATTCCATGAACAGTAAGTTAAAAATGAGAACTGTGGCGTATTTTCCATATTTATGACTTTTTAAATTAATGTATTTTCCACATGTGCACATAAATGTACATATTTAAACTCCTGCATCATCCGTGATGTTCATAAAAAGAATCAAGGAATAAAGGAAAGTCAATTTAATTTCTGTCCATGTATGCAGCATATCTTATAGGTACATATAAAATGTTTTATGTTTCCAGTTGTCTGGAGTAAAACTATCATTTTTGTAAATATAATGGTGGGTTCGATGCAAAAGAGATAATGGGTGGAGTACAGTACAGTGTCCTTGAATTAACTGGAAAAAACAACAAATTGGTGATAGACATTCATACTGAAGATGGTCTGTCATAGTCAAGATTTGTCAAGTTGCATCCAAAAATTGCATGGTTACCCAGATGATAGCAGTCTTGTAGGAGGTAAAAGCACATAGCCTTCTTATTTGACTTTCTTTGTTTTCTTTTTCAAAAAATTAAATTCAAAGTTCTGACTGGCAAACCTCTGAAAAAAAATAAAAATAAAAAAGAAATTAAATAAGAGTAAAGAAAAGAGCACCTGAAGTTTTAGTAAATGCATTATATTTTGGGTCACTAGAAAATAAGTCAATATAGTTTCTCAATAAAATAACTGAAAATTATCTGTAAACACTCTTGAAATCCATTAAAAATTTTATTGTTAAACAAAGTCTAATTATATTGATAAAATAGTGTTAAAAACACCCCCTAAAATATTAAATTCTGGTATGATCACATAAGGAACATTGCATGCCCATTCTCTTCTTTATGGAGTCTCTTAAAATCTTTGCCCATTTTGTATATTGTTTTTATGTTATCATATTGAAAGAGGGCTTTATATATTTAGGATACAAGTCTCTTTAAATATCTGTTGTAGATATTTTATCCAACTCTCTAGCTTGCCTTTTCATTTTTAATACTGATTTTCAAAGAGCAAATCTTTTTCATTTGAAAACATTTCAATGTATCTTTTTTTTTACTTCAATATGTGCTTATTTGTGCTAAAAATTTTTTATGCTTTACAGCTGCAATAATTTTCACTGCATTTTCTTCTAATCTATGAGTTTTTATTTTACATTTGTTGATGTGGTCACAAGTCTAGCCACTAAATATAAATAATAGTAATTGTTACTATTGACTGTTTGTCTGCTAGATACTAGCACTATGCAAAAGTACATAAGGTGCTAAAGTACTAGAGAGAAACCGATAAAATAAATTTAAATGCTCAGAGATTTCTTCACTAAAAGGTAACATCTAAGCTGAGTAATTAGGGAAGAATGAAATTTAACCAGGCAAAGATGAATAGGAGAGGTTTAAACATTCAACATGGCAAAAACCAAATGCATAAGCCAAGAGGTAACAGTAGATGGTAAGTGTGGGGAAGAGCAGGTTTAGCTTGATTGAAACTTTGCATTTGAGGGAATAAAGGCTGAGAGACAGATCTGAAATAATTAGGAAAGGTTAGATCATAAATGTCTTACACATCTTGTGCTCTGGAGTAGAATTCACAGCAAACACAATGGGAAACTATTGAAATGCTTTAATCAAGAAAGGGATCTAACACATTTCAACTTTGGGGGGAAAAAGCAACACAGGCCGTCATGTTCCAAATGAACTTGAGAGAGAATATGTAAGGAGTTATTTTAATATTCAGTGATAGAAAACATGGGAGTCTATAGATAATTTGAGGAGATGGGGTATTGAGATAATTCGGAGAGATATTTGAGGACACCAAATTAACTGGATTTTGTCACTGACTCATTGTTAGGCAAAGGGATGAATAAAGGTTGACCTGAGCAAATGTGTGAATACTCTTTTTTTTTTTTTTTTTTTTTTTTGAGATGGAGTCTTGCTCTATCGCCCAGACTGGAGTGCAGTGGCGCAATCTTGGCTCACTGCAAGCTCCGCCTCCCGGGTTCACGCCATTCTCCTGCCTCAGCCTCCCGAGTAGCTGGGACTACAGGCGCCCACCACCACGCCCGGCTATTTTTTTTATTTTTAGTACAGACGGGATTTCACCGTGTTAGCCAGGATGGTCTCGATCACCTGACCTTGTGATCCTCCCGCCTCGGCCTCACAAAGTGCTGGTATTACAGGCATGAGCCACCGCGCCCAGCCAAATGTGTGAATACTTCTAACATTCACTAATATAAAAGATACATAATGAAACACAGATTTGAGAGGGAAAACATCATTGGTTTATCATGTTTGAGGTAACAAAATATCCTCCTGGTGTTGTATGCAGCAGGTAGCTGATAGCATAGGTACAAATCATATGGTAATACAATTATGTGTACATATAAATTTAGGAAGTGTCAAACATATCAATGGTGTTTAATTATTTGGGAGAAGACTATCAGAATCCCTTTGCTTGAGTGCCAGAAAAACCTGCACTTACATGGATTACATTGATACGGTGATAAGTATTTACATGTCTGTTCAGAGCTATTGTAACTGCATCAGGCCAATCTGGTTCAACTTTTACATTACAAAGTTATGAGTTGTTTTATAGTTGCCATGGACTCTCAGGTTGAAGTTCATGCAACCTGAGCATGCGCAGATGTAGCAAGTATGCAACCACAGGGGGAACCTAGGTGCTCAGTCTGAAGAGCGGGGACTGAATTTAGAAGTGGACACCCCATGGCAGGATCCAGGATTCAGTCAGATCAAGCTCTGGTGTAATCTCATGGCAGGACCAGTCAGATCATGCCCCTTAGCACCATCTCATTATAAGATCCAGTCAGATTACATTTCATTACCCTATGTTTATAAAACCTGACCCAAACTCAAGCTTAGGGAGACAGATTTGAGCATATCCTCTTGTCTGCTTGCCAGTTGACTTGAAATAAAGCTTTTCTTGGGTCGAAAGTCTGTGCCATGGTATTGGCCTCTATGCACGTCAGGCAAGGAGCCCATTGATTGCTTGGTAATATTATGGCTCTTTCAATATCACAAAATGTAACAGATATTAGTTTGTGTTTGCTGCACAAATAAACAAATTAGTGAGTTAATGAATACGTAAATGAGACATAAAGAGTAAAAATGCCCATTTTATGATATAGCCTCAAATTCTCACAGCATGACTTTAACTGCAATCTGTAAGTTCCTAAGAGCCCAAATTCAAGGGGAGAATTAGACTCCACATTTTTATTAGAAGAGCCACATATATGTACATGGACGGACAGCTGATATCAGCCAACTATGATATAATATACTAGTTTACTGTGAGTCCAAAAATATAGGTCTTAAAAAATAGAAAAAAGGAAAAGACACTACTTGGTGATACGCATTTCAGTAATCACTGAAAGTTGGTTGCTAGTCTCCTTGGCAGCTGATTCAGGAAGATAAGTATGCCTGGCCATTATTCAACAACGCATACTTCCAAAGCGATTACTTCAACTGAAGAGAAATACTACAATGTACTTTTATAATTCACTGTATCTTTGATCATTGATCTTATGTTACATGATAAATATACAATGTGGAGAGGTCTGAAGTTAATTGCTTTAGAATTAAATTTATATGCTAAACATAAGTCTACGAACGAAGATACTTCATTCAGAATTGATGCCTAAGAAAAGGATCCAGTACAGAGAATATATTATATTTAGAGGTTAATACATTTCTTTAAAATTAATAAATGAAAAATAAAAAATTGTGTGTTTGAAGAAATCACATATGTAATAGCTGGGACAGATCAGACCAATGAAATAGTGGATACCTCTCCTTTAAATATTTTGTATGCAAGTAACAAAAAAATGTATACTAAGCTTATAAGAATTTTAACAATTCAATTTAACGTATGGTCTAACTTTCACTACCAGTCGTGCCTAAAATGTCTTTCAGTAGTTTGTGGAAAGTCTTAATCTATGCTACTTGAAGGGTAGTTGATGGGCTATGCCAACCTAGGGAAGGGTAGTTTTCAGTCTACAGATATGTTTAGAAACTTTTATAGCCATTGATTTTCTCATGATAACAAAAGATGTAATCAGTTATTCATTTTAATCATATTTTATAAAAGGATTGGTTTGCAAACTTTTAAAATTAACAAATAAAACATGTGTCTTCATCAAAGACTAGTTTGAAAAGCATTACATCTAGTCTATGTTTTATACATTAAATACACTCATACCTTCTTACCTTACATTAGTGTAACTTACTGTATTTATTGCTATTTATTTATTGTATTTATTGCTGTATTTATTATAAACTCTTACACTCAAAAATTAACCTTTTTTCCATAAGTTATGGGGGTTCAGGTGGTATTTGGCTACGTGAGTAAGTTCTTTAGTGGTGATTTGTGAGATTTTTGTGCACCCATCACCCAAGTAGTATACACTGCACCATATTTGTAGTCTTTTATCTCTTACCTCCCTACTCTTACCCCAAGTTCCCAAAGTCCATCGTATCATTCTTATGCCTTTGCGTCCTCATAGCTGAGCTCTGACATATCAGTGAGAACATACAATGTTTGGCTTTTCATTCCTGAGTTACTTTGCTTAGGATAATAGTCTGCAATCTCATCCAGGTCACTGAAAATGCCGTTAATTCATTACTTTTATTGGCTGAGTAATATTACCTCATATCAATATACTACAGTTTCTTTATCCACTCATTGATTAATGGGCATTTGGGTTGGTTCCATGATTTTATTATTGCGAATTGTGCTGCTATGCACATATGTGTTCAAGTATCTTTTTGGTATAATGACTTTTTTTTCCTCTGACTAGCTACCCATAAGAGGAATTGCTGAATCAAAAGGTAGTTCACTTTTAGTTCTTTAAGGAAACTCCACACTGTTTTCCATAGTGGTTGTACTAGTTTACATCCCTACCAGCAGTGTGGAAGCATTCCTTGATCACAACATCCATGCCAACATCTAGCGTTTTTGTATTTTTCAATTATGGCCATTCTTGTAGAAGTAAGGTGGTATCACATTGTGATTTTGATTTGTATTTCCCTGATCATTAGTTATGTTGGGCATTTTTTCACATTTGTTGGCCATTGTATATCTTCTTTTGAGAATTGTCTATTCATGTCCTTAACCCACTTTTTGATGGGATTGCTAGTTTTTTCTTACTGATTTGCTTGAGTTTGTTATAGATTTTGGATATTAGTCCTTTGTTAGATGTATAGCTTGTGAAGATTTTCTTCTACTCTGTGGGTTTCCCCTATACTCTGCTGACTGTTCCTTTTGCCATGCAAAAGCTCTTTAGTTTAATTAGCTCCCAACTATTTATCTTTGTTTTTGTTGCATTTCCTTTTGCATTCTTGGTCGTGTAATTCTTGCCTAAGCCAATGTTTGAAATGGTTTTTCCAATGTTATCTTCTAGAATTTTTATAGTTTTAGTTCTTAGATTTAAGTCTTTAATCCATCTTGAGTTGATTTTCATGTAAGGTAAGAAATAAGGACGCCTTTATGACCTGTCAGTGTTAATATAATGTGATTTTATTTCCATTCTTTATAATTGATGCATAATATTCATTGAATAAATATACTATCATGTATGTAATACAACTCTTCTATTGAAATAATTTAAATATTTTCCAATTTTTTTATTGTGGAAAAATACAGTAAAACCTTTCCACATATGTCTTCATACATATACGTGAGTTATGTTTAGGACAGATTGTAGAAGTGTATGTACTAGCTTAATATATGCACGTAATTAAAAGTCAGTCAGATAATGACTAATTTCCTTCCAAAAATTGTTTATCTTTCAATTCTGGCTGTGATAAACTAGTTTGCAGCAGAGCAAACTTCACATCAGGAAGAACTAGAAAACTAGATATAATTTTAAAAATCTATTTAAAGGCATTGGAGAGAAGTCAAGGTAGCCAGAGAATGTGGCATTTACTTCATCTCTCTGGGAACACTCAGAGGATAGAATATTCGTTGAAGTGATTTCCTGAATTCTACAACTGTGTTTTCTTTTGAAGCATCATCTTTTTCATAAACAAAACCAAGTATAATACAATGTAGGTTATTCTTATTCTTTTCTATTGATTACGGTTTTAAGTCAAAATAAGGGCCATGTCTACTCATAGACCATTAGAGAAAAGAATGTTGTGTGATTCCAGGGTCTGATACTTAATAGTTCTTGAAGAATTGGTTAATTTCCTTCAACTCCAGGAGCCTTGCCTTTTTCACTTGCAAAATGAGGATAATAAAATGTAACTCACAAAATTGTTAGGAGGAAATGCACTATGAAATGTAAAGTTATAAAAGTTCTTAACTCACGAATAAGGGTCACTCAGATAACATTAACCTATTTCCTTGTCATTTTTTGGATTTCCTTTGACTTTGTTCAAACTGATTTTAGGTCTTCTTTCTCTCTGCAGGACAGTGAGCTGGACAACACTGCTTTATTATTTCAGCTGCTTCGGAAGGAGGTAAGTTAAAAGCCTTCCAGGCTTGGTTGCTTTCTCTACAAGGAGCCTGCTTACTCATTCTTAGTGGGAAGTCTGTTTCATGGGTCAATAATGGATTCCGTTTTCCTGGAGTTTAGTCAATTGCCACAGGTCTGAGGCAGTTTGGGCCTTGATGTCAGTGCTTTTATGCTCTGATTCCAGCTGGTGAGCTTGCCTGTTTCTTACTATGTAATCTTAGATTGTGGAGTTAAGAGATACGCATATATCTAGGAGGCTCATGAAAACACTCATGCTTATTTGCATGCAGTTGGTAGTACATGACAGACATTTCTCCAGCTCCCACAAGTATCAAGACACTAGGGAGCTGCATGGGTCCTTACGATATCTTCTTACCCAGCTCGACCCAGAGAAGCGTGTTGCTTACTTGTCTTGCCGCGCTACATCTTCTGCTAAAACCTCTAGGTAACCAGTGGTTTGCTAGTTTCCTTCAGCAGCGTTCATGTGTTTTCAAGGAATCTAAGAGTCCACGATCAACGCCACTAACACATCCCCAGGCAAGATATTGTCTATTGACTTTCCAGTCCCATTTCAAAAAACACATGTATGGTTGTCCTTTGTACAGAGCCTTGTTGGGGAGCACTGGAATTATTCACTATTTGGAAGAGTCAATGAAATTGGCCCAAGGAATTAAATTAATTAGGGTCATTTTTAGTTACTGCATTTCTAAAGCATGTCACGTTCTTTCATATGAAGGTGAAATGTGATATGATGTCACATTCTTTAATATATCCCCATGACATAATTTATCCAAGCCTTAATTCTGCAGTGTCAACGGGCTTTTACAATGTGGGTGGCTTTTCCAGCATTCACTTCCTGCAGCACCCATGACTTCCTCAGTGCCCAGTGTCTGCAACATGGGCAAAGTTCCAGCGCCAGGCTCTCGTAGTGCGTACAGTTTCTGCAGTGCTCAGCATCTGCAGTGCTCAGCAGCCACAAGCTCCTAGTGGCCAGAAGCTGTTATCAGAAATCTAGGTGACCAACCATATTGGTTGGCTCAGGACTGGGGGTGTTTGTGACATATAGGGCTTTATACTTTAAAATTAGGCATTTTTGGACAAGCCAGGACAAGTTAGTCACCCTATGGAAAATACCTCTGCCCTTGGTAGTTTAGTAGCTTCTGGTGAGACAGGGATACCCCGTCCCCCACACCATGAAACCTTCCCCAGAACCCTAGAAAACATGTTTAATTTCTGCTAGCACAGTGACTTTTCTCCTATACAGTGGACTTGTTTATGACCTCCAGAGCCAAGCAGGCTCCTCCTTGAGCATACTCTCTCAGCCCAAGATATAGTGATGGATCCGTATATCTGCTAGCCCCACACTGCTTAGCGTTCTCCTTACTTCTTCTAGCCAATATCTCATTACTCCAGTTTCCTATTATAGTTAAAAACACTTTGTATGAAATCTTCCCTGTTCAAATTTCTGTTTTGTTTCTGTTCACTGTTTGAACCCTGACTGATACAGATGGTACATTCATTTTTCCCTTGTTGTATTGAAGAATACTTGGCAAGTAAAAATTGTATATATTTAATGTATACAATATTTTGTGATGTTTATATATAAATGTATTATTAAATGATTATAACAATCAAGCTAATTAACATATTCATTCACCTCACATAGTTAGGAGTTTGTGTGCATCAAAATCACTTTTTAACTAGCACTGAGAATACTTCCTGGCACATAAGAGGTGCCAAATACACATTGCTAGCTAAATCTATTAGCATGTGTATTATGTTGGTATCAAGTTTACCCATACCTCTCACATAATTGGACAAGAATTCATTTAAAAGGTTGCATGAAAATATAGAACTTTTTGTAATCAGATGATATTACACTAAACAGAAGAATATAAAAAAACAAGAATCGTGCATTATTTTTTTTTCCATCTTGTTACATCCCAGATGATAAAATTTTTGTCAGAACCTGAGACAAGAAAATATCCTGCTTAAATATTTGGGGTTGGGGAGCGGAATAAAGTCTTTTAAAAATGTACAGTTGTTGACTTGAGAGATAAAATGAAGTATAAGCTTCCTAATTGTTAGAACTTATAGCCTTCTCAATGTACATCAGATTCACAAGAGCTGAAATAGGACTTGGCATTATCAAACCTCAAAGCTTAAATTTAGGACTTGGAGTATCATCAGAGTGAGGAGTAATAATAATATCCCCTCATGGTCATTGGAATAGGAAACATCACTCCAACAGGCGAAGTCTTAGAATTAGAATATTGTCACAGAAACACATTATACTGTTCAAGGAAATTTAATGTTCCCATTGAAATATTAAGTTGGTGCAAAAGTTATTGGGTTCTTGCCTATTAAAAGTATTGTCAAAAACTGCAATTATGTTTGCACCAACCTAATATTTGTTCCATGGAGAATACAGTAACTCCTTCAGCACTCATATAGACCTTACATTTCTTAACAAAGTACTACATTGATTTGTCCTTAGGATTTATGATAGAGGATACCCTTTTTTGAGATATTGCAAAAGTATGCTGCTTATTCTGAGGACCTCTTTTGACTTACAACCGTATTCATGTTCTCTCTTCTTGTATTTTAGTCTTTGGTTCTTTTCTCATTATCTATTTTCTGTCTCAGATGTTGCCATCTTTTGTTGCCTGATGACTTGAAAACCATTGTTTCCTTAGTTTTGTCCAGTTTTTTTTTCTTTTTTGTATCAAGTAGGAAGGTAAATCTGATCTGTGTTCTTCAACCTTATCTAGAAGCTACTCAAAATTTCGTCTATTATTATATTATTCAGGGAACTGAACTAGGGGTGTAATTTTTAATTTCTTAAAATTTATTCATTTTAAGCCACATTTTCACAGATAGGGAGCAATGCAGTATAACACACATGGCTAGTGACCCAGGATGCAAATCAGTTTACAAGGTTTGGTTAGTGCAACATTTTTCCAAGTTAGTTTTAAAAGACTGTAGTGATGCTAGATATGTGTGTAGGTAAATATGCACTGAAGTTTCTAATGCCCAACTCAAGA